>NC_137013.1:30155898-30365898 GCF_032717465.1 Coenobita brevimanus
AATCACTCTCCGCAAAGGTTAGGCTAGGAAGGGGACCTCATGGGAGCGACGAGCCTAAAGTGAGATCGCCTTTACCCTGCATGCCATTCCACACATTCACTACCGCGTCTTCTCATTTGTAACCCTTCAGCCCGAGTACGTCTTTCCATTTTTAACTAACTGACTATTCTCTTTCTATTTTAACAGTCCAAAACTGCCACCTTTCCATACTGAATGCAGAATTATAAAAACGTAAAAATATGATGCTAATCACGAAGATGAGATACGAAAAGGCTGTAGATCTATAACAATGTCTTTCTGTTCAACTTAGCTACGTGGTACAAGTTGCCAAAGGATGGAAATCTGGGCTGTTTTAAAATGAGAGAACTATACCGTCTTTCAGTTCAAACCCAGCAGGCAGAGGATTTTTTTTTTTTTTTTTTTTTTTGAGACTATCAATAGAATGAGGATTAAAACAGCCTCTATTAATCCCTCCAGAATCTGTCTTCTCTTCTAAAAGGGAATAAAATCATCTGAAAGTTGCAAGAACAAGTTATGCACACTCAAAGAGCGCATACCCACCTCCACCAAAGCCTACTATATACCAGACAACTCATATCACCACAAAAATTCAATCAACTTTTCCTTGACCCGTGACCCTCATATCCACAAAATTTCATGGAAATACCATCAATAACATTTTTAAAAATCTTCTAGACAAACAAACTGGGGTGAATACATAACCTCCGCCAACTTCGCTGGCGGAGGTAATGAAAATAAAAGTGCGTCGTTGGATGGAATGGGTTAATGTTTTCATTCCGAGGGCGTTTTTATCAACGTAATCATCTTAACACCAGACGAGTTCATTTAACAAGGTTATACCCAACCATTCCTGGTCAAAAACCTTGCCTATGCGGAATAAAATCGACTGACGGCAGCAGAAACTAGATATCATCGTCGTCGCTGTTGTTGTTGTTATGGTTCCAAACTCAACCGAATTGTGAACCCAGTGAACTACAGGTTTAATTTGCCCTTCTGCAGTTCATCCGTCTCTCGGGGGATAGGGAAGTAGCTGAGGTAGGTTTATATAGCCTACCAGGCAGTTGAGCTGTCCGGCTATATCAGTGCCACCACATGAAAGTGTCTTTCTTCATCACCATAAAGAGACGATGTTAGTCTGCGAGAGAATTTCCAAACTAAAGGGGTTATATATGTCTTTCAGTGACCCTTTCAATACTAAGTTTCTCTCTAAACTTGGGCATAATCGTGACAGCAACAAGAATGAAACCAGAGGGGCACTGAGTGGAGCGAATCTCTCCGACAAGGGCAACGTAATTTCCAAACCACTCTTCATAATGAGTTAGGTTTTCTTATCAGTGATTACGGTTTCGCAAAAAATGTTTTCCGGATCCAGAATCTTACACGATCCGAATCGGTTCCAAAAGCTAATCGATTGCTCCCTGGGATATAGGCTATCTACCCACCAAATTTGATCCAAATCTTTTAGCTTTTGAGTAATCCTGCTAACGGACAAACAAACTAACAAACACACAAACTGGGGCGATAACATACTCTCCTTGTCGGAGAGATAAACATGATGTCGTCGGGCTGAGGAGGTTGACCATGCTAATGCCAGACGATTTTATTCAGCTAGGGATGGACGTTAGTAGTGATGGGATTAGTGACGGCTGTATCCAATCCCTCCACTCCCAAAAGTCACTCCAAAAATGGATAAATAGCCTGGTGGCAAAGAAAAAAAAAATGTACTCAAAGGGAAGAGATTTAAAAGTACGGAACCCCTACACCTCATGCGGAGTGCATCGAAATTCATCACTGTCCCTCTCTCCACACACACACACACACACACACACACACACACACACACACACACACACACACACACACACACACACACACACACCAAGATTTACCTAACGGACTATTTCCTCTTGTAATTACAGATTAAATTTTGTTTTAGCAAAGAGACATGGCAACATTCTAAACTCTTTTGTGTCCTGAAAAAGGCTTAGTTATGACTGGGAATTGATCATAAGTTTGCTATAACTGCAGTATTTTCACTCGAGGGAACTGAATCACTCCCACTACTTGAATAATAAGTTGTGGTTGCAAATTAAGTGAGCCTTAGTTATGAGGCAGAAATAAATCTCCTTGGTTACTAGTCAAATCAAGCCTAAAATCTGACTACATCAGGCTATCAACTCAGCTAAAGGAGTTGAGAATCATTCACCAGGTTAGAACAAACGTGTTATCCTTAAACCTACCCTCCAATCTGACTATATTTCGCCATCAAACAAGAGAGAGAGAGAGAGAGAGAGAGAAATATCATCGTCAGGTCAGAACAAAGGCGCCACAGTGAATCTAGGTGGCACACAAAGGAACACCGGAACTCCAAACTCTGACGTCCATGAGGCTGATTCATCTCGGTGACAACAATCCTCTACGTACCACAAGTGTACTGGCGGTGACGAACTGTTGGCATATTATTACTGGATACACGTACACTTACAACCTTATACACTTACAACCTTTCCTACCTTTACTACGATGACGTATTTTATATATTTCACTCTCGCTATACTCGTTTCACTCTTTAGTCTGAAATCGTCATCTCTCGTCCATCTCGAATGCTGAAGATTAACACCAGAATATGATGCGTGTGACAAAGACGTGCTATGGAACGGATGAAGAGCCTGAGTACTGTCTTTTTTTACCACTGACCTACGTGAAATAAGCTACAAAGGGACCAAAATCTGGGCCCAGTTAGAGTGACAGACATACACCACCACAAAGACAACAGCAGCAGTAACATGGTATGGTAAATGAAGCGCCATCTACCCCTTCCAGTTCGAAATCTCTATCTTATGCTGACCATCATCGTCTGGGGGTGGCACGATATATGAAAGACGTCATTTGAGTGGAGGAGGAAAATATATGACAATCGGTACCGTATGTTTATCGAAGGTGAAGGGTATTGTCTTTGTTATATTATTATTATGGTGTGAATAACGTCCGTTAGGCACTTGTGGCAGCTTGAGATTCATGCAGGCACATTTATAGATTACTAAACTTCATCACCATCATCATCATCATTATTATTATTATTACTATTAGTAGTAGTAGTAGTAACATCAACGTACTATAGTTAAACATTACATCTACTACCACCACCACCACTACGAGTCCCAATGGACTATATTCACTTCGTTACAACCTGTAAACCTATCTGTTAAAGTAAAGAAGATATAAAGGATTTAAAGTTTCAAAAATAGAAAACTGGTCATACCAGTAAGTCGGCCATCTCCGGATTTTTTTTTTTTCTGGATTTTTTTTTTTTCAACATTCGAATAGAGACATCAACCTCCTACATGTCCATACAATATATGAGAAAATTTAACAAATGATTTCTGAGATACACCGTGGCACGGACGAAGGGACGTACGGACATAACCTATGATTCGACTTCGTGAGAAACGAAGTGGAATAACAACAACAACATCTACTACTACTACCACTACTACTACTACTACTACTACTGCTATCATTATTTAGTTTAACGCATCATCGAGCAGTAATTCTGTACAATCACCCTTTAACCGTCCTTTATTACTGACTCAAGGGTCAACTGTATTAATGTACTCGTATATATATTCCGTGACAGACACCTGAATAAGGATGGGTGTTACGATGGATCTGGTCATGTGTTTAACCAGAACATTTTAGTCCATTACCAACAATGCCATTTTTTCTTCACCGTGAGAAAAGTGACGGACTGAATGACGGATGTGCGTTATACAAAAGCTTATTCTCCTTCACTACGAAATACTGACAGAAAGAGAGAGAGAGAGAGAGAGAGAGAGAGAGAGAATGGAACAATACTCAGAATACACACCGCTATCACATAATAAAGCATTTCCTTCTCACACCATTAACTCTTACCTTCCATTATGATTCACTCTCAGCTGAATAAAATCGTCTGGTGTTGAGTGCAATACAATACTAGAGTTATCCCGACCACGAGAGGGCTAATGGTGGCAGTATTAACACCATCAGACCCTTTAAGTGCTAGAGTTGTTCCTAGCATGAGGTAGTTTTTTTTTTCCAGCCCAGTTCCCTCAGATGAAAAGACACCAGCTATTGTACGTCACTGAAGAAAAGTGTAAGGCGTTTCTTCGTGTGTGTGTGTGTGTGTGTGTGTGTGTGTGTGTGTGTGTGTGTGTGTGTGTGTGTGTGTGTGTGTGTGTGTGTGTGTGTGTGTGTGTGTGTGTGTGTGTGTGTGCTTTTTCCCTACAGTTGTTTTACTTACCCTGATAGTCCTGTCATTTATATCGTTTTAATAAGCTTGCATCAGTACAATACTACACAAAATCATGGTGTTAAGTGTAAAATGAATCGCTAAGGAACAGGTGCAAAGAAGCTGAGGCAATAATAATACAGGAAATCAAGATGTAAAGTGTAAAATGAATCGCTAAGGAACAGGTGCAACGCTGCTAACGGCACGTACACGCCATTATCAACGCCAGCTTCTTTCCCGCTAATGTACCGCTACTTTAAGGCTCGTATTCTCGTCTCCCTAACATCTCTTCCTTAACGATTTATTTTCCGAACTACTCGTTACTATCCCATGGTCTGCTTCTCATGTCTTTTCAATACTGACACAGACTGCATGAATAACACACACGAATATAGTACCGGACCAGAGTCTGAAATAAATCGGCAAGGAAGAGGTGTTACTGACCTATTCCGGTTCGAAACAAGGGCCGTATACTCGTCAGTTACGGAAGCGCCCTAACACCTCTTCCTGAGCGTTTTATTGTGCTTATTGCTCCTTACTAATACCCTCTTTTGTGTCATTTAAGCCAGTCACATACCACCATACTCAGCATAAATAACATAAAACTTTATATTAACCACCCGTATCCAGAAATAAATCGCTGAAGAAGAGGTGCTAGGGAGATTACTTAACCAATGAGAATATGGACCAAAGTCTCTACCGAGTTGAAAATCGTCTGTACATAGCAAGAAGGAAAAAAAAAAAGAGATCGCCGTAGTGAAGTGGTTACTGATTTACTTACTTTTAACTATTTACCAAAACTAATACACACTTTATAACAAGGTAATCTTATAGTGCTATAATAATTCGGTAAATTTCAAAATATCAACTCCACATTCCCAGTTAGTCGCTGTTGAGGCTATTTCACCGCCAGCATCACTTCTGTTCATCACCATCATCATCATCTTCACTGTCTTCTTCTGGGTACCTATATGCCATTCAATTAACGAGGGTTGTGTGCTAAGGGAACACAAGGACCTAGAACAAAATGGACTATTTGCCTTAATGTCCCTCGTGTAGTCACTAACTATTAATCATCATCATCATCATCATCATCACCATCATCATCATCATCTTCTTTTTCTTTCTTTCTTTCTTTGTCTTTCCTCCTCCTCCTCCTCATCGTTTCTTCATCGCCTAAAATCACCAGGTCCTAATTCCTTTATGGAAAGATCGGAACAAGGGAAAATCACTGAAGCAGTCGATGGGTAAATAATCTTTATCACTGTCCAGTATCACCAATCTTGATAACATCCAGCCGTGAAAGCATCCCATCTCACCAGTGCAGGTCTAAGAGGTGAATGTCCGCCAGGTCGGGACGAGTGGATCCGAAAACTATATATATACTCGTATATATATATATATATATATATATATATATATATATATATATATATATATATATATATATATATATATATCGTCATCAAATGTCAGCCACTCACCTATTAGATCTGCAGTAGAGATGGGTTCGAGCCCCATGCAAGTGAGGATGCTATCACGGCTGGATGTTACGACTACTTGCCGTTTTTACAAATACCCAGTCTTACCAAACCAGACCTGTTCACCTTGACTTTGAACTGCATGATATTTACAGAAGAGGAATCCATCCTTGCCACATATTCAGACACGCTCTTGAGTTTATTTATAATTTCAGGAACAGTTTAAGGTTCTGAATTTCATTACAAACATAGTTTACTGATTTACCAGAAGACCTGCAGACATGAAAAAATACCCACACTAATACCAATACATCAGTCCTGTATGAGACAGCCCAACGGTGGACGTTAGACCCGAAGTATTGACACGTGACGGTGTATCTTATGTAGAAGGATTACTTGGCCTTGGGAATGGCCTGTGAAGCCTATGCCCAGAGTCGGACCCATTTTGTGTGTGTGTGTGTGTGTGTGTGTGTGTGTGTGTGTGTGTGTGTGTGTGTGTGTGTGTGTGTGTATAATAATTATGTTCGGTTCTGGGGTTCAGTGTCAATGCATCCTAAGACCTAAGTTACATTCCGTTGTCAGTGTCAGCCAGCCTTCACAACCACAGATAAAATGTGACAATCTTTATGAATATTTCTTTGTTATTCTTCCACTTCACTGTTTCCTGTTAGTACGTTTGGGACCCCCCCCCCCCATTTAGTAACTGGAACGAGGAGGAGGAGGAGAGATGATGATGATGATACTGATGATGATAAATTTACTACGGCCATGGCACAAATAACTAACCTACACATTTTCCCCAGCCTTCATTATTGGCAAGTATCTTTGTGGGTGAGGTTCCGAGAGGCTTCAGGCAGTTACACCACACCACACCCTGTCACACGATTACACCCTTCAAGGCTAACCAAGTGGAATTACAGCCAAGTTGATGGGAGAACTGAAGACCACCAACGAGAGATACAAGGTCAACCGAGAGAGAGTCGCCTTTCAAGAACACATTTTTCTTACCGATACATCATGCTTTTTACACACTGATAATCTCTTCGGCGGTAATTGTATATTTCTCGTACCAAAATGCTTTGTCTCAATGGCGCACACGCGGATAAATGGGTGTAATATACAGAATGAATCGCTGAGGTACAGGTGCTACAAAGTCTCCTACGCCACCTAAAATACGGCCTTTGGGACGAATTTGATGGGAGAATGAAGAGAGCAGACCCAAGGCTGGATTCGCCACAACGCTTATTTTTTAAAACCTCACTATATCGCCTGACGATTTTAATTAGGTTAGATAGAACGTCTACTGCTGTAGGGGTTAGATATAAACCAATTCAAACCATTATTTTTATTATTATTATTAGTAGTAGTAGTATTGTTATTATTATCTTCTGTTTTCCCTTCATTCTTTCCTCATCCTTCTGCCTACGGGTGACTTTACACTCCCTCTTCTGTTTTTTTTTCCTTCATTCTTTCCTCTTCCTTCTGCCTGTGGGTGACTCTATACTGAGTGACAAGCCAAATGGTTTCTTGTACAGTGAGCAACAGTAGTCGTGTCGCGGTTTTGTCCGAAGATTAAATGTAACTCGTGAAACATTATGAACCGTCCGTATGACAGACGGCGGAATGTACCAGACGCTTAGCCCGTTAGCTTATGTTTTCACCAAATTTCACGACACGATTATTGTTGCTTACTGTACATCAGGAAACCATTTGACTACCATGGGTGGCAACTATATAACCAAATTTTGGCGCCTGGTGGTTCAATGGGTAATTATTGCGCTCCAATCGGATTGAGCCGGTGAAGGTTTATATCCAAGGAGTGGATGGGGTTTATTGCTCATGTAATGCCACTCGGGGATGAGTGAGGCTGGTCACCCTCATCTTAAATGTCAAGACCAACATGCCTAGCCCCGGACTCCTACGCTCCTCATAGGGCAACGTAGGACTGGATGATGGAAGGATGGATGGATTAGTATTATCATTGTTACTATTATTTTCTTCTTCTTCTTCTTCTTCTTCTGGACACTTTCCGTTAAAACTTTATAACTTACAAACCGCTTATTCGATCCAAACCATATTTGGAAACCTTATGTATCTCCATGAGCTGCATCGTTTGACATCAGAATTTTTGAAAATGGCCACCATATTGATCTTTCATAAAAAAAACACAAAAAAAATCTTCTCTAGAACCGCTCATAATCAAATTCATTCATAACAGGTGCGACGACCCAAACTGCAGGCGCCAACAAAGGGTATTATAGAGCGACTTACGATGGGAGAGCACGAATAACGAAGAGTACATGAGGCAAAGCGGCGTGGAGTGGCAGGAAGGGGTGGAGATGAGGAGAGGAGTGGTGACAGTGGATCTTGAACGCAATGGCAACTGGGCCGCGCTGGGTGAACTCCGGGATTGGGTGTCTGGTACTAGGTGTCTAGAATTAGGTGTCTGGTATTAAATGTCTGGTATTACGTGTCTGGTATTGGGTGTCTGGTATTAGGTGTCTGGTATTGTCTGGTATTAGGTGTCTGCTATTGGGTGTCTGGTATTAGTGTCTGGTATTAGGTGTCTAGAATTAGGTGTCTAGAATTAGGAATCTGGAACTGGGTGTCTGGTATTAGGTGTCTGGTATTAGATATATTGTGACGTCCTTCTTTGCCTATTCTTATTACCTCCATACTTTACTTTGTTTGGAGAGACCTTGTGTTGTAAGAGTTATAAAGTGAATAACCTCCACTAAGCTCTACATTATTATTTTTATTATTGTATTATTATTATTATTATTATTATTATTATTATTATTATTATTACACAATTCAGCTTACGGGAAGATCTCTCGCACTGAAGGAGTTAACCACATCGAAAAAAAAAATAAATAAATAAAAAAATAAAACATGGGGTTGGGAACGGGAGAGCAAGGGGAAGGAAGGAAGGAAGGAAGGAAGGAGGAGGAGGAGGAGGAGGATGCTAACGGTGCAATGAGGGCGGGAGGCAGGGAAGGGAGAGGGAGGGAGGGGAAAGAGGAAGGAGTCCGTGGAAGAAGAGAAGGGAAGAGGGAGGGTACTGGTGATACGAGATGGGGACGAGGAAGAAAGATTGGACGTGGGGAGGGGAAGGGGGAAGGAAAGTAAAGAGGAGGAAAAGGGAGGGAAGGAGGAAGAAGAGGGGGAGGGAGGGAGGGAGGGAGGGAGGGAGGGGGGGAGTGACACAATCCAAGCCAGTCACGTTCTGTTTGCCGTTGATCCAAAACACATCAACTTTTTTCTTTTCATATCCCCAGTTTCACTTCTCATCTGAAACTTTACAAACGGTGTGTGGAAGCAGCCCCTCCCATAACACCACTTGTGATGAGTAGGGGCCCGAGGATAGGCTACCGCAGTTCACATTTAGGGATAGTTGAGATTACGTGACCCAGAAATCTAGGGGTAGGTGGGATTACATGACAAAAATCTAGGGATAGGTGGGATTACATGACTCAGAAATGTAGGGATAGGTGGGATTACATGATCAGAAATCTCCCGCCGCCTCCAACACTCAGCGCCTCATTCTAGGTGGCGTGTGAGATTTCGTAACACCTTTTATTAAGCTATTTATTATGCATATTTCACTTCAGCACCGCCATATATGTTTTTTATATCATTTTAAGATCGATAAACTTAGCGCCAGTAACACACATCCGGGTGGTAAGGGCAAAATCCTGAATAAATCGCTACGGCAGAGATGTTAAGTACATTAATCTCTAAAGCTACCTAGAATACGACCCTCCAATGTGCACTCTTTTTCCATTACCATCACGACTGGCGTTTTAGATTATGCTTACGTTACATACCTGTCTATCTATCTATATATCTATCTACCTATCTATATATCTATCTACCTATCTATCTATCTATCTATCGCCAGACGCCTTAATCCCGTAGGGAGTGGCCACAAACGAATCGCTGGCATCCTGTCTTACGCAATCTGGTTACCCTCCCTCCAACGCATATCCCCACCCCCCCCACTCTCATATACCTCTCCACCCTATCCCTCCATATCATCCTCGGTCTCCCGCTTCACCTCAATCACACATTCTCTCCTAGTCGGCCTCTCACTTTCCGTCCTCTCTACAAGACCAAGCCATCTCAAAGTACTTATCCTAGTACTCTCTCTCTCTCTCTCTCTCTCTCTCTCTCTCTCTCTCTCTCTCCATTAAAATTTACACGACGAGCCAATGACCTGTGACCTCGACCTTTGACCTTCATATATAAAGCTTAGACTAAATCAATCCCATTCTGTACAATTTATTTACTTTCCCTCCAAACTACCTTCAGTTAGATGGCTTTATTCCTGCTACTGGGAGACCATTTTACTTATTTTATAATAATAATAACAATAATAATAATAATAATAATAATTATTATTATTATTATTACCGTACTATCATAATCATCATCATCATCATTACTAGCAGCAACTGCAGCAGCAGCAGCAGCAGCAGTAGTAGTAGTAGTAGTACTAGTAGTAGTAGTAGTAGTAGTAGTAGTAGTAGTGGTAGTAGTAGTAGTAGTAGAAGTAGTAGCTGCAGCAGCAGTGATTGTAGTAGTACTAGTAGTAGTAGTAGTATTTTTTTATTATTGCTAGCTACCGACAGACGATTTTATTCAGTCTAAAAAAGACCTGGGAATGGCTTGTTATATATAAATATTGTACCGGTACATGTCAAACGGTTTCATTTAGCTTAAAATATCCCTCGCAGTGAAGGGGTTAACGAACTCACCCCCACCTCCACCCCCTTAAAAAAAAAAAAAGAAGTGAGTTTTCTGTGGCAAACAATCATTTTAAAAATTACTTTTTTGGTCACAATTTCACACCCCGGTGGCTCTTTCAAATGGAAGAAGCTATACCCCCACCCACTACATACTACATCGGTATCCTAAAAAAAAATAACAATAATACTTCGCGGGTGTACAGGAGTTTATTCCAATTACTTCATTTTCTTATTATTTGCATCTTGAAACCTGCATTTTATTACTTTAAATAAGCCTGATTATTATTCTCAGCATTTGACCCTCCAATACTATTTTCATCATCCCTATCTTACAATCATTATTAATTCATTTATTGCGTGACGGACCTCTCCCCATGAAGGGACAATACGATCTCAATATTCATTTTTCTTACCGCCAAATGATTATTTTAACGTAATGCAAGATATTTCGTGGTGAAGGAGTTAATCCCACTGTTTTGTAAAGAGACTGTAACACCAGAACATTTGTTTATGATAATTTTAACCTGTAACCTAGACATACTTACTAGAAAAAGCCACTGACCCCTTGAACCGAATAACTTAATATATGAACATCTGTATAATTTTAACCTGTAACCTTCATTCAGACAATTATTATAAAAAGCCACTGACCTCCTCACCAGAATAACGTAGCCTATTTTACTGTACTTACTACCTGATAATTTGATTCGACTTACGAGTGACTTTTGGAACCCTCTCACTTTCAAACATCATTCCGAAGTTGAGCTAAATCGTCTGGAGGATGCAAGAAAAAAACCTAATGACTAATACAACACCTCGTGCTTATGATGGAATTAATCACGGTGTCTTGCGTATGCGAATAATGTCACTTTTCATATTAAAAACTTTTTAAAAATTAGGTCTTATCACCTTCACCCTTTCAACTGGATTACATATTTTTTACTATGTTCTTGCTATCACTGGACGAGTTTATTCAAGTCAGGAAGGAACTCTTATACTGGAGGCGTAAATGAATGGTTTATCTAAGCCTCCATTCACTAAAGGAAAACATTCTCTTTACGTTGTGTATATAGTTTTCATACCGACAAAGTTTGCATAATAGCACACTGAGGTAACTGTGCAGAAAAAATAACGACAGAAAATTTGTTACGAACTCTTCAAATCCACCTACAATACCGCCCTCTAACACACCAGCTCAAGACCATGGCCGGTATTCTTATCGGTTAAGGAAGCTCCCTAACACCCTTTTCCTAAATGATTTATTTTGTTTATTACACCTTACTGCCCTCTTCCGTGTTATATATCCCTCCAACTACCCATATTCGAAATAAACCGCTAAAGATGAGGTGTTAGGGAGATTTACCAATATGTTCCAAAGAGACAAAGACGATGATATATGCACCCAAATTATTACTCATGTGAAATATCCTTTACCACTTCAACCCGATGACGTCAATGTGACTAGTTTCGCTGCTGCCACACAATGTTATTCTTAATGAGAGAAGGGAAGGAAGGAAGGGAAGGAGGGAGAAAAGAAAGATAAGAGAAAGAAGGAAAGATAATGATATAAAAAGAACGAAAGATAATGAGACACAGAAAAAAAGGTACGGTAGATAGATAGAACAGGAAAGATAATGGACGAAATACAGAGAAACTTGCCTAGAATACATATAAATGAAAATGCGAATTAAAAAAAAACGAAAAAAAAAAAATTGCCATAAAAACCAACCAGTGACCAGTTTCCCTTGAGACTCCACGCCTTTATCTTCCCACCTCAAGGCCAAAACATCCTAGCATTCCAGTGAGACCTAAATACACTCGTACAGGAACCGACACTACAGACAGATGCGAAATATCCATACTCTGCCGAAACTCCAGAAGCTACGAAGTATCTAAAGTGCCCAAACTGAAACAGCTACGAAATTTCCTTAACCCCTTCACCAAGATTCATTTTGTGATTTACTCTTGCTGTCTCTCAGTTGATTTCGTTCAGTTTAAGGGAGACTTTCTTATCATGGAGTGCCACTAAGACCAATCCACCGACATATAAGCCCCCCCAGATGGTTAGGATTTCTTTCATCTAAATAAATATGCTAAAATACAAACACCTACACTACTTGAGATTTTTCTCATCTAAACAAAATCGTCTATTTTTGGACCAAGTATCCTTTTCCCGTCTAAATACGAAAAGATTACCGATATTTATTTCATTCAACTCGAATGCACAGTTAAGTATCACTCCCCGATCTCCACCATTACATCATTCTACTACGATGAGAGTGAGTTAGGGCCACGGCCTGTAGCTGGTCTTGAGCAACACTTCCAGCCGGGGAACTCAATACATTTACCATGTACAGTAGTCAAACCATGTAGTCAAAGTTAGGTCTGTGACTATTATTCAATAAAAATCTCCAAGACACAGCTCAATCTCCTGGCGGCCATGCCTCCTCCATTTTCCCACCACCTCGCCATGTGGAAGGACCCTGTTCCGACCCTGGCGAGCCGCTGTGTGCCATAGAAAGGCAGCTGCTTGTTTGTAGTCTATGGGTCCGCTCGATCAGACAGACCGGGATAGAGCAGCAACAATCACAACATTAACCTTCTCCACTTTATCTTATCCACTTTATTACTAAGTTTCCTGTCGTTCCCGTAACATCATTTGCGCCACTGGGGATAATTACCATTGTGACATGGACGGATGTACTTGTATGTACTTGTGAATACACCGTGCACGTCATATCCCCTCTCTCTCTCTCTCTCTCTCTCTCTCTCTCTCTCTCTGTGGCTAACATAACAAAATAACAGCGCTGAACTACTTACGGTAAGAACGACATCTTTTTTCTTTACTTTTCGAATATACATTTTTCCAGCGGTAAAATCTACCTCTTATTTCCCTCCCACCGTAAGCCCAAGGAAATCCCATCCGTGGCTATAGGGGAAAGTATCTTCGAGCGCGCGCGCGTGTGTGTGTGTGTGTGTGTGTGTGTGTGTGTGTGTGTGTGTGTGTGTGTGTGTGTGTGTGTGTGTGTGTGTGTGTGTGTGTGTGTGTGAGGGGGTGTAATTATGCAAGTATGTATGCTTGTATGTATGTACAGGTATGTGAGTTTATGTATGAATGTGAATAATTTCGTGCGTGTGTATGTGAGGGTAAATGTATGTATGTAAAGTGTGCGTGTACAGTAAGCACATATCATAACTTGTTTATGACGGTGTGTGTGTGTGTGTGTGTGTGTGTGTGTGTGTGTGTGTGTGTGTGTGTGTGTGTGTGTGTGTGTGTGTGTGTGTGTGTGTGTGTGTGTGTGTGTGTGTGTGTGTGTGTGTGTGTGTGTGTGTGTGTCATTCTGCGGTTACACATGCTCGCGCCACATGAGAACAACAATCACATTCAGCCTTGGTATTACGTCGACTCCTAAGGCTTCCCCTGACACGAATTCTGTACTGCCTTTAATCACGTGACGTACTGTATTTGTACTTGACCCTTTGTTACCTCTAAACAATCTGTACTCAGCCTGGGAGACTCTTCGGTGTAATAGGATAGCCTTCGTTAGCGCATAAACAGAGATCATTCGCAAAATTGGACAAAAATCGTTTACTGGTAGCAAGAATAAAACAGTAGTGACGTTCTCGAGCTGAGAGTGTTAAGTCTTGTGGTCGCAGATTATGAGTACTGTACGTTAATCCACATTCAACCTTGGTTTTTGGTCGGCTATATGTGTTTGCCATTACACATTCTTTGTTTTAGTCAATTTTCATAATCCTCTATACATTTAATCTGTGAACCGGGTACCTGTCTATAATCTAGATCATAAACAGATAGTCCTCTCTGATACCAATCATTTTATGCGTCACTCAAAATATCTGTTTTTAATTCGTCAGTATACGTATTTATCCATCAAGTTATCTAAAATTATACGGCATCAATACACGTACAATTGTGACTTTTTTTATGTGGATCCATGATGGCGCGGTAGAAAAGTGTTCGTCTCACGAGTTACGAGTGCCCCCAAGGTATGAGTGACATTTAGAGAATGCCGGGTGCATGTTCTACCATATGTTTGTACAGTATATGTTAGCATCCTGGTGGCTCTACCAATGTTATATGCAGATTCTCGCAGAACAACAAGGCCAATACATTACGACTTTCATATCCATCACTCTCACCACAGACATTCCTTCTCCATTCGCACCTCGCATGCATAGGAAAAGATTCTCTCTCTCTCTCTCTCTCTCTCTCTCTCTCTGCGGGGAAGGTTCGGTCCTGCAGTGGATCTCATATATACTTATACCATTACTGTCACCTACTGATCTAACCAATACCTATCCCTACCTATCCGTCGATTATATAATATACCTATTTTTTTTCAATATTAATTTTTGCCACAGTGTATTTCCCTCTGTCCTCACGTCCCCTCTCATGCGTCATCCGGAACGGCATTGACAAGCAGACCGTATCTCTCTCTCTCTCTCTCTCTCTCTCTCTCTCTCTCTCTCTCTCTCCACACTCATCTGTAATCCTTTATTCCAGCCCAGCCTCCCTAACCACAGACTCCCGCTCCCACACTTATCCACCACATTCATCGCTGGGTTGGGAGGTGTTTATTGGCTTTATCTCACTGCACCTTACCCCCCTACTATCCAACGGCGGTCCGTCCTTCACACCATTCCCACCCTGAAAACAGTCTCTCTCTCTCTCTCTCTCTCTCTCTCTCTCTCTCTCTCTCTCTCTCTCTCTCTCTCACACACACACAGTATATCCACGTCGCCCACATCATACTATTTACCCTCTTTAATATGATGACTTTTTAGTTTCGATGCAGTCCGACGTGCGACGTTACTTAACCAAAGGGACACCTCTCGCAGTCTAAGGCTTAGGAGTGTGACTTTCTTTCCGACTCTGGCATACACCAGACACTCCTCCTATGTGCCAAACATCTCAGCAAGTCACCTCTTCGACGATCATACCCACCGTCCAAACTGAAACGTGCCAAGGCTGTCTCAGTTAGGACTAGTGCTAAGGTATCAGTAATGGTGTTTTTATGACATGTGGGTTGTTTATGTGGAAAATCAGTGATTCTCTGTCCCAGCCTGGGATCGATCTCGCGTCTTTACGGACAACATCCCACTGTTCTGTTCGCTCCACTGCCACCTTCCACTTCCGTTCATTTATTCTTCCAAAAGCAAGATGACCTTAATAAACTTGTGAGACCCTTCGTAATGAAGGAGTTACAGATTCTAAGAACAACACAGCGCCTTCCGCTGCCTCACGTGTCATCGAGTACGGTGTGGTGTGGTGTGGTGTATGTGTAATGTAAAGTTAGCGTAGTGTGGCGTGAGAGCACTGGCCCGTAACATGAGTAGCCAGAAGGTATAGCCATTGGTCACAGGTATTTTTCACGCACGGCGATGTGTGCAGGAGGGATAACGATACCGTAGCAAGAGACAAGTGACCTACATAGAGACCTACACTACCTGGCCCATCACCTGTATCTCTAATTATACCTTTACTGGCCCATCACCTGTACCTCTATACCTTCACTGGCCCATCACCTGTACCTCTCACTATACCTTCACTGGCCCATCACCTGTACCTCTATACCTTCACTGGCCCATCACCTGTACCGGTACCTCTCACTATACCTTCACTGGCCCATCACCTGTACCTCTCATTATACCTTCACTGGCCCATCACCTGTACCTCTCACTATACCTTCACTGGCCCATCACCTGTACCTCTCACTATACCTTCACTGGCCCATCACCTGTACCTCTCACTATACCTTCACTGGCCCATCACCTGTACCTCTATACCTTCACTGGCCCATCACCTGTACCTCTATACCTTCACTGGCCCATCACCTGTACCTCTATACCTTCACTGGCCCATCACCTGTACCTCTATACCTTCACTGGCCCATCACCTGTACCTTCTCCATCATTTAGGTCCTTCAATTCGGTGACGTATCAATAATCTTACTCTTCCTTACTTCAAACAGTTTTATTCACAGGGAAGACTTACTTTCGGACAGGAGTGGTTATATACAGCTCCTATTAACCTCTTCACTTCATTAAGTTAAATAAAATCGTCTGGTAACAAAAATAAACTATACAGCATACGTCACCGAACTGGAGGGGTTAAACTATAATTTCTGAAGGCATAATTCTTCCGCGGAGCTTTTTATCTTAACTGTGTGTGTGTGTGTGTGTGTGTGTGTGTGTGTGTGTGTGTGTGTGTGTGTGTGTGTGTGTGTGTGTGTGTGTGTGTGTGTGTGTGTGTGTGTGTGTGTGTGTGTGTGTGTGTGTGTGTGTGTGTGTGTGTGTGTGTGTGTGTGTGTGTGTGTGTGTGTGTGTGTGTGTGTGTGTGTGTGTGTGTGTGTGTGTGTGTGTGTGTGTGTGTGTGTGTGTGTGTGTGTGTAGTAGCCAGAAAGAGCACGTCTGTTTTCCCAGCCTCCACAGCTGCAGTGCACTGATGTGAAGGAAAAAAAAATAACGAAGGCCAACGCAGACATTTTCAAAAACTTTCTTGAGATTCACCTCGTCTGCCCGACTGCGTCATCCGTACCTTGTTCTTGCTACTATACTTCTAGCACCTTAACTTGGCCCAGCTTTTAAACCTTTTGTAGCTTATTTCACGAAGCTCTGTGGCTGAAATGGACAATACTACGACTATACATCCTTTCCACAGCTCCTCCTCCTGACTGCTATTATAATGTAGTGTTAATGTATTACTACAACTCAGCATTCAAGATGAAGAGATGGAGATTCTGGGCCGGGCTAGAGTAAAATGAGTACTCGTATCATGGACTGCGGTTGCACTCCGTACGTAGGAACATAGAGTAGGTTGGGCTATGAGTAGGAAAGGCGCAGGTTCAAAGTGGCGTCCAGTACTATATAAGCACTCGCGCGAAAACGGCCGCAAATCCCAGTTCTATGCTAATGAACTAAAAGACCTTCGCCATTCAAGTGCAAAACTACCCGCAAAGTCTTGCTTACCTTTGTAGGAGTCGCAAAATAGAACTGTAAAAATATTGATTTTGTTCTTTCTTCATCAGTCATCACTCCAAAACAAAAAGGCGTAGGCGAGTGTCCTATACACCAAATAAAAAGCATTCAGGCTACGGATCGCGAGTTACGGCCTGAAAACCGCATCGCGGTCACCCGTAAGTACGTCATTTTGTGCAATATTGGTTAGCTACAGCTCGCCTACAGTTGAAGAACGTGCCAAAACACATCTTTTCACGGGAAGGCATCCTCGTTTTACTACTTTAGTATGCTATGCATGTAACAATTTAAATCTAACACTTGCCTTATGCATAAGTATACTCCCATAAAAAGATCATAAACTAGAAAAAAAAATTCTTTAAACATGAGTGTTTAGTAGGAATGGCAAATGTGCACAGATAAGAGCTATAAAAACCACAGAATCAAGAAAGCATTCAGGATGGGAGGAGATTTGAAGACCTTAGCCACAAACTCGTAGCTGGTGGAATGTAGTAATGGGCATAGGTCTCCCAATCTCCTCCCATCCTGAATGTTCTCTTGTTTCTGTGCTTTTTTTTACATCTTATCTGTGCACCTTTGCCATTCCTACTTCTTAACAATCATTTTAGAAGAAAAGTTTGTTTTCTAGAATTCATTGGCTTGGGAATGGTTTCGAGCTGGAGGGATTAGATATGGCCTGAAGTTCCCTACAGCATATAAACATGCCTACACGTATTCCTTTTATTCTCATTTATTCATCTCTCCACTGTTATATTCATTTTACTCTAACTTAGGCTACATTTGCCATCTTTCTATCTTGAATACTGAGTTGTAGCAAAAGGATTAACACTAGCATACGTTACACGTCACGAAGAAGTGGTATGGGTTGGATGTAGAGCCGTAGCATCGTCCTTCTCTGCAACTGAGCTACGTCAAATAAGCTACAAAAACATGAAAATTTGGGCCGAGTTAAAGTGAAAGAACTACAGTCAACCACGTGTTCACTCGATACTTAATTTCCTCCCAGATGCAGGCAGGGATAGGCCGTCCATTAGAAACCAACCAAGGAAATGCCGTTCATTGCCTTAAGATGGATTAAGCTCGCCAAATACCTTGATCGGATGTACACTCTCCCCCAAAATATTCCAACACTGGGACGATGGATGTGAAGATGAGCAGAACTTGGCATGTCATCTTAGAATGGTTGGCATTCCTGGTTTTGGAATGACGCACTCTGAAGCCATGGCACTGGTGTATACACGAGGACAGCTGTTTTCAAATTTTTCAAACATATATTTCAAAATGCATGGTACTTAGCGTTCACATACTTTATGGTGACTATACCTTCGGGTAATTAAAGAAGCACAAATACCTACAACTAAGTCAGCTATTCCTATATATTACCACTACGCCGGGAATCGAACCCGGAACTCTCAGGTGAGAGCCAGGCAGCATACCACTACACCACGACCAGGTACAAGTTACCTCACATTGCCACAATCTTGTAACTAATGTCCCTCCACCCCCACTGTGTGCCAAAAGAGTATGAGATAACCCTTTGGCACTCGGGAAAGTAGATGCTTTTAATCTATCCCAAGCACTTACGGCAAGTTAGATTGACTCTCACCTGAGAGTCCAGGGTTCGATTCCCGGCAGAGTGGTAAAATATGGGATGATTTTTCCTGTGTAAAGTACAGGTTTCTCTCTTAAAGTCAGCTAAGTTGAATCACTCAGTCACTACCTCTCTACCTACCCCTCTCCCAAACAACCCACTTGCTTACCTACCTCCCTATCTACTCACCTGTCTACCTACCTACCCACCTCCCTATCTAACTACTTCCCTACATACCTACCTCCCCGTCTACCTAACTACCTACTGACCTACACCTTCACTGCCTGCCTCTACCAACTACTGAGTTAACGACACGTGCGTATTTATTTGTGTACGCACTCTCCCCTTCCCTCACACCACACAGGGTACGGCAGGAAACAAAGGAAAGGAAGAAAGGAGGAATGAAAGAAGAAAAGAAACAAGGAATGAAGGACAACGAGTAGTAATGGAGGACAGTAGTAGTAATGGAGTTAAGGATAAAAAGGAGAGAAGGAATGAAGAAAAGAAGGAAAGAACGATAAAGGGAGGGGAAAAAGGAAGACATATGGAATTAAAGATACAAACAGCACACATACCGTACCTTGTGGTCCCTAAGATGTGACCAGGCATTAAATGTACACTAACTGGCAAGGAAGGAAGGAAGGGGGTGAAAGACGGAGGAGGAAGAGTGGGAAGGAAAGAAGGAAGGAGGGAAGGAAGGGAGAGAGGAACAGGAAAACAGGAGGGAAGATGGGGCGCAAGGAAGGCTGGGTGGAAGCAAGGTGAAGGATGGAAGGAGGGAAGGAAGGAGGGAAGGAAGGGAGAGAGGAACAGGAAAAGAGGAGGGAAGGTGGGGCGCAAGGAAGGCTGGATGGAAGCAAGGTGAAGGATGGAAGGAAGCAAGCAAGGAAAAAATTACAAGGATACAAAGAGCACACATACCTAGAGGTCCCAACGATGTGATCTGGCATCAAGTTAATACTAAATGGAAGCGAGGGGGAGGGGGAAGGAGGGAAGGTGGAAAGGATGGCACGAAGGAGAGGGGGAAGGAAGGAGGGAGGGAAAGGAAGGAAAGGAGGAAAGGAAGGCAGGAAACATGACAAGAAAGAAGAAGGCTGATGAAAATGCAAGCAAGAAATGAGGTAGGGAAATAAGGTGAAAGACATAAGGAAAAGAAGGAAGGAAAGAAGGGAACGATGGATGCGCGGAGGGAGAGAGAGTCACTAGTAAAGAAGGAAGGGGAGAAAGAGAGAGGGGGGAGATTAAAAAAAAAAAAAGAGGAGGAAGGAACGAAGGAAGAAATGTAGTAAGAAGACGAGAAGGGGAGCGAGGGAAAAAAACAAGAAGGATAAAAACAACAGGAAGGAAGGAATAAGGAAGAAATGAGAAGAGGGATAAGCATGAGAAGCAGAAAAGAAAACGGGAAGAAGTAAAAGAAAACAAGAAAGATGCGAGAGAGAGAGAGAGAGAGAGAGAGAGAGAGAGAGAGAGAGAGAGGATAAGGCTGTGGGAGGCATCATCTTGCGAGAGGGTTAAGTGGAGGAAAGGGAGAGATACGGGTAGGGAGGAGGAGGAGAAGAAGATAGGGAGGGAGGGAGGGAGGGTTAGGAGTGGTGGAGGAAAGGAAAAACCAAGAGGAAGTGAAGATGGGAAGAAAAAAGGAAGGATAGAGGGCTGAGGAGGAGGAGGAGGAGGAGGAGGAGGATTGAGAGGGAGGGAGGGGAGAAGGAGGAGGAGTGGAGAAAAGGAAAAACAGAAGGAAGGGTAAGGAGAGATGGATGCGGGTAAGGAGGAGGAGGAGGAGGGTAGATAAATACACCTTTGTGACTCTCTCTCTCTCTCTCTCTCTCTCTCTCCCCACCAGTATCTATCAATCCATCTAACGACCTCCCCCTCCCCCTCTATCCCTCCATCCATCTACTTCTCTGGCATCCTATATTTAACCCCTTCGGTACAAGGCGTCTCTTATGAGTAATGTACCAGAAATAAAAGTCACAATGCTATGGAGATTAATGCAGGTTATATATGAAGGAGGGAATGAAGGAAGAAGAGAAGAAGGAAGGGAAGGAGGAAATGTGAAGATAGTGGGCAGGCATTAAGGATGAATATGGCATGTACGAAGGAAGGAAGGAAGGAAGGAAGGAAGGAAGGAAGAAAGAAAGAGGAAGCATAAAAGGATAAAAAAAAGAAAGGAAAAGAAAAAGTTAAAAAAGACGTCGTAATGAAAGGGTTAAACTCAGCATTCGGGAAATACCATATGTTTTCAATTAGAGCTCCTCTCTCTCTCTCTCTCTCTCTCTCTCTCTCTTACCAGCCTCATCCTTTTCTCCCTTCCTCCCTCTGATTTGTGCTCATCTAAGCTTTACTTTTCCTACTATACTCATAACTCTACGCCCCTCCCCTCGCATCCTCTCTCTCTCTCTCTCCCTCTTTCCTACTGCCCATACCCTCACTCTGCCTTCCTGTCCTCTTCAGCTCTTTCCTATTACCTTTTCCAACCACTCCCCTCTCTTCCCTCTTCTTTCTCTCTCTCTCTCTCTCTCTCTCTCTCTCTCTCTCTCTCTCTCTCTCTCTCTCTCACCACTCCCCTCTCTTCCCTCTTCTTTCTTACTTCTCTCTCTCTCTCTCTCTCTCTCTCTCTCTCTCTCTCTCTCTCTCTCTCTCTCTCTCTCTCTCTCTCACCACTCCCCTCTCTTCCCTCTTCTTTCTTACTTCTCTCTCTCTCTCTCTCTCTCTCTCTCTCTCTCCCTCCAACTTCTTCCTCTCCCTCTATAATTAGCAGATGGCCCCATACAGACTCACTCTCTCTCTCTCTCTCTCTCTCTCTCTCTCTCTCTCTCTCACACCACTCCCCTCTTCCCTCTCTCTCTCTCTCTCTCTCTCTCTCTCTCTCTCTCTCTCTCTCTCTCTCTCCAACTTCTTCCTCTCCCTCTATAATTAGCAGATGGCCCCATACAGACTCTCTCTCTCTCTCTCTCTCTCTCTCTCTTCACGGAAAAGCTTTGTGATTTTCACGTAAACTTCAAAACAGTCTGAGTTGCGACATCCAGTAAATTGACTCTCTCTCTCTCTCTCTCTCTCTCTCCCATCAAAGCTATCAGTATCACGACTTCCTCATCCATCTGGTCATCTCAAGAAAATTCTCTCTCTCTCTCTCTCTCTCTCTCTCTCCTATCAAGGCAATCATTATCACGACTTCGTCATCTACCTGATCATCTCAAGAAAATTCTCTCTCTCTCTCTATAAAAGCTATAATTATCACTTCCTAATTTATCTGGCCATCTTACGAAAAACATCTCATATATATATATATATATATATATATATATATATATATGTATATATATATATATATATATATATATATATATATATATATATATATATATATATATACATAAAGGAAAACACCTACCGCAAACGTAGCGGAAACCGATACTGTCTATACGCAGCAACCAATAAAAACTTTCTTTCAAAAACCAACACAATAATATAACCAAGTATTTTTAATCATTCACCTGCGTCAACCTTGTATTAAAACCCAGAGACACCTGCGCCAAACATCTGTTCATAGAGACACGTTAATGAAACGAGCACTCATTTTTCACTACAGTGGCAGACATAAATCTTGAGGCACCTTCTAACGACAGAATAATTAATAAGCAATAACTTATAATCACTAGTAATGGATACTCCGAGCCATCAAGCTTTTAAAAATACATTAACCCTCCTCAGGTACACCTACAGTTTCGCTTATAACTTAGGTACACCTGGGTCTGTCAGACCTAGGTTTTAAAATATGCCGTAGTGTCACACATGTTTCATATAATGCATTCCTGAATACCCCTCAATGTATTAGGTCTTATTAGTTACACAATTATGCAAATAAGTTTTGACTTGCATAACCGTGCATATTTAAACAAAAAATCGAAAGAAAAATGCCAAACCATTTTTTTTTTGGGGGGGGGCAGTCGCCATACACGAAAAAAAGACACTATGCCCTTCATTATGGGCATAGTGGATGCCACACAGCATAAAGATAACCTGCGAACTCGGAGAGAAAAAAAATCTTCCCCCTCCTCAGGTACACCTGGGTCTCTCAGACCCAACATGCATTTCTGAGTGATATATTTCAAAAACAAAGACAGACACGAAAGTAACCCCCCTACACCCTGCATGGACACAAAAAGTTAGGAAGCTATTGAGGAAAGGATTCCCAAGCATCTATAAGTTACTGAACTATACCATCGAAAAAATCGCCCAGGTCTGTCAGACCCAAGTGTACCTGAGGAGGGTTAAGCAAACTTCATTATTGCTCGATTAAACAGTGTATGAGAATAATCCATACATTCTGATATTCACATCTCAACATTCACTGTGACCACACACTTTGTACACACGCCGACACTACCATCCTTACGTCGCCAACAATTCAACGCACTCGTAATTTTCATCAAATTACAATTATTTTCCTTCAGCAACTACAATTTTGTCCTTATTCCAGTACAATTTATCATCTTGTGGGTTTGAGGGACGCGACAGGTACAAATTATTATTAAATTCCCAGATAATAACACGAGTACAATCGGGCCGGTGAAAATTAGCACATAATCGAACGCATTCATGTAAATATAACACGGAAACGAACGCTCAACAGCTACTCTCCGCACACCACCAAAGTGTAGAACCGACTGACTTCGACTGCTGGGCAGCCGACTGACCCACTGTACAAGGAGTGAATCTTATATTCTTATTAGGTGAAAACGCAGTATTCCACGTATGATGGTTAAAAAAAAAAATAAAAGGAAAAATCGACCGTAACAGATGAATGTTTTAAGGTCGAATTTAACTTCCCGCAGGTTACAGGGTATGGCAAGAAACGGGTCGGAGGACTGAGAACGCTGGGTCAAGAGTGATTATGGGCGAAAATTGGGTGTGGGGGGAATGGGATGGAACAAGTACGTCAGGGGACTGTATTTGGCAACACTACAGCCACTGCCACCCCCACCAGCCTTATTTCTCTCTCCCTCTCCCTCCCTTCCTCTCTCTCTCTGTGATCGAACATATCATTAATTTTATATGTATCTCATAAAAATATCAACCTCTCTCTCTCTCTCTCTCTCAACTTCCTTTTCCTCTCCCTTGAGTCCATTTCTCAGTTTACCTATCTCGCAACTCTCTCTCTCTCTCTCATCATTTTTCTATCCCGCAACATCTCCCTCTTTCAGTTTCCTTCTCTCTTGATTCCATTTCTCAGTTTACCTATCTCGCAACTTCCCTCACTCTCTCTCTCTCTCTCTCTCTCTCTCTCTCTCTCTCTCTCTCTCTCTCTCTCTCCACACACACATTCATTACTTTACATAACCAAGCAAGTCATCATTTCAAATACTTCCCTGTTACATTACAAACCAAAAGTCTCTCTCTCTCTCTCTCTCTCTCTCTCTCTCTCTCTCTCTCTCTCTCCAACCTATCTCACAACATCTCCCTCTTTCCACTTCCTTCTCCTCTCTCTTGATTCCATTACTCTGTTTACCTATATCGCAACTTCCTCTCTCTCTCTCTCTCTCTCTCTCTCTCCAAGAACAGTTGCACCCACACAAAGAACATTTAAAGACCATGCACATAAACACAATGAAGTAAAACACACACACACACACACACACACACACACACACACACACACACACACACACACGTTTAACCATGGCACGCTCCTTATCACATGCTTTACCACAGACATTAGCGGGTAAACGTACACACACACACACACACACACACACACACACACACACACACACACACACACGAGCTTCCATACCTTTGCACTAATCATAACACCCACATAAAGTTAATACTTACAAAAACACAACCTTAATCATTCAATGTCCCTTTACGCCTCCTGTTCTCTCTCCCCTTCATTTCCAGAACGTATTTATTTCTATTATTCTTGCTACCACCAGACGATTTTACTCAGCCTCATCAACGCGCCTGCCAGTGAAGGGGTTAGTGAAGCTGTACCTAACCCCTCCAGTTCCACGCCTAACCTCAGCTGAATAAAATCGTCTGGAGATAGCACGATGAGACAGGAGCGACGGCAGCAGCTAGCCAGTGTGTTATGATGGTGAAGGAGTATATTAAATCGTCTTGTAACACTACAGGAAAAACAATACAGGAATAATACGTCATGTCATCGGAGTGAAGGCATTAAAGCGCTTGGAGGTCGCCAGAATCAAGGAAGTGAAATCGGGGTAAACAGAAAAATAAAAAAAAAAGGTGATCGGAGTGAGGGATATGAAATCGTTTGAACATAACATAAAAGGAAAAAAAAAAAAACGATACGCCAGTGAAAAGTAATGCTCTCTCTCTCTCTCTCTCTCTCTCTCTCTCTCTCTCTCTCTCTCTCTCTCTCTCTCTCAACATCCGGGAACCTGATATCCCTCCCTTTACAGCACTTCATTTAGCACCTTGGGTTGGATTCTAAGGACCGCATTCATGTCGCTTAAGGAGGCTCCCTAGCACCTCTTCCTTAGCCATTTAAGAATACGGCGTTAAGATGAATTTGTACGTTATTTATGAAGGGTATGGCGATATTAGGAGGAGTTAAGTATCACAGGGGAAACAAAGTAAAATAAATAACTTAGGCGGATAGCAAGGCGTATACACGTAAGTAAAATAAACAGCTCAGCCAGAGGTGTTAGGGAGCTTCCTTAACCAATGAGAATACGGGTCTAAGTGTATTTTGAAATCTCGTTAACATTTTTCCTTAGCGAATTATATTACCCAATACACCCTTTGTATTTTATGTATCTTATTAATGTAAACTACGTCCATATAACACACAAGATAATGTTCAGGTGCAATATCTAAAATAAATCATAAATTAAATCCTGTGCTATTTACATCTCCGTGCTCTTCAAATTACCCTCACTGTGATGACGCCATTTTCATTATATTCTTTATTCTTGCTATATCCAATCACCTGAATATCTCTCATAAGTATTTTCGAAAAGGGAGGGGACAGATACAGCCTTGACCCACATACTGCTAGAGATAAACACAATCGCTAAGTACAAGTCATTTGGTGATGGCAAGAGTAAAGCTGAAATGACGTCATGGCAGAAAATGGGTCAAATATATCGCAATCCAGTTAATTTCTTGTATTATAGTCCAGCTTTATAGTCAGAACAATTATATTCAAGTGAGTCACAGGAGGAAACAAAAAGAAAAAAAAAAAGGAAAAAGGAAAAGAAAAACAGACAAAATATAATCTCAAATGCCTCCAGAGTGACTCAAATTATCCCTAAGTTTTGGCGCCAAACGAACATCCGGGAAACTGATGTCTCTCGTCAGAGATTCATTTATCACGTACTCTTTCTTAAACCGCCTCCCTGTTAAAACTCTCACGGTAGGCACAACTCTGGTATTCAAATCCAGGTAACACTAGATTATGTTATTGAGTTATACACCCCGGAGATAAAAACTGTTAATACCCCTCTCATGGTCCGGTCAACTCTAGTATTGTATTCCAGCTAACGCCAGACGATCATTAACAGCTGGGTGTCATGGAAGCCTGATAAATAATAATAATAATAATAATAATAATAATAATAATAAAAACAGCAACAACAACAATAATAATAACAATCAACACGCATTTCCTGTTATTTTTTCCTTGACAACACCAATCGATCATAGGAGACTTTTTTTTTCACCAGTTGCTGTTGTCGTCCCAAGCACATCTAATATGAACCCCGGTAGACCGCAGGCTGGAGCTTCCATTCTCCAGCAGTCCACCATCCTCTTTTCAGTGGACAGAGGGGGGGCTGTGGAACTACTATATACCCAGGCAATGGAGTCGCCTAATTATTACAGTACCACCTGGTGAAGGCGTTCCTCTCAAGCACCCTTCTCGAAGTTCTCGTAGCAAAAAAGGTTAATGGGGTTTGTTTCTAATCCAACTAAGTACCAAAGGATTCTCCTACTCCAAGTAAAATAATTATATATATATATATATATATATATATATATATATATATATATATATATATATATATATATATATATATATACTCGTATAGGCAAACGTCTTAATCCCGTTAGAGGGAGCCAGAAACAAATCACCTCCATGTCGCCCTGTCCCCTGTCATTTCGCTGCCCTCCCTCCCAACTTACAATACCTCTCCACTCCATCCCTCCACCTCATCCTCGGTCTCCCCCTCCCTCTCCCCCCTCCACCTCATTCACATACACTCTCCTCGTTAGTCTCTCACTCTACATCCTTTCCACATGGTCAAACCACCTCAATGTATTTCTACATACGCTATCACATCCACTTCCACACCACAACGCTCCTCCACACTCTCATTTGTCGGCCTGTCTCTCCATGTAACTCCACATGCTCCTCTCATATAGCTCACATTTTCCACTGCTCTCACTCTTGACTTGTGTCCTAACAAGGTCCAAGCTTCACTTCCATACGTTAGAGTGGATATCACAATACTTTCATGCAGCAATTTTTTGAACTTCCATGCTCACTTCCCTATTTCTTATTACTGCTTTCAATGAACCAGCCACCTTTCTTCCCTGCTGGACCCTTTCAAGCAGTTCATCCTCTGAGCTTCCAACCTTACTCAGCACGCTACGCAAGAACTTAAAAGCACTCACATTTTCCATTTCCTCACTATCCAGCCTCACTGTGCATTCAGTGATTTTATTACTCGCGATGACCACGACTTAACTTTTCCCTACATTCACCTTTAGATTCCGTATCTTACATACTCTCCCAAACTCATTCACCAAGCTTTGCAGTTCTCATTCGTCTTCACGTAACAATACAGTATCATCTGCAAACAACAGAATAGGAAGTTTTCAATCGCTGCCCTCTCTCATTAGGGCCGCTCCAACATCCACTGCCCTACCCTCCATCAGTTTAATAACTCCACCCATATACAGTACAAACTGAACAACAATGGTGACATGACACACACCTGTTTCAATCCAACATTCAGTGAGAAAATTCAGTTCACCATCCACACGCACAACAGCCCTAACTCCCTCATACTATACTCTTCGTGGAATTCAACAGCTTTCCATTTACTCCATAATATATATATATATATATATATATATATATATATATATATATATATATATATATATATATATATATATATATATATATATATATTCCACATTCCTTGTCTATCAACTCAGTCATATACTTTCTCCAGATCCATGAAGGTCACATACAACTTTCTTCCCTTCTCAAGAAGCTTTTCCGCTAAACAGCTTAGGAGGAATATCTGATCTACACAACCTCTTCCCCAGGGGTGGATCCAGGAATTTTCGGCGGGGGGGTCTGATTCGCTGATTCAACCAAAGACTTGACGCGACATACTGATATTTCAATGTTGAAATTGCCTCTTTATTCAATGATGCATGGCCGGTGGGGGGGGGATGCATCCCCCGATCCCCCCCCCTAGATCCATCCCTGCTCTTCCCTTCCTGAAACCTCCCTGTTCTACTGCAACAAATTCCTCTGGTATTAACTCTATCAACACGTATCCCACCATACATTTTTCATATTGCACTAAGAAGACAAATGCACCTTTGACTACCACACATTATTATTATTATTATTATTATTATTATTATTATTATTATTATCATCATCCTTTTCCTTTGTATGGGGGATTAATATTAATAATAACAATAATAACTAATAATGATAATAATAATAATATATAAATAAATTACCATTACCATCATTATCCAGTGATCGTAATAATAAAATATAAATTACGTCATCGCAATGAAGAAGTTACTAATTCAACGGCATCTCCAGTTTACACAAATTATCCCGTAGGTCTTGGCGCCAACCTCTGGAACCCCGATATTCGTCCGTCTCACTTGTAATCGCAAACCGCTTCTCATAACTGCATCCGGTGTACTGTTTCGCTTGGTGTGTGTGTGTGTGTGTGTGTGTGTGTGTGTGTGTGTGTGTGTGTGTGTGTGTGTGTGTGTGTGTGTGTGTGTGTGTGTGTGTGTGTGTGTGTGTGTGTGTGCAAGGGGGGTAAGCCGAGAGTCAGGCAAGGAAGTAGTTCGTCTGAGAACCAGTCGGAGGTCAGGGCCACAGGGCAAAGACAAATGTAGGCTGCAGACTTTCAGCGTTCCTTCTTGTTATCATTCTACTGTGATTCGATTTCTCGCTGAAGGAAGCTTTCGTAATATCTCTTCCTCTGCGATTTATTGGGTATATTTCATTATAATATCCATCTTCATGAGATTAAAGCAAACATATCGATATTAAATACTTTAGTAATACGAAGCCTTTATTCTTAATTGTTTACATATTTATTCATTTATTCTTAACTCCATGTCTTTTTACTCTGGGTAAAAAAAAAAAAAATCTTGTACTAAAGGGATTAGAAATCTATGTACGGTACTCGATAAACTGTAAGAATACAATATTAAATGTGCTGGAGTTGAAAACGTTAGATATAAATACTATTCCCGATAGCATCCTCTTCAACTCTTTATTTTTTTTTTCTACCTCCGGATAATTGTATTCAGCTCTGCAGAGAAATGAAAGCTATATCTACCATAATTTCAAAAAGTCTTCTGAGCTGAATAAAAGTCTACAGATAACAAGGGTAAAGCATAAAGAAAACGTGCTACGATTCCTCGTATACCAAATATAATACGGCTCAACATCGTCTCTGGAAGAATGTTATCAACGTTTGGATTTTCTTTTCTGGTGGGGGGGGGGATAATACGACCCCGGACTCTCTCTCTCTCTCTCTCTCTCTCTCCATGCCGTCCTCCTCCATACACCACATTCACTACATATTTCCACCTTTACAGTATTATCAGTCTGTTTTTCCTATTTTCCAAATGTTCCAATAAGGCAGAGAGGAGGGGGAAATGTGCTGGGTTTTTTTCTGATATGGTTGGATGCAGAAGGAAGTCGTGACAGATTATGGTTTTGATCTGTGTGCGTGTATGAGACAGAGAGAAAGTGAGAGAGAGAGAGAGAGAGAGAGAGAGAGAGAGAGAGGGGGGCAGGGGGGCGATACCATCAGGAAAAAGATAGGAAAGCGGGCGACTCACCACAATTAACAGGAAATTTAGGAAGTGAAAAAAGATGAGAAGGAAAATGGTGAAAGGTGTGTGTGTGTGTGTGTGTGTGTGTGTGTGTGTGTGTGTGTGTGTGTGTGTGTGTGTGTGTGTGTGTGTGTGTGTGTGAGAGAGAGAGAGAGAGAGAGAGAGAGAGAGAGAGAGAGAGAGAGAGCAGCAGCAGCAGCAGCAGAAAACAAGGACTTGCTGTGGCTATGTAAATTATTTCTTTGTGTTTGAGACTTTTTTTCTTTTTCTTTTTCCTATTCTCCTATCTAAATCTTTGTTTTATCTTCCCTCTCCTATCACTCTCATGCTTTTCCATACCTCACTGTCTATTCTCATTTCCTCTACACTCATCATTCTGTACCTTAAAAACCATACAGTACTGTAATTCCTTTCCTACAATTTATTAATTTCTCTCACATGTACTCCATGAAGCACAGACTCATACACTGAAGGTTTCCATAAACACTGTGAAGTATTTCGTACCATATCTGGGGAAACCCTAAAGCATTAGATGGAACAGTATACTCGAGTTACCCTGACCACAATGGTTAATGTGGGGATAAACTGTGCCTGGGGAAAAAAAAAAAAATCTGATATAATTCTGGTGTCAGTCCTTTAATCTTGTTTTTCTCATGTGTATCCCAAGTTATCTACGCACCAGCAGCCAAATGCTGTAATCCCAGAAGGATTGGCCATGAATAATTCCCCTCCACATCACCCTGTCCTCCGCAATCAGACAGCCCTCCCTCCATGCCAAACCGCTCTCATTCATGTACCCCTCATATACCCCTCCATCTTGACTTTTGTCTGATTCTCTCTCTCTCTCTCTCTCTCTCTCTCTCTCTCTCTCACTTACAAGGTCTGTCCAAAAAAAAATCAAACTTTTTAAATAGCACACCTAGTAACCAGCATAGCATGATCATGACAGGATCACTGTGTAGGTTTAATCTTTGAGTTTAAGTCTAACATTAGCCATATCATGTCACATCACTCAGTCAACAAGGTACAAGAATTTGAGTGAACATCTGTGTGGTGCACTTGGCAAATATTCTTCTGCCTCTTATATCATCTGAAATCGCCAACCTTTCAGGATGGACTTCATTCTGGGAACGAAAAAAAAAAGTCCACAGGAACCAAATCCGAAGATTTGGGCAGCTGGGGGATGATAGTCGTTTCATGCTTTGCTAAAGTCATGGATAAGGAGTGACATGTGAGCAGGTGCACGGTCATGGTGCAACATCCAGGTTTTGTTTGTCCACGCCTCAAGCCTCTTCTATCGCACTCTCTCTCTCAAATGCTTCAGGATGTCCAAGCAAAACTCTACGGGCTGTATGACAACATGAAACTCACGATGAACAATGCCCTTCCAACTGAAAAAGGACGATCAACATCATCTTTACATTCGTGTGATTCTGTCATGCTCTCTTTGGTTCCAATGACAAAGTTCCACCCCACTGTGACAACTGCCTTTTTGTTTTGACATTGCAGACGTACGCCCACATAAAAGCTTTTCTCAATTTTTCTATGCTCCTCATGGGGCAATGTAGGATTGGCTGATGGATGGATGGATAAAACAGAATTTCACACAAACACACTACTTTTCAAGAACCTTCATTGTTCAACTAGTAACAAATCGCCAAATGCACTAAACACATGTTTACTCAAGCGTGTGTGCCTCAATGATTAAGTGACGTGGCATGACACGGCTGGTGTTAGACTGAAGCTCAAAGTCGCACCTACACAGTGCTCCCTTCGATCATGCTACCCAGGCTCACTGGCGAGCTATTTAAAAAGTTGTTTCTTTTTGGACAGGCCTTGTACACTGCTTCTCATGGTCAATCGCTCACTCCATTTAATCCGTACTGCCAAACCATCACAGGGTGCTCCTGACAGTTTCTACAACATAACATCAACACAACTTCATTTATTTTTACATGTCTTACTTTTATTTTTTTTCAAAATTTAAACCTAAATAATTAATCTCTGAAGAATATCAGAATTTGAGATTCCAATAAAACAGGAATGGTAAGTATGCTAAGCCTACTGGTACATTCATCAAGTTCTGCCGTATATGCAGCTACAGACAGAAGAAACACTGGATGACAACTCTAGGAATCACTGTAAATACTTTTAGATATGGGAAAGGAAGTTATATAATCAATTGCAGACACCAAAAACATTATTAGAGACAATGGAAGAGTGTTTCACCTTGTACAAACACTATCTGACGAGAAACTAATCAATAATATTTTAATTCTTTTTCGCCCAAACTGCAAATCTGTGAAGAAAATCAATGTTCATATCACAGTAATACCAGACAGTCACACTGTTTGATACACTGTCCTGAATTTTTTGTTTTGAAAGGCCTTTTAATTGCTTGTATTTGTCCGCCTTATTCACCAAACAGCAGCTCTAATCAATCCCTTACCAATGAGGTCATTGTGCAGGACCTCATTCCAAGTCTTAACCCTCAACACTAACACTCACAGATCTTTTCCCCTAACTTTTGTTCTCCATTCTTACAGATATAATACACTGATGGATCCACAACCAACAAGCTGTTGTCCAGTCTCTATATTCAGAATGCAGTGTATGTCCAACTCTTCTCTGTGTCTGCCTGAGTTCTAAGGGAGTGTTTAGTCCACACTAAACTTGGTTCAACTTCAACATACCATGTCCAACAGTATGACAGTTACCAATGGATACAAGCTGATGAAACACATTATATACATTGCCATAAAACATTCACACAACCTTGACATCATAAACTCCTTCACACAGAGGATGTTATATTATCTTATTATTATAATCTCCTTAAGGAAGACTTTTCAAACTGGAGGGCTTAGATGTAGACCTCACTTTCCCAATCACTACTGGAAGCCCTCCATAAGATATATTAAAATGTAAAAATACAATAAACCTTGATGTAACAGACTTCAGTAGACCAGAATTAGCTTTTATCTGAATCAAGGAGCTACTGTATTAATTCTTATACAGTGTATTGGAAAAACTTCGATAAAGCCAGGAGCAGTCATAAAATATACTAAAATGTAAAAATACAGTAAAACCTTGATCTAACGGACTTCAGTAGATCAGAATTAGCTTTTATCTGAATCAAGGAGCTACTGTACTAATTCTTATACAGTATACTGGAAAAACTTCGATAAAGCCAGGAGCAGTCTGGACTGCCCAACCACTTCAGCCACGTTCACCACAATAAGGTATATAAAGGACATGTTTATCAGTGTACAATACAGTAGTGTATTATTATATACACTCAACCCTCGGCTATCACTCCCAATTGGTCCCACTATGGCTGCGCTATAGCCAAAACCGTGATAGCCAAATTGAAGAACTTATGGTAATAATTCTATTTGGTGCCATGACCTCAATATTTACCCCTAAGATACCTTTTTTGTACCACATATTAATATATAATAGTCTAAAAATGAGCATGTTTTATGATGTGATCACTATTCTTATAAATACCCCTCACAGTTGATTCATTGATGTTATGTTTCTTCCCCACACTTCGCCTGGTCTCACCGTTCTCTATAAGTTTCACATTTCCAGTTTATCTGCATAACATAGGTTCTTCCTCTTCTTTATTTCCCTGCCGGGTGCTGCAGCATTATGTTGGGTGATGGTAGGGGGACGGGGAGGGGGTACGTTGGCCATGGTCATATCATAAAAAAGGTTATTATTCTTGCTATCACTGTTCATGGTCTGAGGGCACGTACTTGAATGGTTTGGCGGGCAGGAGACTCGGTCAGGCGGCCAATCAGTGCTCGGCTGGCGCTGTCACACGACCAATCACGGAGTGAAGCTTTTATTGGCTGGGTGGAGCACTGGAGCCTGGCCTTTTTGAAATTTTCGAACATTTGCTGTGCGTGATAGCAGGCATTTAGTGCGTGATAAAGGTATTTGGGTAGTTTTTTATATAGGCGTGATAGCGAGATACGCTATAGTGGAACCCGTGATAGCCGAGGGTTGAGTGTACATTATACCATTTGATTACTGCAGTGAATGTATAACACAGTACAGTACTGCAATAGTAATGAAAACAGTTAAAAAACCATTGGTGCAATCCGGACTAATGTCTGATATATCGGAAAAAGTCTGGGTTAGCAGGGGGAAGGCCGGATGTCGTTTTTATTGGAATTTCACTTTGTTCGGAATGGCTTGGGCCCCAATTAGTCCGTTATAGTGAGGTTTTACTGTACAACACTGGTGTGAAGGAGTTAATGCAAAATACTTTCCGATAACAATACAGTAGTGTGTGTACTCACCATTGTATCGCTTGGATGGTAGAAGAGTAGTAATCCTTGTATCATAAACATTGTCCACTGATGTTGGGTAGGCCTCCCTATAGAACTCCACACAGGCGTCCTCCCAACCACCTCTCTTCCTCTTGTTCTGGCTGCTGCCCCCACTGCCACCCCCACCTCCCCCACTCCTCCCCCCGGATCCCCCACCACCGCTTCGTCCCCCCCCTGAGCCGCCGCCTCCACACCCACTGCCCAGCGCTGCTGCCGAGCTTCGACACCCAGAGCTGCGGTCACCAGACATGTCCTCCCTGGGGGGTTGGGGTGAGGGATTGATGGATCAATTGATGGAACTAAAAGGCTAATGCTGCTATTTCCAAAAAACAGAAAGGTATTACAGTGTGCTGCATTATTGTACACTCAATTAACTGCAAAAAAGAAAAACAATAAGTCCTCATTACACATAAGCTACTATGATGTTCTTCTATCTTATTAAGTCCACAGTAATCTACATAAAAATTGGCAATTAAAGTTCCACTGCTACCTACATAGTACATATGATATCCACATATTTATAGTACAGTAGCAGTTGTATGGAAAAAGAGTTGTGTCACTTTGGAATATATCACTGACATATAAGAAGGACTTACTGTAGTGTACTGCATTACTGTACACTAATTAAACCGTAAAAATGAGGTACTGAAAATGAATAAGTACTGTACTGGTATTGAATATGATACTGGAATAAAAATTTTAACCAAATATAAAAATTAATAAATAAATATAAATAAAGCTGCTGTAGAGTGCCTCATCAAAAAGCTGACTGAAGAAAAAGGAAGAGGAAATATGTGCAACTGTGTATAATAAACAAGGTGTCAGCATACTCAATACTGTGCCAGGTAGTGATAAGTAATATTGTACAGTATATATACAACTCTCAACACAATACTACAGGGGAACTTAATACTACAAACTGCATACAGAAAAAAAAAAAAGTATGTTAGATCAATGAGAGAATTACAGTACGAAAGTGATGCATCAACTGGCACCAAAACAATCATAGTACATGAGACAACATTTCAGTTGTTGTAGTAGTCTGTGTTTGTTTATACTGTATTATGGATGCAAAAGTGGAAACAAGTCTTACCAATTCTATTTTTTCAGAAGCAATACTGTAAAATTTAGTTACAAAGTTCCTACCATCACCATCATGAAACTTGAGAATCCTCAAGTATTACAATTCTTAGAACATCTGCACATAACAGACAATGATGCATAAACTAAAACTGACTTGTGTATACATGTGCACAAGTACTGTGCACTGTATGCAACACAGGAACAGTACTGGTATCGCACACAGAAAATATTAGAAAATAATGTTCTGGCCACTGGACGTCACAAGGCATCACAGAACAGAAACTTTTTTGAGGAGGAAGCAACTGTTGGATATAACAAGGACAACAGGCAGAGAATGGTGAATGCAAATTGTAATGAAAAGCCAACGGCACAAAGTTGTAAAAACAGACGTCAAAACATTTCAGTGGGTGATAACTAAATTCTCGAAGGCAAACTGCTGCATGCCCCTCACTCAAATTAATGCCTATACTGATAAGAAGCTTAGAATTATAAGATAAGCATATCCTTAATGCTTGGAACCAGTAGTCGTGTTTACTGTTCATATAATCAGACATAACTGCTTATCAGCTATATTCAGTGCCAACATAAATTTGGGGGTTAACAAGTAAAGAAATTAGCATATACAAACAGCATCTCCAGAGTAAAGTAACTTTATATATTCTAGTCAAGGAATGTAACTTTAGGTTAATCAAACAAAATATTCCTATACTGTACTGTCTACCAAATGCAACTGCACAACAGTATCAGTATTCCAAAAGCCTTTATGCTCTTTCATTATGTAACACACCAGGCTACAGTGATCTACTCTGCCAAGGGCAAAGTCAAGCAAATGAGCATTTCAGGCTTTTGACAAGATATACTCAACTATGCCAGGTTTTAAAGGTACCTGGTTAAAATAAGTCAGAGTATCAGGCTTTTGACAAGTCTTACTCAATTTAGCCAAATTTCAAGGGGTGGCTAGCCAAAATAATTTAAAAGTCTGTTATAGTGGGATGATGCTGGGCAGGCTGGCTGGTGCAGCGCTAAATAAACAAGGGTGAGGTGTGGCTCTGAAACGTACAGCCAAGCTAAGACCTACAGCAGCCCAGCACTCACCTAAGGTGGGGAGGGACAACTAGAGGGAATATGGGAAAAGGGGTAAAATATAGGGCAAAATCAAACTTTGTTTACAGTCAGGTCTTAATAAAAAAAAATTTTAATTACGATATACAGTAACTCTGATGATACAAAAGAATCCTGTCTACAGACAGCTGTCAGACAATGTAGATTAACACATATAGATTCAGTTAATTTAAGTACAGATGCAGTACTTGCACAGTACAACAGTGCTCTCCATTATTACTACAAGGAGAAAAATATCACTGCAGATCCAACTATGCCCTTGATGAAGATGCATTGGGTAGCACATCCCATGAAAACCTGTTTAGTGGCAAGATTACCAAACAATAAAACACAGAACTTGCAGATCCTACCCAGTTGTGCTTATGGTATGGGAGCAGATATTTTAAGGGTAGAAGGGAGGGGAAGCTACTGTGGACTGGGCTGCAAAACTAGCGTGCCTAGGGAGGTACAAGCTGGCAAGCCGCAGTCAGGTGGATGGAGGAGGCGTGAATTACCTGTGCACTTTCATCTCCCGTAGGAGCGGACGCAACTCTGACATGCTCCCCATTTTTGCCTCAGCTGTGGGCACCAAGTGGTTACAAATTCACATGGGAGGGGTTATAGAGGCTCTATTGTACCTACATTCTACTGCAAAAATAAGTGCCAGTGTAGAACTGCACATTTATACTGTATTGTGGTAAAAATAAATAAATAAATAGATAAACTCCTGTATATGGCAAGTTTTCACAACCTGGGATGTTAACCCACTGAGTCTGGGAATGTCTTTTTCATATCATTCTTGCCATCTCCTAACAGTTTTATCAAGCATAAAACAGACTATCTGATATGGAGGGGTTATATAAAACCATCATCAACTCCAGTATGACAGGCTTTTTCTAAGCTGAATAAAACTGTCTGGTAGCAGAAAGAACAAACTAAAAATGACACCACTCAGAATCAAGGGGTTAAACAATGAAGAACATCAAGCTCAACTACCCAACACAGATGCACTTCAGTATTTACACTTCCCTAGAAAAACAGTTAAATAAGAAATGATTTTTGACCTTGCTTGTTCATTTCCACAAGCTCCAAAGTAATCACTAGGACTATATTTATACAGTACATAACTAGACATCACCATGTACACTCGTGATCACTAATTTCTGCCCAGGGGTGCCCCTTTCCTACCCCTGCATACCCAGGGAAGAGGGGAGGGAGGGATGAAATGAGCTCCACCAACCTCTACCCCAGCTCCCAACCCTCCCCCATCCGTCATTCCTAACTGGCAGTTGCAGCTCAAGATAACTTCATACTTAACACTCTTCGTCCCACTACAATACAAATATGGAACACAAGGATATGTAAAAAATATATAATATAACTATCAACATGCTGCAGTAAGAAATTAATGCATTATGACACTGACAGTAAAATAAAAACATTAACAACAACCACCTAAGGCCTCATGAGTTGGGTGCACTGCTTTGCAAACACACACACACACACACATACACACACACACACACACACACACACACACACACACACACACACACACACATGCAGACAGACACGCACGCACGTAAGCACCCAACATATGAGGCCTGGGATGGCCGTTGTTAACGTTTTTGTTTTAAATGTCAATGTTATCCATCCATTATCCATCATCCAATCCTATATCGTCCCATGAGGAGCATAAGAACTTGGGGCTAGGCAAGTTGGTCCTAACATTTAAGACTGGAGTGACCAGTCCTACTCATCCCTGAGTGGCATTACGTGAGCAATAAACCCCAACCATCCCTTGGATATAAACCTACACAGGCTCAATCCGACTGGAGCATCTTAATTACCCACTAAACCACCAGGTGCCATAATTTGGTTATATGGTTACCACCAAGTGTGGTAAATGGTTTCCCGGTGTACAGGAAACCATTTGTCTTGTCACGCGGTGTAGTCTTCCATAGGCAGAAGGAAGAGGAAAGAATGAAGAAAAGAAAGACAGAAGAGGGCATATAAAGTCACCTGTAGGCAGAAGAAAGAGGAAAGAAGGAAGGAAAGGACGACAGAAGAGGAAGGATGGAAGAGAGGAAAGAGCAGACACCCAAAGCAGCACTACATCGGGTGAGTGGATGGGGAGTGCCTGTTATAATGCATTAATTTCATGCTGTGAAGGTGGATGGAATACTTGGTGAGTGGGGTGTGCCTGCTGAGATAGATGAGAATGGCAGTGCGTTAGTGGACATTTGTGCTGGGAGGGGGTTGGTGATAGCCAATACCCTCTTCAAGCATAAAATGATCCACAGGTATACATGGCGAGTAATGAGAAGGGTGGGTGGTGAACTGAATGAAAGGAAGGCAATGATTGATTATGTGTGTGTGGATGAAAGGATGCGAAGATGTGTAATGGATGCAAGAGCTTATAGAGGTTGAGGGAGTGGACTTTCTGACCACTACTTGGTGGTGGCCAGAATTAGGATCCAAGTAAGATGGAGAAATAGAAGAAGGGAAAGACGAGAGGAAGGAGTAGTTGCAAGGAGAGTGGAAAGGTTACAAGAGGATGAGAAAAAGGCAGAGTATAAGAGAGTAGTGGAGGAACGACTGGGCAAATATGAATTGGAGCAGATGGGGGACATGGAAGGTGTGTGCAGGATATTTACAGAAGAAATATGTGCAGCATGTGATGTGGTGTGTGGGAGGAAGAGAAGACGGACGGAACAGCGTGGTGGAATGAAGAGGTGAGACAGGCTGTGGCACAAAAGAAGAAAGCATACAATGAATGGATGAGAAATAGGGGCGTCAAAGAAGTTGAGAGGCGGAAGAGAGAGTTATATGTAGAAAGAAAGAGAGAGGTGAAAAGATTAGTAAGAGAGAGTAAGAAGAGAGTGGATGAGGAATTTGGAAGGAATTTCAGTGTAAAGTGGAGGGACTGTAAGAAAATGTTCTGGAAAGAGGTGAAAAGAGTAAGACAGGGTGGAAGTGAGGTTAGCAGGGGAGTGAAAGATAAAAATGGTAGATTACTAGTGGAGAAGGGAGAAAAAGTGAGCAGATGGAGAGAACACTTTAAGGAATTGTTGAACATACAGGATGGAAGTAATGCGAGTATAAGTGGCTGGGGAATGGCTGGGAGAAGGAGGGAGGTGAGAAGACAGGAAGAAATCAGTAGGATAGAAGTTGTGGAAGCAATGAAGAAAGTTAAATTGGGGAAAGCCCCAGGAATTGATGGAGTGTGTGGTGAAAAGCTGAAGCATAGGGGAGATAGTAGTAGAATGCATGTGGAAGATGTGTACATTGGCCTGGGAGGAAGGTAGAGTCCCGGAGGATTGGAAGTCAGGTATAATTATTCCCTTGTACAAAGAGGGAGGGGGAGGCCGAGGATGAGGTGGAGAGATGGGGTGGAGAGGTATATGAGAGAGGGGGGTGTGAGTTGGGAGCAGGGGAGTGAAATGGCAGGGGACAGGGCGACTTGGAGGCGATTTGTTTGTGGCCACCCCAAACGGGATTGAGGCGTCTGGCAATAGATAGATAGATAGACAAAGGAAAAGGGGAGAAAGAAGTGTGTGGTAATAATAGAGGCATTTGTCTTCTAAGTATAATAGGAAAAGTGTATGGTAGGATACTTATTGACAGAGTTAGAGAAAGAACAGAGGAATTAGTTGGAGAAGAACAGGGAGGCTTTAAGAAGGGAAGAGGTTGTGTAGATCAGATATTCATTCTTAGATCTTTAGTGGAAAAGTTTCTACAGAAGGGAAAGAAGTTGTATGCGGCTTTCATGGATTTGGAGAACGCATATGACTGGGTGGATAGACAAGGATTGTGGAAAGTATTAAGAATATATGGAGTAGATGGAAGCTGTTGAATGCTGTGAAGAGTATGTATGATGGTGCTAAGGCTCCAGTGCGTGTGGATGGTGAACTAAGTGAATTTTTCTCTTTGAAGGTTGGGTTGAAACAGGGATGTGTTATGTCTCCATGGTTGTTCAATCTGTACATGGATGGGGTAATAAAAGAGGTACCATACAAAGTAGGGTAGTGGATGTTGGAGTGGCCCTGGTGAGAGAGGATAGTGTTTGGAAACTCCCTGTACTGTTGTTTGCAGATGATACTGTGTTGTTGAGTGAAGACGAAGGGGAGCTGCAAGGCTTGGTGGATGAGTTTGGGAGAGTGTGTAAGAAATGGAATCTAAAGGTGAATGTAGGGAAAAGTAATGTGATGGTCTTTAAGAGAGGCGAAGTCAATGAATGTACAGCGAGGTTGGATGGTGAGGACTTGGAAAATGTGAGTACGTTTAAGTACTTGGGTAGTGTGATGAGTAAGGATGGAGGTTTGGAGGGTGAAGTGCTTGAAAGGGTACAGCAGGGAAGAAAGGTTGCTGGTTCTTTGAAAGCAGTGATAAGAAACAGGGAAGTGAGCATGGAAGTGAAAAAGTTACTACATGACAGTATTGTGATACCAACTGTAACGTATGGAAGTGAAGCTTGGACGTTGTTGGAAGGACACAAGTCAAGAGTGAGAGCAGTGGAAATGAGTTATTTAAGAGGAGCCTGTGGAGTCACATGGAGAGACAGGCTGACGAATGAGGATATAAAAGAGCGTTGTGGTGTGGACATGGATGTGATAGGAAGCGTTAGGAGGAACACACTTAGGTGGTTTGGCCATGTGGAGAGGATCGAGGGTGAAAGCCTGACAAAGAGAGTGTATGTGAGTGAGGTGGAGGGGGGAAGAGAGAGGGGGAGGCCGAGGATGAGATGGAGGGATGGGGTGGAGAGGTATGAGAGAGGGGGGGGGTGAGTTGGGAGCAGGGCACTGAAATGGCGGGGGACAGGGCGATGTGGAGGCGATTTGTTTGTGGCCACCACAAACGGGATTTAGGCATCTAGGAACAGATAGATAGATAGAACATGTTCATAGTTATATTATATACTTTTTACATATCCTAGTGTTTTATGTTTGTGTATTAGTAATGTAGCTATAAGTGTTAAGTATGAGGTTTGCTTGAGATGTAACTGCTAGTTAAAAATGACAAGTGGGGTTGTAGGGATAGGGGAAGGGTTGGGAGCTGGGGTAGAGGCGGGTGGAGCTCGTTTTGTCCCCCCCTCCCGTCTTCCTTGGGTATATAGGAATAGGAAGGGGGCACCCCTGAGCAGAAATTAGTGATTGTGAGTGTACATACTGCAAAATCAAAGTACAGTACACAGAAATTTTAAGTTCATGGCAAGCTGTTCTCCATCATGAACTGCATAACAAATGCATCAGTCTTTCACTTAGTATCTACAAACAAACTGATGACTCTGGAGGCCTCTAAATATTACATGCTAATTAAAATATTCCATGTGAAATGAACATCAAGGAAAACTGTATGAAATTATTTTATTGTTTAAACATTTTAGAGCCACTTAGTCTAATTAAGACTAAGGCTATATTGTATAATGTTCCTGTCTCAGGGGTAGATAAACAAATAAGTTCTGCTACCGTATTTTACAGTGCTGTACTAAGGAAAAAAAATAATGAAACAAAAGCATGCTGAAAGATTTTATCACACTAAATAACAAGACTGTAAAAAAAAAAAAAAAAAAAAAAAACTATCTCCTATTTTCTTAATATACATACAGGCAATCCCCAATTTATGATAACCCTATATGTGATACCCCGGATTGGCAATGGAGGTAGAAATACCACCCTACCCTGCCTAATGACAGCCGAGCCCCAGTTTAACGATGGGTCAATAAGTCTCGCTCTACCATCACCCAACCTCATCAGGCTTTCCCCCCTCTGACACTACCCCAGAAATGGGGTTTGAGGGCTCTGAGGAGGATAAGTAGAGTGCCAGAGAGCACCACATGTCCCCTAGCCTCAGGGAGGATAGCAAGGATGATGACCAGGACCGGACATGGACTTAAAGAAGTAAGTGATGAGAGGTGTTTGATATTTTCTGATCTATTTTTTATAATTTTCAGATTTTATTTGTTGGTTTCCATGAGTTATTTAAGGGTGTTAGGCTAAGGTTTGCTTCTTATACAGCTGTTGAGCCATTTAGATTGGCTATAACTTTTTGTTACTCATTTGGATGAGTTTTGGACTTGGTTGGGGGGAAGACTCAAAAGACATCCATATACTTTACAAGTTAAATTGTCGCCAATTTACGATACCCTGCCTAGCGATGGGTTTTTACTTAACCAACTGCATTGTTAAACCTGGGTTTACGTGTACAGTCTATATATACTGTATACTGTATATAAACTGTACAGTATATATACTGTACATTTATATATATATATATATATATATATATATATGTATATATATATATATCTATATCTATATATATATATATATATATATATATATATATATATATATACAGTATATATACTGTGTATATATATATATACTGTATATATATATATATATATATATATATATATATATATATATATATATATATATATATACTGTACATTTATATATATATATATATATATATATATATATGTACACAAGGTGTTACCCAGAAGTTCCAGTAATTTGAACAGAGGGAGCCAACAGTTTGTAGTTTTGCCTTTTGCCACGAGGAGGAGTCAGCAGCACCCCTTGTGCATCAGTGTGGCCCCAGCCATGTCTGTGAGTGGACCTGTTGTTGAGCTACGCTAACTATTGTAACATGGTGTGTAGGTGGTTTGGCGGTTTTGCAATGGTGGACCAATGGCGTAGCAATGTCAAGTCGATGTTATCTCGTTTTCTTCTATATCCAAGGGATTATTCAAAAGGAATTCATCCCAACTGGTCAATCTGTCAACGGAAAGTTTTACTGTGAAGCTTTGCAGTGTCTGAGGGAGAACATCCACCGCATATGTCCAGAACAGTGGAAGAACAAGGGCTGGGTCCTGCATCATGACAACGCCCCTGCCCACACATCAATTGTCGTCCGGCAGTTCCTGGCTTCTACTAACACGGTAGTCATTCCCCACCCACCCTATTTGCCTGACCTTGCCCCCTGTGACTTCTTCCTGTTTCCCAAGCTGAAATTACAACTGAAAGGGCATCAATTTGGCTCGATTGAGGAGATCCAGACAGAATCGCAGGAGGTGCTCAAGACCATCACGCCTGAAGCCTTCAAGGGATGCATGGACTAGTGGAAAAAACGCTGGGACCGCTGCATACATGCCCAAGGGGGCTACTTTGAAGACGACAGTGAGAATTAGGAGGTAAGGTAACTTATTTTCCTACAATATTCAAATTAATGGAACTTTTGGGCAGCACCTCGTATATATACAGTATATGTGTATATATACAGTATATATATATATATATATATATATATATATATATATATAAAATGTATTTCAATATATTCCTTCCTTCTGTCCTCTTCTGTCTTTTTTCCTTCAAATTTTCCTCTTCCTTATGCCCATGGGTGACTCTACACTCCTTCTTCTCTTATTTTCCTTCATTCTTACCTCTTCCTTCTGCCTATGGGTGGCTCTACAGTAAGTGACAAGCCAAATGGTTTCCTGTACACCAGGAAATCATTTACTATGTTGGGTGGTAACCATATACTGTACTCTACTGGTAATCAAATTATGGCACCTGGTGGTTTAGTGGGTAATCAAGGTGCTCCACTTGGATTGAGCCTGGGCAGGTTTATATCCATGCAGCGGTTAGGGTTTATTGCTAATGTAATGCCACTCAGATGAGTGAGGCTGGTCACTCCTATCTTAAATGTCAGGATCAACTTGCCTAGCCCTGGGCTCCATAGCTCATCGTGGGGCAACATAAGATTAGATGATGATGATGATGACATATATATATATATGGAGCCTCTGTGGTACAATGGTAAAGTGTTTGTTTTTGTACACTGGAGAATGAGGGTTCATGCCACACCACGGTAACAAACTTTGGGAGCGTTCTTCCGACCATGTACTGCTTTGGCGGACATGAAGGATGCTGTGGTTGAACCAGTGTTGCATACTATAAAAGTAGGCTTGCACCGAGTTGGCTTGCGTGGGCTGGTTACACTTGGTTCACAGACTACACACACATCTAAAGCCACTCCAACACAACACTCACACTTACAAACACTTCTCACCCTACGTACAATCTCAACTAGACAGCCTATGCCACTTGGTAGAGATGCATTGGCTGTACCATCCCCACTTCGGTCGGGATAGGCCTGTCCTGCAGTGAACACTCAAACGGCTGATATATATATATATATATATATATATATATATATACAGTAAAAGTCCAATTCTTCGGCATCCAATTCCCCGGCAAATCTGACATTTCGGCAGTTTTGAGAAATAGTCCCATTTACGAAAATGTCTGATCGTTCGGCAGATTTTCCGATTTTTTTCGTCCCCTCTACTGCTGGGGACTTCTTCCAACAGTAGCAGACTCCAATCAACCCCTTCTATTGTACATATGTAAATAAGGAACCTACTATAAGTTTAGGTAAGTGCATGTGAACTTGTAGGCCTACTGTACCATTACATTTATGTACAGTATGTTCACTAATTTCTTTATTTTTCATATTCATGTATAGTACTGTATTCATTACAGTATTGTACAGTATCAAACAGTATACAGTACTCTCTCCAAACACATTTGCAATGATATGAGTAGTGATGATAGTGTTCACCGAAACATATAAGGTACTGAGTGGGTAGGGTTTTTGATAATTCGGCAATTTTGATTTTTCGGCACTTGCCTAGTCCCATAGATGCCGAAAAATCGGACTTCTACTGTATATAATGCATGGAGCATTGTGGTAACTGTGAGCTGTTACTCTTGCTAGAAAACCAAAGCAGTCACAAAAGCATCCATCCCAAACTCCACGCATGTAATGCGGGTTCTCATAGCACATATTTGTATTAATGCAGTGTAAGCAAAATACAGTATCTCCTCTCTTCTCTAGCTTGGTCTGTTCATCCAAGCAGCTCCATCAGTTGTCTCAGTTTCTGCAGTTACATCCTATGACCCTGACACTGTATAATGCAGAGTATTATAATCACAACTTCCAAAGCTACTGTCTCATCTACTGTAAGCTGCATTTTTTATCTGAGACATTCTAACTAAAGAATCATTTTATGTTATGTTCAGCATTCAACAATGCTATCTACCTTGCTGAAGATGCTATGTGATGCAGGGAGTCAGCCACAAAATAAGATGAAGTGTAAATGTTTGATGCTTGCTACTTAGAAAATGAATCATGATCATCCTGAATGTGGGCAGTATGTGGTGAGCATACTGATATGGTAGAATGCCATTACATGTAAGCCATCTATGGGGACTATCATAAAGAACCGGGACAAGAATATGTGGCTGTACACGTAGGAATGGCGCAATCCTTTAAGAGTTTTAGAAACGTGACAATTTAATACAACAATTCTGATGAAAGGTTTGTGAAGGATGAGCTAAAGCCTGCTAGAAGTGTTCACTTCCCATGAGAGAGGTATTCTGTGGAAGCACACGCCATATTCAAGATACAGAGTAAACTTAAAAGGTGAAATTATCACTGTACATATGATACTGGTGGTACAGTTTTTATGACAGAAGCACAATGTTTACATTTTTCAAACAGCAGCAGTTTACTGTTACATACTGTAATCATATTAAACTTATAAAAATGGAGCAGTTATGAGGAAAACATAAGCAGATGAGCTATCATATTGTATTGTAGTACAATACAGAAATGCAGAAGTTTGTAATTTATCTGTGATTACCTAATGAAATATAGGTACAGTACTGTATATAACTCCTCAGTTATGATGCCTTCACTTGAAAGGTCTTTACCATAAAGATTTTTAATCACCTTAAGAGTTCAAATGTTCTTTATCAAGCAGACAGGATATGCACTGAAGGGTCATGACTGAAACAATGTACATTAGCATTTTTCAATGAATCAGCATTTTTTCTTTAAACTGCAAAATGACTTTACCAATTAATTCACTGAGATGAAAGGAAAGATCTGATGCCAACATCAGATACATTCTGATGTCTGTTAGGAACCTTGAATATGAATTTAATACTAGAGACGATGATCTTTCTTGCTAGAGCATGATCTTCCCTTGAGGTAATATCCACATAACATCATGGTTTTCGGAACACATCTACTGTACAGTGCTAAGTGAGGGTTAACTGTAAATACACTCAACCAATTCAGCACTATGCACCTCAAATAGCTTAGCTAAACTTCCAACAGCAGTTGATGGATTGCAACAATAACACCTGTACAGTATTTAACAACAAGTGCTAACAATGAATGACAGTAAAATCAATGATGGTAAGAAGATAAGAAGACAGCCTTTCTCTCATACAGTAAAGCTGAGTACCAAACACCAAATACTGTGGTGTCCTACAGCAGAAAACAAAAGGCACATGCTCTGACACCATTTAAAATAAACAAAATGGGTAATTACAGATGAAACAACCTGCCTTCAAGAACCCTTGCTTAATTCATATAGAAAGATACCCTAGGCATCATGCCACAGAATTTGCTTTGTACACAGTTAAGCTATACGGTACTGCAGGATACCAAAACAATGTCTTAAGACAATATAGTTAACTTTATAGCAATAACCACCTAAGCATGGAATATGGATTTTCTACAGCTGGACAAATTTATCTGCCATAAGCTTTAATATCACTAAGTGCATCTCTAACAACAAAAATGTTATTATATGGTAGACAAGACAATGTGACAATCAATCAAGCATTGGTAGCTAGTAATTCCGGAAAGTGTTCTTTTGGGTGCAGTCAGCAGTTGATCCAATCAAGAGATGTAATAAAGCCACCCTATAAAATTATCTACTAAATTACAAAATATGCTCATTCACTTTGGTACCATACTAGTATCAACAAAGTACAGTACCATACCGGTATATATGTCATCTTCACATAAAAATCTACCCTGTTGATAAAATGAAAGTGTTTTCACTCAAACAATTTATTATAACAATGTCTTTTTCATCAAAGTTCAGTATATTACTGCAAGTTCCAGTTTATTTTATTCAGCTCAGTAGACATTTTGCATTGGATGGGTTTGATACAGTTTTAATCGCACCATTTTAAGAAAAGACGCTCTGCAAAGCTGAATTTAATAATCTGGAGGCAGTAAGAACAAAATAAAAAAAATAAAAAAATAGATGCCACCAGATTCCAGAGGTTAACCCTCTCATGGGATCTGATGCTGGTATCAAAGCAAATATTTCCATGATTTTGGTATCTGGCTGTAGATACACAGACTGACAGACATTCATTTCACATACCTAAACTACTGCTGAGGATATACCCATACCATGTTTTGAAGTGATTCACTTTATATTCTACTGCATCATAATGGGACATACTGTAAATCAGAATGCAGTGCAGAATCCAATGACTGGCAACTATATACTCAATCTTGGGGTCTGAGGAAAGGCACCAGTAACTAGTAGCTCAGTTGTCATGCTTTTCTGCATTCATTTTCAGTTTTTCTTGAGAACCATTTATTGTAAAGAAATACCTGTATTACAATTAGAAAGCCCATTAGATTCTGCTTCTAAACAAGTTCCCAAATGTTACAAGTCTGAAGCAAGCTTTCAATGAACAACATTGGGGATTCATTTATAAAATGCAATTTCTCCACACACAGTCCTCATTACAAGTCAGCCTTTTCAATTATACTTTTTGCTATGAAGTCCCCAGTAAATCACAGAAAGACTGCCTATTAGAGCTCCACTGCTGCCTTTAAAGCTGATTAGCCAATCTCTCCCAATATACTGTATTGCAACAACTGTGTGGAAAACCCCAAAATACATCCTAATCTGTAATGAGGACTGTCTATAATAATTACTAGACTATACTGTACATGGGATACATTGCATATGATATGAAATAAAGATAACTGTGAGTAATGTGGGCTAATAAAATCTACTGATCATAAGGTAAAAGTGTGTATGGTACCTATATGATCTAATCATAAATGATTACAGTATGACAGACATGGATGAAAAAAGTATGATGACAAAAGGAAGGACTGACCTTTTCAATTGGCATTATAACAGTTCTCCTTTTATGCTTTACCTTTCTTGTCTATGGATCCCACCCATCCCATTCAGACCAATTAAAGGGAAACACCACTAGAATGATGATGATGCTGTTGAAGGACCCAATCCTCCCCAAATGAATATGGGGGACCATATGAGCAGACATCCACCCCATTTATAACATAGCATGCTGATACTAATGATGATGGTGGTATGAAGTGGATCAATACAAAGGGGCATTGATATCAAAGAAAGAATCTGATGGTACGATTTGAGATGGTATGATCATGTGAAAAGGATGGAGAATGAAAAACCAACTAAATAGGAAAGTACTGTATATATGACTGAGGTGGAGGGAGAGATGGGGAGGGGGAATGAGAATGAGATGGAAGGATGGGTTAGAAAGGAAGAAGGGACTGTGGATGATATTGAGGGGTGGGGTAGAGTGCTATAAGAGAGAAGAGGGATGTGTGAGCTGGACAGTGGATATAGGACAGCTTCATGGCAGAAGACTGGGTGACATGAAGGCTATTTATTTGTGGCCACCCCTAATGGGATGAAGGCATCTGGGTACAAACAAACAGACTGACAGATTCTTAATGATGTGATGCCCTAATAACCTTTGTTGTTAAGATATGTACTTTAACTATTTCAGCACTGGTCTTATTCTGATAACTGGTTATGAAGAGATGCCGGTTGAAACACGTAAGATGAGAGATACATTTTCAAACCAAGAGTATGTCTGGCAACAGCTACCGTAGGTCTATACTTCAAACACAAAGAAACCACAGCTCTTGGATACAGCCTACCTGGCTGAGCATTTCTCTGGGGTGATTTACCAGTTTTACATGAAGAATCTGCACATCAGTAAGCCTGACTGACCTAAATTATAATTCACTAAAAACATTTGTGTTTGGCAGAGAAAAGGTAAACGAGACAACACAGGTGATATTTAATTAAGACGCTCGAAATGGTAAATATTCAACTTACAAAACCTCATTTTCTCAACATAATACAACTGCATAACAGAAGAGACAAGCACGACACAAAAACGCATAAAAATAAATCTGAATCACGTAATCAAATGAAACCACTCTACAAGTTGATACGAAGGAAGAATGTTGAGTGACGCAGGGAGACACTCCCTATCCCACCAACTTCTATTGTGTCTCAAGTTATCTAGTGCATAGGAGCTGAAATGGAGGGGGTAAGTCTCACCTGTTAATTATCTGGGTCCCCAGCTCCCGTGTAGTGTCATCGTGGGCTTCCTACAGGCGCGTATCTCCAGGTTAAGCCATTTCCTTCCTCTCGTCTGTCGTCTGTCAAAACAAAACTATAGACAATGTAGATATTCGATTCAATAAGGATCGAGTACTAAATAATTAGGATCAAATTTGCTCATATGCGGGACTTATTATCCTAATGTGATGCTCTTTTGTTTACTTATAAGTCCCAATATCTGTTTTTCTCGGGAGTTTATACATTCCCAATACGCATGTGCCAGGTAGCCTTTTCAATAACCATTGCTTTTGACCCAGATTATATGAAAAGCATTTGTGATAGCCGTTATCTTGTGATTTTCCGATCTGCATGATGACTGCTCGATGACATCATTTTTGTCAACAAAAGGTAATACAATAACAAAGCCCTATTTTAAGAATAGAAGAAAATGTAAAAATTACAGGGGTAACTTGTTTTTTTAAAAATCTACTTAAATTTATCGCACTGCGGCAGCGGTACCGGTACTATTGACTTTAGGCGGCTACGGATGTATCTTGCTAAGACGATGATTAGGGCAATGCTGATTATAGTTTAAAGTGAGGATATCTAAAAGCAATGTCATCAGTGATAACCACAATAACAATAATAATGGTGGACATTATTAATAATAATAATAATAATAATAATAATCCACCAATTTGAATTTCATTCATTCTCTCTGCCACATCGGGAGCGCAGAGACTAGTAACTAGTTTATTCAGTCCCGACATTTAAGTGAAGGGTGACCTGTCGCTCTTCCCTTAAAGGCATTGTCAGTAATAAGCCCCAACGTCCCTCGGGTACAAACCTTCGACGACCACATTTGGTTGAAGCGCCTTTACATATTAGGTCACCAGCCCGGTAGGTTATATGGTTTTTATTGGCCCCTGTGTAGAGTACGATTCTCATGTGTGGGGGGGCTCCCCACATACAACTCTTCTCAGCAAGGCAGAGTCAGAGACTTTTCGTCTCATCAACTCTTCTTGTCGGTAGGTGGGGGCGCCCATCATCCACCCACTTAGTGTAGTGGTACTCTGTTTTAAGGGTAGCTCTACAATGAGTGGCAAGTCAAATGATTTCCTGTAAACCAGGAAAGCGTTTACAAAGCTGGGTGGTAACCTTATGACCAACCAACCAGGGGTGGATCCAGGAATTTTCGGTGGGGGGGTCTGATTCGCTGATTCAACCAAAGACTTGACGCGACATACTGATATTTCAATGTTGAAATTGCCTCTTTATTCAATGATGTATGGCCGGTGGGGGGGGGGATGCATCCCCCCATCCCCCCCCGATCCATCCCTGCAACCAACATGTGTTCCCTTTGTGACAACAGGTGAGTTGGCGGAGGGTTAGTGCCCCTCCCAGGAAAATAACTAACTAAAAATACGAACAAGAAGCCTCGGACCAGGAATGACCAAAAGATGATGAATAAGGACCGAACAAGGGGACATGGTACGGATAGCTACATGGAATGTAGGCTAAGGGGTGCAAATGATGGGGTGAAAGAAAGAGAGATAGTCCAGGTGCTTGAGGGTGCGAAAGTGGATGTATGTGCATTAACTGAAACTAAATGGAGAGCTGAGAGTGTGTGAGAATGGGAGTATGGATGGGGTATATGTGCGGGTGAATGTGAGAATGAGAAGGCAAAAGGAATGTGTATTGTTGTGAGTAACAGATGGAAGGAGAATATGAAAGAGTATGGATCAGTTGGATCAAAGACTGTGTGGGTAAGACTGAAAGTGGGACCACAAATGTGGGCGACTGTGTGAGTGTATGCGCCAAACGCAAGATCGTGCAAGCAGAGTGAGAGAGGAGTTCTGGACAAATGTGGAAGCGTGCATGGAAAAGTTTGAAATGAATGAGAGAGTGTTTCTGATAGGAAATATGAATGGAAAAGTAGGGAATGTGAAGGTGGATGGAGTAGTTGGTGAGTGGGGTGTGCCTGCAGAGATGGATGAGAATGGCAGTGCTTTAGTGGACATTTGTGCCGGGAGGGGGTTGGTAACAGCCAACACCCTCTAAAGCCACAAAATGATCCATAGGTATACGTGGCGAGTGATGAGAAGGGTGGGTGGTGAACTGAATGAACGGAAGGCAATGACTGATTATGTGTGTGTGGATGACAAGAGGAGATGGTGTATAATGGATGAAAGAGTATTATTACAGAGTTTGGGGGAGTGGACTTTCTGACCACCAAGAATCAAGTCCAAATGATATGGAGAAATAGAAGAAGGGAAAGACAGGAGGAAGTAGTTCATACATGGAGGGTGAAAAGGTAACAAGAGGATGGGAAAAAAAAAAAAAAAAGCAGAATATAAGAGAGAAGTGGAGAAGTGATTAGGTAAATATGGACTGAAGCAGATGGGGGACGTGGAAGGTGTGTGCAAGATATTCACAGAAGAAATCTGTGCGGCATGTGAGGTGGCGTCTGGGGTGAAGAGAAGACGAAAGGGGGGTGCAAGGAACAACATGGTGGAATGAAGAGGTGAGAGAGGCTGTGGCACAAAAGAGGAAAGCAAATAGTAAGTAGATGAGAAACAGGGGCGTGGAAGAAGTTGACAGACGGAAGAGAGAGTTATATGTAGAGAGGAAGCGAAAGGTGAAATGATTAGTAAGCGAGAGTAAGAAGAGAGTGGAAGAGGAATTTGGATGGAATTTGAGTGTATAGTGGAGAGAATGTAAGAAAATGTTCTGGAAACAGGTGAAAAGAGTTAGAGAGGGTGCCACAGAAGTTAGTTGGGGAGTGAGAGATAAAAATGGTAGATTACTAGTGGAGAAGGGAGAAAAAGTGAGCGACTGGAGAGAACAAATTAAGGAATTGTTGAACTTTGAGAATGAAAGTAATGCGACTGTAAGTGGCTGGGAGAAGGAAGGATGTGAGAAGAGAGGAAGAAATCAGTAGGATGAAAGTTGTGGAAGCAATGAAGAAAAATAAAATGGGGAAAGTCCCAGGAATTGATGGAGTGTGTGGTGAAATGCTGAGGCATGAGAGAGAGATAGTACAGTAGTAGAATGGATGTGGAAGACGTGCAGATTGGCCTGGAAGGAAGGTAGAGTCCCGGAAGATTGGAAGTCAGGTATAATTATTCCCTTGTACAAAGGAAAAGGGGAAAAAGAAGTATGTGGTAATCATAGGGGCATTTGTCTTTTCAGTGTAATAGGAAAAGTATATGGCTGAATACTTACTGGCAGAGTTAGGGAAATAACAGAAGAATTAGTTGGAGAACAGGGAGGTTTTAGGAAAGGAAGAGGTTGTGTCGATCAGATATTCATTCTTAGATCTTTAGTAGAAAAGTGTCTAGAGAAGGGAAAGGAGTTGTATGCTGCCTTCATGGATTTGGAGAAAGCTTTTGACAGGGTGGATAGACAAGGATTGTGGAAAGTATTAAGAATATTTGAAGTAGATGGGAAGTTGTTTAATGCTGTGAAGAGTATGTATGAGGGTGCTAAGGCAGCAGTGCGTGTGGATGGTGAACTGAGTGAATTTTTCTTTGAAGTTTGGACTGAAACAGGGATGTGTTATGTCTCCATGGTTGTTCAGTCTGTATATGGATAGGGTTATAAAAGAGATACAAGGTAGGGCAGTGGATGTTGGAGTGACCGTAGTGAGAGAGGGCAGTGTTTGGAAACTCCTTGTACTGTTGTTTGCAGATGACGCTCTGTTGTTAATTGAAAACGAAGGGGAGCTGCAAGGCTTTGTGGATAAGTTTGGGAGACTGTGTAAGAAACGGAATCTAAAGGTGAATGTAGGGAAGAGTAAAGTTATGGTCTTCGAGAGGAGCGAAGTCACTGACTGTACATGGAGGCTGGATGAGGAGGAAATGGAAAATGTGAGTGCGTTTAAGTACTTGGGTAGTGTGATAAGGATGGAAGTTTAGAGGGTGAAGTGCTTGAAAGGGTACAAGAAGGAAGAAAGGTTGCTGGTTCCTTGAAAGCAGTGATAAGAAACAGAAGTGAGCATGGAAGTGAAAAAGTTGCTATATGACAGTATTGTGATATCAACTCTAACGTATGGAAGTGAAGCTTGGACCTTGTTGGAGAAACAGAAGTCAAGAGCGAGAGCAGTGGAAATGAGTTATTTGAGAGGAGCCTGTGGAGTCACGTGGATACAGACTGACAAATGAGGACGTGAAGGAGGTTGTGGTGTGGATGTGGATGTGATAGGAAGCGTTAGGAGAAACACACTGCGGTGGTTTGGCCATGTGGAGAGGATGGAGGGTGAGAGACTGACGAGGAGAGTGTATGTGAGTGAGGTGGAGGGGGGGGAGAGGGAGGGGGAGGCCAAGGATGAGATGGAGGGATGGATTGGAGAAGTATATTAGAGAGGGGGGTGTGAGCTGGGAGAAGGGCAGTGAAATGGCAAGGGACAGGGCGACATGGAGGCGATTTGTTTGTGGCCACACCTTACGGGATTGAGGCATGTGGCAATAGATAGATAGAGAACTCTTCTCCTCTTAGTGACTCCCTTCAACCTCTGTATCTTCGCCGCACTGATGCATGTTTATCTCTTTTCTATCGCTACTTCATTGGTCACTGCTCTTCTGAACTGTCTGTTTACATTCCTCCTCCATTTCGGCGAACGCGTAGCACCCGTCTAGTAGAAAGCTTTCATCTCTTTCTGTCTAACTCTCAAATGTAAGAGTTAACCAATACTTCCATTCCACTATGTATGCAACAGGTCAACTCTGGAACTGTCTTCCTCTGTCTGTATTTCCTTCTTCCTATGACTTTCAGACTTTTAAACGCAACGTGTTTGTGCATCTCGAAATGAATGGATCTTGAATTTGGTCCTTCATTTTTTCTTTTCCTTGGAGGGAACTATGGTGCTGACTTCTAGCCTTTGGTCTCTTCTACCTTGCGTAAAAAAAAAAAAAAAATAGTAAATGGTTTCCTGAGTTCCAGGAAATTGTCTGCCTTGTCACTCGTGTAGAGTTACCTGAAGGCAGCAGTTAATCGTGAGTGGATGGTGGACGCACCCACCAACTACAAAGATGTAGTGGTAGTAGTAGTAGTAGTACTAGTCGTACTAGCAGTAGTAGTAGTAGTAATAATAATAATAATAATAATAATAATAATAATAATAATAATCCATCCATCCATCCATGCATCATCCAACCCCACGTTGCCCCATGAGGAGTGTAAGGGCTAGGCAAGTTGGTCCTGACATTTAAGATGAAAGTGACCAGCTTCACTCATCCCTGAGTGGCATTACGTGCACAATAAACCCCAACCACCCCTCGGATATAAACTTCCACCGGCTCAATCCGATTGGAGTGCCGTAATTACCCACTAAACCACCAGGCGCCAAATTTGGTTATATGGTTACCACCCAGCGTAGTAAATGGTTTCTTGGTATACAGGAAACCATTTTGCTTGTCACTCAGTGTACATTAGAGTCACCCACAGGCAGAAGTAGCCTAAGAGGAAAGAATGAAGGAAAGAAAGACAGAAGAGGAAGTGTAATGTCACCCGTGGGCAGAAGGACGAGGAAAGAATGAAGGAAAGAAAGACAGAAGAGAAGGGAAGAAAAGGGGGCAGGCGAGAAGAGGGCTGACACCCGAGAGCAGCACTACATCGAGTGAGTGGATGGCGAGCGCCCCCACCTACCACATAATAATAATAATAATAATAATAATAATAATAATAATAATAATAATAATAATGATGATGATGATAATGTTGCTGCTGCTGATGACGATAACAATGATAATAATAATAGCAGCAAAAACAACAACGATAACAACACCATACAGGAATGCTTTAGTAAACCTCAACCCCCACAGGAATAAAATCACAAGGGTCGTCATGAACACCATCTCTACTCCCCTGTTTCCAGACCTCTCGACATATTTTGCCCGTCATCTTCAGTGGCTAAAACTTAAGACAAAATATACGGAGCAGAGAGAGTACGTTAAATCATGGCAAAAAACAAGTAATATAAAGGACGATTCCCTGCCATTCATACGCTAAATATCATGGCAAAACAGCGCCATTGTTGTTAAAGGTAGGTATGACAGTCCTCGTGTAAATGGGTTATGTTGTTCTTAGATTTTCTCTCCAACAAGTACTCGTTGTTTTTATGTAAGCCTTATTGACGTTAATGTTACACACCTCAGCGTGATGTCTTACTGCTGAGTGAGGGGGGGGGGAACAGGCAGGCATGCTACTACTACTACCACCACTACTGCTGCTGCTTCTTATAATGATAATTATAACAATAATAATTAATAATAATAATAATGATAATGGCTTAGGCAAACATGCTATGATATTGGTGATGGAGTGGAAACCATGACATGAGATTTACATAGGAGAGGGACGCCTTCATGTGGTGGCACCAATATAAATGGGTGTCTCAAATGGCCAATTACACAAACGTTCCTCGCCTCCCTCTTTACCCCCTGAAGGGAGAATGGTGGACTGCAGGAGAGGGGTAACTTCAACATGTAGTCCTCCGTTACATGCAGATGAACTTAGGGCCACGATAACAGCAACAACATATCTACACATGACTGTCTACAATGAAACCCTTCAGTACTGTGATGTCTTACTATATTATATTTCTCGCTATATCCACATGGCTTTGCTCAGCTTAGGGAGGATTTTCCAACTGTGAGGTTATGTTATTAGATGTACAGCGCCTTACAAAAACCCTATCACTACTATGGGCCTCTCCTTATCTCAGTAAAAGCCTGTTCTAGCGGCAAAAATAAAGTAAAAAGAAAATGGATACCTTTGATAGCTGTACCCACTTAAATGACACCGTTGTGGCTCAAAGATCGTCTCATTACAGTTAACTGCCAAGTGTTCTGTCTTGCCCCGTGTGCCATATTTATGGCTATTCCTGCAGTGACTGCATAATAATTCTCGTGCATGTTATCATCGAAAACTATGTCCGTATTAAAAGGATATAAATAACACGCAGAAGAATATTAGAGTTTAATAAACAAAATATATCATGAGGGAAGAGGTGTGAGAAAACAGTATCGACACGCAACCACCCCCACCGAGACAAGCTGGCATTCTATCTGTCCCCCATAGCTACAACAATATCTCTGAACGGTACTGAATATCTGGATTGATTTTACCTGCTGATCTGCTGTAAAATAATCTAGGTTGGGCTCCCGGAGGTGTATGTCATCTCCTATGATCGTTCATATTCACTGTGCAGATAGTTGTCGAGTTCCTTGTAGTATAAGTTCACTGTTTGAACTTTGGTCGTAATCTCGATGGTAGCACTGGACCTCATTGTTATTTTTTTTATTGAAGCTCACAACCACAACTTCTATAGTCACATAGACTGACTACTAATTTTTCGTATAATTCGCGGTGAAATGGTAACAAAAGTAGTTTCACAATAGCTGAACACCGAAGCCCAGGATATTCTATGTTAAAAAACTTATTTACACACACACACACACACACACACACACACACACACACACACACACACACACACATATATATATATATATATATATATATATATATATATATATATATATATATATATATATATATATATATATATATATATATGTGTGTGTGTGTGTGTGTGTGTGTGTGTCTATCCTTACTTTATTACTGTTGGCACATGCACATGTCAACAGGCGCTGTTGTTCAGTGTATGAGACTCTTGAACTGCACCTGAATGCCTGCCACCAGCATCCTCATTCCATTGTTTCATTCCCGCCTCTCTCTCTCTCTCTCTCTCTCTCTCTCTCTCTCTCTCTCTCTCTCTCTCTCTCTCTCGTATCTATCTATCTGTTTATACCCAGGCCCATTAATTCGGGAGGGGTGGCCATAAACAAATCACCTACACATCATCCTGTCTTCCGTTGTCTGGCTGTCTTCCCGCCGACTCACCCTACCCTCAATCATAAACCTCTCCACCCCATTCCTCCTCCTACATGTGTAATACGCTTTATGCATATATCACAGGGTAAATAAAAATCTTCTTCCTCTGTGCCTATGTTGTGAAAGCAAGTAAATTGCACAGACACACACACACACACACACACACACACACACACACACACACACACACACACACACACACACACACACACACACACACTGTACCATCAAGGAGGAATTCGAGGCAAACTGTTTTGTTGGATGCAAGATTTTCTCATAAAAAGAGAAATGAGAACAGTACTAAGAGGAAACTACTCATCATGGAAAGAAGTGACTAGTGGAGTACCACAGGGTTCAGTGCTGGCACCAATCATGTTTTTAGTGTATATAAATGATATAAACAATAACACTGGAAATGAGAGCTATCTGAATATGTTTGCAGATGATGCAAAAATACAAATGAGAATTACTAACACAGACTCTTGTAAAGAGCTACAAGAAGAATTAAATAAACTTCATGAATGGAGTAGTACATGGCAAATGGAATTCAATGTGGACAAGTGTCATGTAATCAAGTTTGGTAAAAGTGGAAAAAGACCTGATTGGGATTATAAGTTAGGAAATAAAACCCTATACACATCAGAAAGAGAGAAAGACCTAGGTGTGATCATCAATAACAGACTATCTCCGGCTGACCACATCAGCGAGAAGGTACGGAACATGTATACACTGCTTGCAAATATGAGAATAGCATTCACATACATAAATGAAGACATGCTAAGAAGGATAATAACAACATTCATTAGACCAACCCTGGAATATGCATCAGTAGTCTGGAGTCCTCATCTCAAAAAGCACATAGACAAGATTGAAAAAGTTCAAAGGGCCGCTACAAGATGGATACCAAGCTTAGGGGACCTAAGCTACGAAGAAAGACTAAATAAACTGAATCTACCAACACCACAGGAGCGAAGGAAAAGAGGTGACATGATAATGCTATATAAGTGCATAACAGGGAAGGAGAAAATAGACATAAATGATTACTTAACACATGGAGAAGCATCAGCAAGAGGACACTGCAAAAAACTGCATAAGAAGAGAGGTGATAAAGACGTAAGGAAAATCAGTTTCCCAAACAAAGCAATTGACCAATGGAATGCACTACCGAATGAAATAGTGTGTGCCAAAACAATTCACAAATTTAAAGATATGTACGATAAATATGGTTTAAGACACGGGACAGTACGAGCTTGACTCATTCCTGTAAAGATACAATTAGGTAAGAACAATTAGGTAAAAACACACACACACAACCTCACATCCCCCATCCACCTCACCCAACGCTCCCCCCACCACTCCCCTATGTTCCCCTTCTTTCCCCTCCCCTACGTCCCCTTCCCCCATTGATCCCCTCCCCCCTATAATCCCTCCCCCTCTTGCTACCTTCCTTCCCCCTCCCCTGCACTTCCGTCTTTCTCATCCTCTTTCCCCTACGATTCCTCTCTTTCTCATCCCCTGCTATCCCTCCTTCCCTCCCCCTATGCTCCCCTGATTCCCCCTCCCCACACACTCCCCCTCCTCATCTCAATTCCCTACCCCTTCCAACCCCTCCATTCACTACGTTCCCCCTTGCCATCCTCCTCCCCTGCGTCCTTCCCCTGCCTCCCCTTCCCTTACGTCCCTCCCTTCCCTCCCCTTCCCCTATGCTTCCTTTCTTCCTCCCTCACCCTTCCATTCTCGACCTCTATCTCTCCCTTCCCATACGCTCCCTTCCCTCCCCTTTTACCTACACTACCTAACTCCCCCCCCTTTCCCTATGCTTCCTACCTCCCCCATCTCCCTACCCTTCCTCTCTCCCCTTCCATATACGCTCCCCCGCCTCCGGTATCTTCTCCCTCTCTCCCCCCCTCCTCCTCTCCCCAACCCACTGCTCCCCCACTACTACAACAATGCACCAAGGCGGGAAGCCCCATCACAATAGACTGACGGCTGTGAAAATGCGTGAAATTTGGGGGGACAGGGGAAGAGGCGGTGTGTGTGTGTGTGTGTGTGTGTGTGTGTGTGTGTGTGTGTGTGTGTGTGTGTGTGTGTGTGTATCTGAGAGAGAGAGAGAGAGAGAGAGAGAGAGAGAGAGAGAGACCTAATTCAGTGTGCTGGTGGTGGTGGTGGTGAGAGTGGAGGCCTGCTAACAATAATACTAACAGTACAGTTATAAAGGTATTCTGACATAGTGTGGTGGTGGTGGTGGTAGTGTGGTGGATAGTGTGGTGGTGGTGGTGGTGGTAGTGTGGCGGAGGTAAAACTAGCTATGGCAATGACGGCAGAACAAGTGTGGTGTGTGTGTGTGTGGTACGGAAGATCTAACCCCTTCACCCCGAGGACGTTATCTTTGTGTTGTTCTTTTACTCGGCAGGACTGATGCTGACATAATTTTGAGCTCATCAGTGGTGTTCATATCCGTAGCTTAAGCCTTCCAACCTGCGGCGCTTTTCACTCAATATCCTGGGGTATACAAGGCCACCGCGTCATCCAGCATACCATAGTTTCCTCCCCTAGGTGTCACACTCGGTACTCATTACACCCACCAACCCATAGAATGTGTGTGAGTAAGCGACGCCACCTGCCCGCACCAGGGGAGTCCAGACCTGGCGATGTCGGGCCCGAAGCGTCGTAGTCAGCGATGCCACACAGTACACTCAGCTACCTCCGCAGTGAAAATAATATTAAAGACGGGAATACCTACACCCTCCAGTTAAAAGTAAATAAAAAGATAAATAAATAAATGAATATAGAAGGAAAGAAAAACAGAATCTCAAACTGAATAAAAAAAAGTCTGGTGGCAGCAAGAATAAAACAGAAAACGCATCATCATACTGAAGGGGTTATGTTTAATGGTGACCGAGTGAGTGTGGTAGACAGTGGGTGTGATGAAGGCGACAGCAGGTGTGGTAGGAAAGAGTGTGGCATGCAGTAAGTGTGGTGGAGGCGAGAGCAGGTGTGGTAGGAAAATAGTGTGGCATGCAATAAGTGTGGTGGAGGCGAGGGCAGGTGTGCTGGGAAGAGAGTGTGGTAGAGATTAAGTATGACAAGGACAGAATAAGTGCGTGTTAGAAAAAGTGTGTGGTTAGTAAGTAGTAGGAAAAGGGTGTGGTAGAGAGTATGCGTGGCAGGAAAAGTGTGGTAAGTAACAAGTGTAGTAGGAAAAGAGTGTGGCAGGCAGTGAGAGTGGTACAGATAGAGTGTGACAGACAGTAAGTGTGGTAGGAAACGTGTGGCAGACAATTAGCGTGGTAGGAAAAGAATGTGACCGGCAGTAAATGTGGTAGGAAAAGAGTGTGGAGGACAGTAAATGTGGTAGGAAAATAAGTGTGGTATTGTCGTAACTGTGGTAGAGAAAAGAGTATCACTTTAACATTAACCCATTTATGCCCAGTGTCCTCAAATACAGAACGGCACTGGGCATTTTCAAAATTTAATAAAGCGGGGAACCCCGGGTAGGAACCTATGAGCTTCGCGAGTGTGAACCGATAGGCGTAGGGAGGTACGCCTTAGTTCCCTTCCAGCACAGCCCCTAACACAGGAACCCTGGAAGCTACTGGGTTAATACAACTTGCACAGGTAATACGAAACGGTATTAGTGTGCCATGTGCTGATACTAAACTGGTAAGATACAGGTGCCTGAGGGTTTTCTCAAACAATTCAGTCCGATGACGCATTTTTTACTATACCATTGCTGCCTTCAGACGATTTCATTAAGCCTGAGGAAAGAGTTGTAGAACGTGAGGAAATAGTCTTCAATAACTCCTGTACGAGAAGAGTCTTAATATCATAAGAAAGTAGTAAGAATAAAATATGAAACACGTCGTTGGACTGAAGGAGTTAAATGCAGAGATACTTGATGATCCGGAGGGGCTGGAGACAATCAACACTAACCCCTTCACCACAAAAGGTCTTAACTGAACTGAATGAAATCGTTTCGGTGCAGCAAAATTAAAGCCGAAAAAACGTGATAGGTTGAAGAGGGTTGGGACATTTCGAAACACCTATTCATCAGCGAGATATTTTGTCTCATGTCACAAATTTTCATCTTCTGTGCTATCAATGCAAATCATATCGATATCATGCATAATATGTGAACATAACTGTACTACTAGCTGGAGCTGCTCTTCTCTCGCAATCCACCATCTGCATTCGGGGGACAGAGATGAAGGTCAGGGATGTTTGTATTACTGGGCACCTAAACATCCAGTTGGATCTATGCCACCGCGAGATGCCCCTCTCCATCATCCGATATTATATTAAGGCACAATATACAAAGAAACTCGCTAAATATGAGGCGTTATATCGTAAGCCAGCAAGGGTACACCCGTAACAGGGGAAAGTTAGGAGTCGTATACTTTGGTTAGCTAATAAGGCTTCTTAACATCATTTGGTATCTTACTGTATTCTCGTATACCATCTATGCAAATGCTTTGATATACAGAAACATAATAAAAGTAACACAGAAGAGCAAAAACTGTAATATGAAAAATAAACAGTAGGAAATCCTCCTAAAATGCGGAGAATGCGGAGGGTAAGAATGTGGTAGAGGTGAAATGTGGTGGCTTCGTGTGAGCTAAACTTAATTGTCTGGTGTAAGCTGGAATAAAATAAAAGGTTCTCTCTTTGCGGCCACAACGTTCATCGTGACAGTCTTTAACATTTTTGGCTCTCTAGAATTCTCCGGAAAATATTAAAATCGTCAGTCGTTCCCAAAATAAAGGTAAGTAAATAATTTGCAGCCAAAGGTTAACCCATCCACTCCAGTGACGTATTATTCAATTTACTTTGCTACCCAGTTTAAGAAGATACGGAAGACTGCGAAGGAGTTAATGGAGACCGTTTTTCATCCTGCCACTACAACACTTAACAAAATCGTCGGGAGGAACTATACGAAGAACCAAATAAGAAAATACGTCATCGCACTGTGAGGGTTCAACTTTCACTCCTATGGCGTACAGTCGGCACCAATAGTCTTGCCACTTCTGCTTCTCTCGCCATGGACCTTGAAAATCAGTGTGGTGAATTAAGTCAGTGGAGAGAGAGAGAGAGAGAGAGAGAGAGAGAGAGAGAGAAGCAACAGGACTTTTATGTCGACTGTTTTTTTTTTTTTTCTACCTCCAGACGACTTCATTTTATTTTGGAAAGATCTGTGCTAGTGAAAAGGTTTATATAGACCATCATTACCTAATCTCTCCACCTCGAAAAGATTCCTCTGAGCTAAAAAAATATCGTCTATGGATACCGAGAGTATATCAAAATATCGCTGGACTGAAAGTGAGTGTAAAGTGTGCAGGAATAGCATTATGTGGTATACTCTTTTTACACTAACTTGACCTAACACTGCTATTTCTCCTTTATGAATGCTGAGTTGTAAGAACACATTATCACCAGAATATGATGCCAGTCACGAAGAACTGCTATGGAAAGGATGCAGAACCATAGTATTGTCTTTTTTTGCACTGAGCTCCATGAAATAAGCTACAAAAGGACGACAATCTGGACCAAGTTAGAGTAACAAGATTATACTGTCAAGGTATGTGTCGCAGTATAGGTAAGTTTGAATGGAACATAAATATAATAGATAGAGACGCGGTATTTGTGGTACGAGTATACAGTAATAACTGGAGATAGGAACAGTATGGCTGCGGCGGGAAAACTGTACCTGATACTGTAAGGGTTATGCATCGGACCCCAGTCAGAACAGTTCAATGTTGTCATAACTTTCGATAACCAAAATCCTAACACAATAACCACGAAAAAATACGTAATTTATCGGATGATAACAATTGAGGTTGGTATGATCATGAGGTATGCCGATTCAGTAAGTTACATAACAACATTAAGCCTAGTTGCGGATTCTGGTGGACAAAAATTGAATGACAGTGAATCTCTGCTGGTATACCTAACCCCAGACGTTCGATCAAATTTGTAAATATGGAGTATTTCTCCTTACGCCACGAACTGTAAATGCAAAAACGTGTTCGAAACAATATATGTGAAATGTTAAATTTTCATAATTACTGTTGTTTACGAAAAGTACAGAGATAGGAATGTGAAAGGAAAGAAAGGAATAATGACGAGAGGGAGCATTCAGAGTGCAACACCCGCGTCCGCCAACTGATCAAAGGACCGAACATTTGATTTTGTCCTGTGGATGTGACCTTTGACCGGCTGCTCTCAAAGTCAAATTACTTCACTTCGTTTTTGCCTGTCATTAACCCCTCCGCCAAGTTTCTAGATCAGATCAAACCTGCCTAAATGGACCTTCTCCTGTGACTCTGATTATCCTCAAAATCAAGTCCTTTTACCCATATATTACCCTGAACTCTTACACAAAATATGGTACACATTGGATAAAAAATGCTTTAGGATGACTTTGGCCTTTGACCTATTATTCTCAGAAATAGTAGGCCAAGCCTTTGGGTGATCCTCAACGGCACCACAAGGTTTAGTCGAAATACTGTAGTATTAAAACTGTTTTAGTTGTTTTGTTCACATACGGACTCAATGGTCGAACTTTAACTCTGCCCTGTGGCTTTGACCTTTGGCTAAATTTCTCAAAATCTAACCTGTTTTTTTCTTGCAGTACTGTACCTCCAACCATCTCCTAATGTTTGTTCTAAATTGGATATATATATATATATATTATGCGACGAAGAAGGAACCAAAGGCCATGAGCCCGCAATAACAGTTCCCTCCAAGAGAAAAACAAAATACAAGAGAGAACCAAATTCAAGATCCATTCATTTCGAGATGCCTGGACACACAGCGTTTGAAAGACTGGAGATCATAGGCAGCAGGAAATACAGACAGAGGGAGACAGTTCCAGAGCTGACCTGTTGCATAAATGAAGGATTGGGAGTAACGGTTAACTCTTGCATTAGAGAGTTGGACAGAAAAGGGATGAGAGTTTGCTGCTAGACGGGTGCTACGCGCCCGTCATAGAGGTGGAGGAATGCATGCAGGCAGTTCAGAGGAGCAGTGACCATTGAAGTAGCGATAGAAAAGAGACAAAGATCCAACAGTGCGGCGATGAGACAGAGGTTGAAGGGAGTCAGTAAGAGGAGGAGAGTTAATGAGACGAAAAGCCATTGACTCCATCCTATTGAGAAGAGCTGCATGTGGGGAGCCTCCCCACACATGAGAGTTGTACTCCACACAAGGGCGAATAAAACCCCTGTATAGAGTCAACAATTGTGCAGGGGTAAATAAAGAACGGAGTCGGCTTAGCACACCCAATCTCTTGGAAGCAGATTTTAAAAGAGATGTAATATGATCTTTCCAAGATAAGTCCCGAGTAAATGAAACCCCAAGCATGTTCAAGGATGATGCATGATTAAGCTGAATATTATTAAACATTAGTGGGTATACCTGTGGAAGATTTTGACAGGTTGATAGGTGTAAGAACTGAGTCTTAGATGCATTAATAACAACCAGATTATTTTTACCCCAGTCAGAGATACTAGCCAAGTCAGACATTAGGTGTGCCATAGCCTCATCCCTTGTTTGTTGAAGTAACTGCTGAGATGGGTGTTGCGGGAACCGAATGGAAAGGCGAAGAATAGAGTCATCAGCGTATGAGTGGATAGGGTTAGATATACAGCTTAGAAGGTCATTGATGAATAAAAGGAAGAGAGTTGGTGATAGGACAGAGCCCTGAGAAGCACCACTGTTGATAGATCTAGGAGAAGAACAATGGCCGTCTACAACAGCGGCTATAGAACGACCAGAAAGGAAGCTAGCGATGAAGGCACAGATAGAAGGATTGAAACCGTAAGAGGGCAGTTTGAAAATTAAAGATTTATGCCAGACTCGATCGAAAGCCTTTGAGATGTCAAGTGCAATGGCAAAGCTTTCGCCAAAGTCCCGAATATATATATATATATATATATATATACAGTATACTGGAGAGAGAGAGAGAGAGAGAGAGAGAGAGAGAGAGAGAGAGAGAGAGAAAGGGGCCATATCAACACGGGATGATAGTATTGTTAGGATGAATAGCAGTTTACAGTCAGCCCTATCATTGTCCCGCTGTGTGCGTGTGTGTGTGTGTGTGTGTGTGTGTGTGTGTGTGTGTGTGTGTGTGTGTGTGTGTGTGTGTGTGTGTGTGTGTGTGTGTGTGTGTGTGTGTGTGTGTGTGTGTGTGTGTGTGTACCTGAATATGCATCGTTGTATTTGTGTATGTCTTTATTTCCATGTGAATATGTGTATGTGCTGTACGTGTGAATTCTTAATACTTAAGAATCTTTGTGTCTGTAAACTTGTATATGTGTATGTCTGTGCACATATAACACATACTTAGTCAGTAGGTGTATACTGGCTGTGCACATGTATTTGAGTATGTATACTGTATGTTGTCATGTGCTTGTATGTCTGGCTTTGTATGTGCATGCGTGTGTACGTGTGAATATGTCTGTGTGCATGAGTATATATGTGTTTATTTATTTTTCTGCACACGTGTATGTATGTGTTTATGTATGTTTCTGTTTGTGTAAGTGTGTCTGAATATGTACTGATATATTTATAATATGGGTATTGTTCTCTCTGAATGTTTTGTGCATGTACGTGTGATTCTTTATGTACCTGAGTATGTAAATATGAGTATGGCATGTGTTCTCTGTGAATCTGCGTATGTGAATGTATATGCGTGTGCACGGTTGTCTTTGAGTACATGACGTGTTTACGTGTTCGTAGAGTTAACGTTGATGTGCTGAAGAGTCAGCGGGTTGATTCTGCCTGTATCAGTCTAATGGCAAGCTATAGTCGGTTTTGTCTTCATGTGAAGAAACTGGGACACTCTCACAATTCGAATACGAAGTCTTGGGTGCATGAAAATCGATATGAATTACATATGAGGTAGGAATTAATCCCCTTGGTTACTAGTCGAATCAATCATCCAATCTAAATTTACCTAGCCTTTAAAGGAGCTGAAAAGGGTTAGAAATCTGTCAAGTGAAAACAATCTGACTACAGTAGGCATATCACAGTTATCTGGTTACATACATCCAGTTATAGCATTCGTCTCAAGCTTCTGTGACTCACCATAAACAGAATTAAATACTCGGATGTTACCAGGAATAAAATACAAGATCTGTCCCGACCATGAGAGGGTTATGAGACATCGGTACTGTTCCCGTCAGTGGGCCACAAAATACCCGCGTTCCTCACCGTTCTTGACGTCATCCCTTATAAGATTTTGGTCATGGTCTCCTCTACTTGCATGAAATTTAGCAAGTACTGATGAAACCACAGACGGACCTAGCAAAGCGTGACGTGCAGTAAAAGACAGCTATAGACATTTGAAACTAGTTCTTGTATATGCCTTCCTGGTGTTTATTTCCTGTTGATATAAAAAAAAGAAACTACAAAACAAATTACAAGGTGAAAACTGTGAATTTATAGATATATATAAATACTGCATGTATGTGTATGTATACATGAATGTGTGCATATATGTATGGATGTATGTATGAGTGTATTTATGTGGTTTTAAGTATATAAATGTCCAACAAAACGAATCTGACCTACCTGAACAGTGCCCCCCCCCCCACAGAGAGAGAGAGAGAGAGAGAAGGAAGATTTAGTTGTGAGAATAAATCAAGAAGCTGAAGATGCGGGTAGGGTGCTCTCTCTCTCTCTCTCTCTCTCTCTCTCTCTCTCTCTCTCTCTCTCTCTCTCTCTCTCTCTCTCTCTCTCTCTCAGTTCAGGGCCTTTATTTTCAAACTTCCTTTAGCTTAAATATGTATAAAAATGCGTTCTTATATTTTGTCTTCATTCGGGCACCAACCATACGCTTCAAAACCAAACTAGGGTAAAACACATAAGATCTATACTCATTTTACTCTAACCTGGCATAAAATTATCACCTCCATCTTCAGTGCTTGAGTTTGAACTATAGAGTAATACTAAAATATCATCCTAGTAACGAAGAAGTGCTGTAGAAGTGATGTAGAGCCGAAATACCGTCTTTTTCCTGAGCGACGTGAAAGAAGTTACAATAGGACGAAAATCTGGTCCAAGTTAAGGTGAAAGGACTAGACCAACGAATATCTGAAAACAATAAACTGCCATGAAGACGCTGTTTATCCTGCAAGTTAGTTAATATGCTTGATAAATATGAAGCCTGTGTCAGTGGTTTTATCTCAGTTTCAGGGAGCCAATTTGGAGAGGAGGTGGACATGGAGGATGGGACACACACACACACACACACACACACACACACACACACACACACACACACACACACACACACACACATATCCCTAACACTTGGTATGAGGTTCGTTCCACAGCCGACTTACTATAGAAAAGTCAATATGAAAGATGATGCGCTATGTGTGTGTGTGTGTGTGTGTGTGTGCACTTGCAGCTGTCGATGTGGTCGTTATCAGTGAGAGACAAGAAGTGATGTTTACATAACCGATCCCCCCTCACACACACACACACACACACACACACACACACACACACACACACACACACACACACACACACACACACACACACAAATTTCCTCCCTCTTCTCTCCTTACTTATTCCCTCTTTACCCTACTCACCACCTCCCCTCTTCCTTCCCCTACCTCTCTCAATTTCTCCCCCTCCATCCTTTTTCCCATCATATCTCTCTCCATTTCCTCCCTCTCGCCTCCTCCCTCCCTCCCTCACCTCCCAGCATACCCCCCCCCCTCCACCCCACTGCTCTTTCCCCTCCCTCCACTCCATTTTCCCCTCCCCACTCAACCCCTCTCCCCTCCATCCTCACTTTTTTTTTTCTCCCCTCCCTCTTCCCCCACCATACCTCCATCTGCACATTTAATGAGTGAAGATAAAGGTCAAAGGTTTGATGAGAGAGAGAGAGAGAGAGAGAGAGAGAGAGAGAGGAATCATTATATTCTAAACACACACACACACACACACACACACACACACACACACACACACACACACACCACACTCATGATATGGACACAAACATTCACACTCTTCCCCCTCTCTCTCTCTCTCTCTCTCTCTCTCTCTCTCTCTCTCTCTCTCTCTCTCAACACACACCAAACTGATAAAAACCCGTACTAATTAATAACACGATAAAAGCAGGTGTCGAAAGAGTGTACCGGCAGCCCACTCTTTTATATTTCACTGGTGCCATCTCCAGACGATTTTATTCAGCTTCGGGATAAGATTTTTTGAACTAGAGGGGTTAGACACAGCCTTCATCAACCCACTATGCATGGAGATTTCTTTTTCCTCTCATTTTTCATCTTTTGCTTCTCTTTTTTCTTCGTGCCATCTCCAGACGATTTTATTCAGCTTCAGGATAAGATTTTTTGAACTGGAGGGCTTAGACAGCCTTCATTAACCCACTGAGCACGACGATTTATTTTTCTTTCATTTTTTCCTTCATTTTCTTTCTTTCTCTCATTTTTCTTCGTGCCTTCTCCAGACGATTTTCTTCAGCTGAGGGGTTAGATGTGGCCCTAGTACACCCCTGCGGCACGAGAGGCTTTTTCCTAAACTGAATAATAAAAATAATCAATGCAATACCAGTGCAGTGTATAAGGATGCCAATACAGTACATACAACAGATGAAATAAATGAAAATACAATACAGTACAATAACATGCAATAATAATAATAAAATGAATATAAAACAAAATTAAAGTACGTGAAAATACAATAAAAAGACAGTACAATAATGCAGTAAATATGATAAATGAAAATGAAAGTGAAGGAAAATATAAAAATACAATCCAATACAATACGAATACAATAAATTCAATGAGTAAAATAAATGCAAATAAAAGAATACAACAAAAATACAAGAAAAACATCAAGAAAAAATATAAATGAAAGACAGATAGATAGATAGATAGATAGACAGATAGATACATTAAATGACAAACAAATAGATAGATGGATTAATGAAAAGTGGAAGGCGTGTGGAGTAGTGCAGTCATACTTTTTTTCCCTCTTGTTATTTTCAGACGATTTTATGCAGCTTCAGGGAAACTTCTCGACCTGGAGGGATTAGGAGTAGACTTAACTCCTTCAGACATTTCCTAAGCTAAAGAAAATCGTCTGGAGGAAGCAAGAATAAACTAGAAAAAAAAAAGTGTCATCATGCGTTGGACTACTAAAAACGATTTGTATTTCGGCCTCTTTTTTTCTTGTTTTTCCTTCTTCATACGATTTAATGTAGCGTACCGGAACGGATTTGAACGGGAGGGGTTAGATGCAGCCTTCAATAACGCCTTCACTGCTGGAGATTATTCTTAAGCTGAATAAAATCGTCTGGAATCAATAAACAAACTATCGGGAATAAGAGTGAAAATTGTCGTCCTGGTGTACAGATAAACTGTCACGACATTGTACAGGAAATCTAGAATGAAGGAAACATCTAATGCGAAAATGAGGAAACACAAGGGAAATTCTAGTGCGATATAACAGATAGCTAGACAGGCAGACGGACAGATAGACAGGAAGATTGATAAACAGATGGATAGGAGAGTATCTTAACCCCTCCACTAGCAGACAGGAAAAAAATATAGAAGAGAGAGATACACTGTCCTGTTGTACACATAAACTGCTGTGGACATTTTAATAAGAAAATTCGAGCGAAGTGAAGCAGAAGTATAATATAATGTAGCTATTACACACCAACGCCCCTTCCCCCCCCCCCTCTCTGTCTCATTCCTTATATCATTTCCCATTCCCATTATCCTTCCCCCTCCTCCCTCCTGCCTCTCTCATGTTCCTTCCCTCACCTCACTGCTACTCCCCACCACCGTCCCACCAATCCCCCAATCTCTTTCCCCTACCTTGTAGTCCTCCAACCGCTCCTCTAAGTACTACCCTTTTCCCCTCACTTCACCTCATTCTTATCCTTCACCTGTCTTCTTTCTGCCACTTCATCCCTCTCATTTCATTCGCTATCCCCTATTTCCTCCTCTTATCTTCCCCCTCTTACCTTCCAATCCCTTTCCTCTTCTCACCATCCTTCCCTCTTCTCACACATCGATTTAGCTCACGTAACACTGGCTCCTTTATCATGTTTCTTATCCTGCCTGATTTTTACCATCTGAATTTACTCTGGCTTCTTCTGATACTACGTTACCTGTGACCAGTTTTGTATCCTCCTTTCATCCTGTTGTTTATCATCACCACACTGCACCGTCACTCAGTCTCCACGCATTCTACCCTCACTCACGTCCATCGGAGTGGGCTACAGTCGGGTTTCGCAGTCAAGGAATTATTTTGTATTTCGACTGTTGTAAAAAAAAAAAAAAAGGAAAAAAGAAAGCAAAAGAAAAAAGTTCCGCTGTTGATTCACACACACACACACACACACACACACACACACACACACACACACACACACACACACACACACACACACACACACACACACACACAGACTGCCTGGAGATGTTCAAAGGCCATTTCCAAATTCTTCTACAACAAATGATAAAACGCCTGCAGGTACAATGCCATTGGATACCCGCCCCCTGGCACACCGACCCAGCCAGTCCGCCACTTTTAAATAGCCTACCTTGAGATGAATTTAAATCGTCTGGGGTCAGCAGGAAAGAAATATGCAGTACGTCGTCGGAATGAAGCAGTGAGGATTACAGGAAAGCTGGAGAGATGGGAAACTCTGATATATTGTCCTTTCACTTTAACTTGGCCTAAAGTTGACATCTCTCCCCCTCTAGCATGCTGAGCTGTAACAAAACCATGGTGCTAGTCACGAAGAAGTTGTATGGAAAATACGCAGAGCCGTAGTATTGTCTTTTTCTGCCACTGAACCGTGTAGAATAAGCTGCAAGTCAGTGATTCTCAAACTATGGGTCGCGACCCAAAGGTGGGTCGCGAGAGGTATTTTAATGGGTCGCAGGGACATAGAATAGGCCTAATGCTTACAATGTATTTTATTTACTTACCTGAAATTGTAATTATCCTTATTACACTACTAGCATATTCATATTAACTACGATAGGCTATGTACCGGTTTCTCTCTCTCTCTCTCTGAATTTTCTACCTTGTGGGTCGCAAAGTCTTGAAATACTCCAAATAGGGTCACACATTAAAATGTTTGAGAGCCGCTGCTGTAAGAGGACGTAAATCTGGACCAAGCTGACGTAAAAGAATTACAGTGGTATGTCTGGCAGGGGTAATAATCCGGAAAATCATGCAATACACCGAGTGGTCACCTCAAAGGCAACAAACAGACGTCTGGTCGGCTAGTGGGTTACGGTGCTTGACCCGGACGTGACCCCACAAGGGTTGTAATCCAAGGGTTGATTGGGGGTATACTGCTTACAAAGTGAACGAGTGGTCACCCTCGCCCTAAATTTCTAAACTGGGTAGCCTAGCCCCGGACCCTAGGCTATAAAGGATAAAGATATAGAAAAATATAGGATGGCCCGTATCATAACGCTCCTCCTCCACTCCGCCCGGACATTTCTTGCATATGTTGTTTAAAAACGCTATTTATGGCACGCAATTTTGTTTTCTCCAAGTCTGCAAATCAGTATATATTTCACGATTTTTATTTTCTCACACATGATCGTAACGTTGGAAGGGGGAAGAATGGGCTTGACTGTCCTGCTCGATGCCTCGTTACGTAGACATGCAGAAGGGCAAGTAAGAACTGGCCTAATTTCATTTTTCTCTCTGAAACAGCAGCTGGTGTACTCCCCCAAAACGAAGCACAAAAAACTTTTCTGGACTTGGGATGTCGGGAATGAAAGTGAAGTTAAATAGTAAGTGGCAGCATTGAGAAAGGCACTTCACTTTGACTAATCACACACATTAAGTGGCAAAACATTATCACGGTTTTGGTTATATCTTGATGGATGTAGTGGAGAGGTGAGTATATGCAGTACTCGAGGGGCTAATCAAGGTGCAGAGACACATTAATTATAACATCATGCGTCCCTATACTTCGTCGTAGTTTTGTGTGTGTGTGTGTGTGTGTGTGTGTGTGTGTGTGTGTGTGTGTGTGTGTGTGTGTGTGTGTGTGTGTGTGTGTGTGTGTGTGTGTGTGTGTGTGTGTGTGTGTTATCGTGTGTGTAAACCCGTGAGCATTAGTATCCGCCCCTCACAGTGTTATCGCCATACCATGTACCAACCACAACCACCTACCTCTCTCGTTCATTCCCAGGCACGTCAGAAGAGGGGCAACATAGCAGACCAGGGCGGCAGCAGCAGACAGGGGGAGTCGGACAGCAGACGAAGCAGACAGGATAGAGAACAGAGAACTTTTTGAACAGCCACGGGGGAGCGAGAACAGAGACCTTACTGAGTGCGGCGAGAAAGGCGGGAGTACCTGGCGGCTTGAGGGTCGACTTATGTGTTTGTGGCTCTGTCTCCTCGTGGTTTTGGGCTCCTGCTAGTAAGTGAGGAAAGGTAAGCACACACACACACGAACACAAACACGCAGACATTTATCGAATAAACAATTATAAATGATGAAAAAGAGAGTTTGATATAAGAGGCAGTCTCGAAAGAATGTTTAAAGATACTGATATAAACGGTGATAGTACAATTCTGGCGGGGTGTGACGGCTGTATGCTTAAATACTGAATCACTTTTGACGGATTTAAGGTGAAACACCTGTGGTTATTAGAGGTGATCTGGATGCATGCCACGCTACAGAGTCCATCCAGAACTTATAGAGCGGCTAGATGTTAAACATATTACTGTCAAGAACTGAGGGACTCCCCTCACCTTCGCGATTTAGGTTTCAAGCATACACCCTAGTGATATAACAATGCCCCAATATTGTAGTTTTTACCAAAGAAAAGAGAAAATTAAGTCTTACTTAACCTAAGTGAATTTCGCAAATGGTCGTTTATTAATTAACAACCCACAACAATTTGTTGAAGTTCCTGGTCATTTGTACACTTACACTAAATTCACTGTAGAATAGTGTACATTTTGTAATGAAGCATTGTTTGAAATAAATATATATATATACATATATATATATATATATATATATATATATATATATATATATATAAATATATATATATACATATACTAAAAGAAAAATATAAATCTCAGTGCATATATTGTATTCACACACACACCCACACCCACACCCACACACACACACACACACCATACACACACACCTTATCATGCTAACGTGTCTCAAATCGACTGTTGTGAAGGATAAACTCTGCCTAATTCTCTTAATCCCCTCACAGCCAAGGTACTCGTCTGAACTGAATGAAACCATTTGGTGGTAACAAGGAAAAGAAAATCACAGTGCTGATGGTGGTAATGGATCTAGTTTCTAATTTATTCACCACGAATATATTTTACCAAAGTGAATTAAATTACATGACAGTAGCATGAACAAAACAGACGACATCGTAATGAGGGCTGTGATGAAGATAAGTGTGTATAGCATTTTCCGGAGGTCTCTTAAATCTAATAATATCGTCTGAGGCTACAAGAACACAAAATACTTGGAGTTTTCGCCCCTCGGTTACCATGACTCCCTTTCTTCCCGTTTTATTCATGATGCCGTCAGAGGTGTTTATTCAGCTTAGGAAGTCCTCTCGTCATTATGGGTTCACTGTCAAAGGGCTTTCCCAACTTTCAAATATCGTTTGGTGGTCTCCTGAGTAAAATAAAATAAGTAAACGCAGTGAAGGGGTTATATATAGCATGGTTGGGAATACAGTAGGTTACACAGGCACCTTCATTTGCTGTACTCACTGGCGCTTACCTTGCCGAATGAGTGGCGACCAAAAACACCCTCTCAGAGGACACCTTTCTGGGTCAAACTCGGAGTGTCAACTGTTGGACACCTGTTCGCTGCGTGCGTGAAGTTTTGCTAACATCGTTTGTCGGGGTTCAGAGTTTTTTTTTCATCTATACATACATACATACATACATACATACATCATCATCATCATCATCAGCCATTGCAAGTCCGCTGCTGAACAAAGGTCTCCCCCAACCTTCTCCACGAATTCCTTGACCGAGACAGTCGCAAACTTCTCTATCTCTTCTCTCCACCTCATGTCTGGCTTTTTCTTCTGGGCTTACAATCTCGCAGAGTCAAGTCAGTCAGCCTTTTGCTCCATCAGTTATCTCTTATTCTTGCTACATGACCTGCCCACTTCCATTTCTGCTCTTTTATAACTTCTTTTAGCTATGTCTTTGACTCTAGTCTGCTCTGTCACTCAGTTGACTTTTTCCTGTCTCTGAAAGATATTCACAACATTGACCTTTCCATTGCTCTTTGAGAACGGATTATTTGATTTTCCATCGATTTTGTCAGTTTCCAGGTCTCACAACCGTATGTCATTGCTGGAATTATACAGTATATTCGTTAAATACTTTTCACATCATACATGCTGGCAAGCTACTTTTCAAGATGTCTCTATCTTCACCGAAAGCTTTCCATCCAACTGTAATGCGTCTTTTATTTCGCTATTATGGTCTTTCTTTAGTTTTAGTATTTGCCCCAAGTAATTGTACTCCTCGAGTTCTTCAAGAATTTCTTCGCTTATTATGATGACGCTCTTTGGTGTACTTTATTTTTACTACAGTTCATCTTTAGCCCTACTTCCAGACTTTTTCTGTTCAGGTCATTTAACATTTCTTGCACCATTTCTTGCACTGTCTCTGCTGTTTCTAAGATTAGGAGAATGTCATCTGCAAATCTTAATTGGTTTAGCTCTACTGCATCTATGTTCACTCCTTTGTTTTCCCAGTCTAGCTTTCTGAAAATACTTTCTAGGCATGCTGTAAATAATTTTGGTGAAACTGTATCTACCTGACGCACGCCATTCTCTGCCTTAATTTTTCCTGTTTTTATGTAACTTAACTGTAGCAGCTCCGTTTTCGAGCGGATTTTCCACGTTCTCATTCACTCCTTGTTCTCGCAATGAATTTATAATTGCTATGTGCTCCACTGAGTCGGAAGCCTTTTCGTAATCAACAAAACCTAAGCACAATGGTTTATTATATTCTGTAATTTTCTTAATTAGCTGATTCACTGTGTGTAGATGATCATTAGTGGACCACACACACACACACACACACATATCTATCTATCTATCTATCTATATACTGAAGAGAGAGAGAGAGAGAGAGAGAGAGAGAGAGAGAGAGAGAGAGAGAGATCGGCACCCAATCTCTCCTACTTTATACTTATGCAACAGAAACACACTGAGAAATCCAACACGCCTACATTAACCCCTTCACTACGATGACGTATTCTACATATTATTCTCCAGACGATCATATTTAACACTGGAAAAGCCTCTCACACTGAGAAGGTTAATACAATCTCCATTTAACGTCACAATGAAAGGTTTCCTCGAAGTTACCTAAGTCAGAGTTATTGCAGCGTGCATATTAATACTGTCACCATTACCTTCATCAAGGTCGGGGCAAGTCTAGTTTTGTACTCCACCTTACGGCAGACGGTTTTATTCAACTGAGAGTGAATCACAGGAGCCTGAATGTTAGTGAAATGTGAAAACCCTATAACATACTCTTCCTTATTCACATGAAGTGGAAGATCTAATATATTTTTTTGGGGGGGACCTCCATCAAAGGAGAAAGAGTATCAATTACAGTCACCGTAGTTTGCAACATAAGTGCTGGTCGGTGGAAAAGCGACATCTCTGCAGAGCAGGGGTTTCCAGTTCCCAAACTCCGCTTCTTTTAGTCGTTTCTTACGATGTGTAAAGAATATCAGCCTCTTGGATCCTGTGGCTTACTGTATTTGTATATTCCTGCTTCATACACATGACTGTATTAAACTTGGTAAAGACCTTTCGTACTGAAGGAGTTAAAGAAGGCACTGTCTAGCCCTCCACTCCGTAGTTTGGAATGTTCGCTTTTCTAATAAAATCGGTTGAGAATAGTAAGCATAAAATAAAATACGTCGGGGGGAACGAGTGGTTAAAAGATATATACAAACGATGATAAGAAAAAAAGGAAGCAGAAGAAATTTACGAGTTTCAAGGTACAAAATGTGAAGTATGACAGATAATGGCATGTATACAGTGCATAAGTGGCTTCCGCGTGATACGGTACGGTGTAAAGGGAGGGTGTTCTCGTTAGATTAGCAGGATTTCCAATATCTTTTCCTTCGAGTTTTATCTGTCATACTACACATTGCCTCTGGCTTGTTTGGTGTTTATGTCCTTTTCTATACCAAGACGGACTGCACAAATACCATACAAAAACGCGCCATACCCAGGAATAAGCTTATGAGTAAGAGGTGCGAGGGAGCCTTCTTCAAAGACGAAAATACGGACCAAGATGTGTACTGTTGTTATCTCCGCCCCACCTGACCACACGGATGTAGGTCACACAGGTGTACCACAAACGACTCATCTCGTTCCGTTTTGTCTCATGAATGCCGGCACGCTCTGTTATTCAATTGGCGATAATTTCCCACAAAAGCATGGCAGGTCTGGGAGTAAAGATGTGAAAACTGTTTATATTTTGACATACATTACAAAGACCTCCCATGAGATACTCTGGTTGTCAATCACAGAATCCTTAGTATTTACAGGTAATTTTCTTTAAAACTTTTAGATGAGGCAGTGACCCCCTCTGCCTTACAGCTGCTAGTGGCACCAACCCAATTAGATCTCACACTCTTTGACACCTTATGAGGTTGTAGGGCATCCACCCCCTCGAGTCCAGTGACGATGTTTTAGCTTATTTTTGCTACTGTCAGTTTAGAATAGAGTAATGAAGGTTAAATCTGACTCCTCCCGTTCGAATGATCTCTTCAGAGCTGAGTAAAATCGTCCGGTGATGGAAATAAAAAAATATAACATACATCAGCGAAGTGAAGCAATTAACTATATGGCTTCAGCAGAGTTACGATGGATTTATACATTTGAATGCAAAGAAACATTTTTTTACAAGCACTAGTCTTAAAATCTAATACATTACTTTCTTTTTTATCTGTGTTAACCCCTTCACCACGGGAACGTGTGAGTGTGTGTGTGTGTGTGTGTGTGTGTGTGTGAACTTAAAGCATGGTACCTGCAGATGATTACCATATATTAATTTAGGGGAGATACATAGTAGCAAAGAGTGAAAGCTAAATCTAATCTTCCCAGCTCGAAGTCTACCCTCAGCTGAATAAAAGCGTTTAAAAATAAGTAAGTAAGTAGGCAAACAAACGAATGAATAAACAAATAAATAAACAAAAGTAAAGAAGTAAGCAAGCAGTCAAGCATTATTGGAATCACATAACAGAAGCCAATTAATGTTCCAAGCCTCTCACCTTTCCCCCTGTCCTCCCCACCGCCACGCACGTCCAGCGGCGAGAAGCTGAAGATGGCTTGGCGGCATCGGTCCAGGGACGAGAAAATCCTCATCCGCGTCATCGCCTTCCTGGCTTTCGCTCTCACCTGCTTTATCATCACCGTCATCGTCATGGATGTTACATGTAAGTCACCGTTGTAGTCACAGTGGTAGTCATTGTTTTCAGTGTTGTGATGCGTGGCAGTACTGGAAATAGAAACTGTCGTCATCATCATTATCATCATCTTGTGGTACGACGAAAATGACCTCTGTTGTTATGCTGTCATGATCTTTGTAATCAGTCAGTGAATCATCATCATCATCTTGTACGGCGACAATAAACTCTTGTTAGGCTGCCATGATCTTTTTAATATAATCAGTCAGTCACAGGGGCGTGCACTGTTAAGACTCAAAGGGGATAGAGCCCCCTGCCCTTTGCAATGCTCATTGCCCGTCACAATGGGCCCACTTAGATTAATCTCTCTCTCTCTCTCTCTCTCTGTATACACACACACACACACACACACACACACACACACACACACACACACACACATATATATATATATATATATATATATATATATATTTGTTTGTATGTGTTCGTGTATGCGTTTGTGTCTGTGTATGTATGTTTTAGTGTACGTATGCTCGCTTATTCACGTTTTCACATTATATTTTTCTCCCTCATCAACCAGACAAGAAAAAGATCCACGACTTAGAGGATGAGATTGACAAGCTTAAGAGAGAGAACTGCACAACGGAACCCACCACCACCGCCTTCACCACCACCGCCTTCACCACCACCGCCACCACCACCACAGCCGCTACCACAGCCACTGCCACATCCACTACCACACAGACAGACAAAACAGACACAACAAAGCCCGCCGACACTACCACATTACCTACCACACAGCCTACTACCACACCACCCGCCACAACCACCACACCCTCAACCACTACTACAAAACATCACATTGGATAGATAGATCGATACATATATGGAGAGAGAGAGAGAGAGAGAGAGAGAGAGTAAAGCCCTACCAAGACAAAAGAAACCCCCCAAAAATATAATACTGGATATAAAAAGAAAAGTAGAAAGAGGAGGATAGTAAAATCTAGGCACCATGGACAAGGCCACGAAAAACATATTATTGCACCGAAGGAAGATGAAGAAGAAGTTAAGAAGAAGAAGAAGAACAGACGAAGAAGAAGGAGAAGCAGAAGAAGAAGGAGGAGGAGGAGGAGGAGGAGGAGAAGGAGAGAAACAAGAACAAGAAGAATACGAGGCATGATGATGATGATAAAGAGATAAGAGGAGAGGGATAATAACTAATTCGAAAAAAAGAAAATAAAAAGATCTGACGGCAAGCAAGCACACAGTCTAGTTAAACCCTTTCCCCCGAGGACGTGTTTTATATTCCTTGCCATCCACCAGACTATTTTATTCAGTCTAGGGGAGAGATTTGGACCTAACTTTGGATGATTTCTTTACACATGTTTCTTAGCGATTTATTCAGCACATTACACTTCCAGATCCTCGTTTTCTGTTCCTGATGCAAATTATGTCTATTTTAAAACGATAAATATGACACACAGGAATACTAAAGTGTAATATGCCAAATAAATCGCTAAGAAGCAAGTGTTACGAAGTGCCATAGAATATATACCTGTTCACTAGAAATCCCTCCTTAAGCTGAATAAAATCGTCTGTGAAGGCAAGAGGGGTTGAAGGGATTAACTCTGGGTTGTATTTTTTGCTGGCTGCAGGAAGATATCGTAACATCTTTTCGTTAGCGATTTATGTTGCACTTTAGATCTCAATATCCTCTTGCATGGTACTGATAAAAAGTCAATATCCGTTATATATATATATATATATATATATATATATATATATATATATATATATATATATATATATATATATAAAGTAACGTCAAGGTGCACTGTGTAAAATAAATCGCTTAAGGGAAGGTGCCAAGAAGCCTCCTCATAAAAGACCACGAGCTCTAAAGGTTTAATATAGGTATAAGACTGTGATATATGTTTAAATAAGATACTGTACCAGGGTCGTTTTCTATGTGCCTTTGAAGATTTCGTTGCATCTCTTTTCTAGCGATTTGTTTTGCACGTCATTACCCTGTTGTATGTTAGGCTATTAATGTAAACTAAGTCATTGTTAAAGTGATGTAAATACAGTACATGAGAGTGTCATAGTTGTCCATCCATCCGTCATCCAATCCTATGCCGCCCTGTGAGAAGCGTAGGAGTCCGGGACTAGGCAAGTTGGTCCTGACATATAAGATGAGAGTGACCAGCCTCACTCATCCCTGAGTGGCATTACGTGAGCAATAAACCCCAACCATCCCTTGAATATAAACCTGCACAGGCTCAATCAGATTGGAGCGCCTTAATTACCCACTAAACCACCAGGTGCCATAATTTGGTTATATGGTTACCACCCAGCGTAATAAATGGTTTCCTGGTGTACAAGAAACCATTTGGCTTGTCACTCAGTGTAGAGTCACCCATAGGCGGAAGGAAGAGGAAATAGTGAAGGAAAGAAAGACAGAAGGGGGAGAAAGGCAGAAGAGGTAATATGTAAAACAAACCGCTACGAAAAAGATGCCATGAAGCCTCCTACCCCACCTTCATTATGAGAGAGAGAGAGAGAGAGAGAGAGAGAGAGAGAGAGAGAGAGAGAGAGAGGCTATCCTCCAGTTATATACTTTGTAAATCACTGATGCAAACTATATTGATTTTAAGGACGATATAAAAAACAAGACGTATTAAGGTGTACTAAGTAAAATAAATGGTTAAAGCCTCCAATACTATCGAGAATACGGCTTTCTTTAAGGTGAAGCAGCCTACAGATGAAAGAGTATATATATTAAAAAAAAAAAGTCTGTAATCACAAAACTCCTGTCAATACTCGTAAAATAACCCACGACTTCCACACCTGCCATGCAACTGTCACCTGTCCTTGTCTTGATATTACAGGCTCTCAAATATACAGTTTTTCCACCTGAGGATGTACCGTTATATTTCCATTATCTCATTCTCCTAGCACATTCAGCCCATGGACCTCTCTCTCTCTCTCTCTCTCTCTCTCTCTCTCTCTCTCTCTCTCTCTCTCTCTCTCTCTCTCACACACACACACACACACACACACACACACACACACACACACACACACACACACACGCGAAGTGTCAAGGCATCTCGAAATGACCAGATCTTGAATTTGGCTCTCTCTTATCTGGTTTTTGTTTTTCCTTGGAGGGAACGATCTTGTGGGGTTCTGGCCTTTGGTTCCTTCTTCCTTACATTTAAAAAAACACATTCATGCACACACACACACACACACACACACACACACACACATGCAGGAGCCTGGTGAGAACAATCCTCACGAAGAACTTGCAGAGACGAGGACCTGTACTCTTATAGGTTAACGATGTTCCCTAACACCTTTTCCTAAACGATTTATATTGTTTATTACACCTTGCTGTCCTATTCACTGATACATAAATCCTTCCAGTATCATAATGCACTGTATAAATGACGTTTCAAAGGATATTAACGAACCATATCCAAAAATATATCGCTTAGGAAAAGACGTTAGGGAGTTTTCTTCACCGACAAGAATACGGGCCAAGATGCGTAAGTTATTGGTGTAGCCTACTCGCGGTGAAGAGTGGTTAGCATCGTTCAGTGCGAAGGTGCTGGCCCTTTAGCTTCAGGGTTCGAATGCTAGTGCGGGCAGCTGGGGTCACTTGACTCAGGTGTCCATCCACCTTTTGTGGGTTGGTAGGTAAAATGAGTACCCAGGGTAACACCTAGGGGAGGTAACTGTGGTGATCTGAATGATACAGTGGCCTTGTATCCCAGGTTTTTGGGGTGAATAACCGGTTACAGGCTCAAATGCCTATGTTATGGAGATAAGCACCGCGTCTAAGCGCCCCATGGCCTATGTTCCCACCTTTACCTTTACTCTCCTGACTTTGCTGGTTTCAGTATGGAAATTATGATACTCTTATTGCAGGCTTTGTGGAGGATCCATATGTACAGACAGAGTATGGGCTTTACACTGATCGTAGCAAGAAACTTCGTTACTTTATTTTATTCAAGGAAAAAGAAATCAAATGTCAGAGTCCCGCAATATTGTTTTCTCCAAGAAAGCCTAAAAATAAAATAACAACCAAATTCAAGATCCGTTCATTTCGAGATGCCTGGAAACACTGCGTTCAAGATTGGAGATCAAAGGCAAATGGGAATACAGACTGAAGACAGTGCCAGAGTTGACCTGTTGCATATATGAAGGACTGGGAGTAACGGTTAACTCTTGTATTAGAGAACTGGACAGAAAAGGGATAGGAGTTTGCCGCTAGACCGGTGCTACCGCATAGGTGATTCCGTCCATCCCTCGTGCTGTTGATCCTCTCGTCTTGAATTCCTCTTCGCTGATAGGCTTGGCATCCATTTCTTGTGCCTTGCGTAGTGCGTCACCTGCCCCGTTTAGTTTCGTGATTCTCTTCTGAAGTGCATGTTTTACTTTGAGTGGCAGGTTATTTTCACTGGATATAGTCGGCCAATGCTGTATAATTCCTCTTACCTTCGCTGTAGGATTATTGTGTAGTGTCTTCTTCTTTTTCATTTCTTGGATTTGATCTTCCTTGCTGTATCTTGCTGTGATGTCTGATGATTGGTGGTCTGAAGGAAGTTGGTTCAGTATTTCTCTTTTGCCTTAAGCTTAACTTGTTCCACCTACTTTTCCATTCTTTTAAAAATCATAAGGTTTGAAGGACTCGGATTACTTTCTCGTTTCTTTACTTTCTTTTATGTTACCTTATGATCTTTTGGAATGCCTCGTCACTCTTGTACTGTACCGTCTGTTTATGGCGTTCGGCACTCGCCTCTGTCCTCCTTTCTTACTGGTGTTATTTGCTGACTGTAGATTGTTTACTAGGCCCTCTTTGAACTCGTCAGTTAATGTAGCTGTGCTGTTCTCATACCAGCGTTCCAGCTTATTCCTTATGGAGAGAGAGGGAGTGGGAGGGGGAGGAAATGAGAGAAGGGGGTAAAAGAGAGAGAAATGAAGAAGGGAAGGGGAGGGAATAGGAGTGGGAGGATGAATAGAGGAAGGAGAGGGAGTGGGTATGGAAGGAGGGGTGGGGAGTAAGAATGGGAATCGGTGGGCCTTTCTGTTTGGCAGGTATGGGGGTGTATTTTCTTGATGATACTCTTGAATGTTGTATTGATCTGTATATCTATATAATCCTAAATGGCCGGAGGTGAGGGTGTCCACAATGTCTATCTATCTATCTTCTATCTATCTATTACCAGACGTCTAAATCCCGTTCGGGGTGACCACAAACGATTCGCCTCCACATCGCCCTGTCCCCCGCCATTTCACTGCCTCGCTCCCAACTCACATCTCCCTCTCTCATATACCTCTCCACCCCATCCCTCCATCTCATCCTCGGCCTCCCCCTCCCTCTTTCCCCCTCCACCTCACTCACATACACTCTCTTCGTCAGTCTTTCGCCTTCCATCCTCTCCACATGGCCAAACCACCTCAGTGTATTCCTCCTAACGCTTCCTATCACATCCACATCCACACCACAATGCTCCTTTATATCCTCATTTGTCAGCCTGTCTCTACATGTCACTGCAGTAATTCAGTCTTGGGGCATCGGTGGTTCAGAATCTAGCCATCTTCCCTGTATGTAAGTTGGTTGTGGTTGGCTGAGTGGTTTGAGTACGGTATTCGTGCTTGTGAGGTGCGAATATTGGGTGACTCCATTAGGTTGGCTTGCCTGGAGGTGTTGCTGTCTAACTTTGCATGTACTGCACTCAGTTCTCCGGCGTTTATCGTGAATGTGTCTCCTGTCTGGATAGGTAGCTTCGCGCTTGTTATGACAGATATGTGCTCTTTGTTATCTTGTTCTTGTTTTTTTTCTTGGAAAGTACAATTTGCGGACTCTTAGCCTTTGGTTCCTTCTTCCCTGCATTAAAAAATAACCCCTTCCACGGAAAGACACACACACACACACACACACACACACACACACACACACACACACACACACACACACACACACACACACACACACACACAAAATTACATCCCTCGGCACAAAGAAACAGAAATGAAAATAAAGAAATGGTTTAATATACAATGTAAAAAATCAAAAGAAAAAAAGAGACTTGCTGTAGAATAGATACAGAAGACACAATAGTATGAGGGCACATAACAACTATAAACAGGCAAGAAATGATTATACAGAGATCAGGAGGTAGGCTCAGAGACAGTTTAAGGAAGACATTATAAATAAAAGCAGTGATCAACAGAAGATATTTTACAGCTACATCCGAAGCAAAACCAAAGTTAAAGAAAAAATATAGTCCATTACGGATGAGGGGATCATCTATACAAGAGAAAGATATTTGTGAAGCACTAGATAAAAACTTCCAATCAGTTATTACAAAAGAAAGTAATTTTGAAAGAGGTGATATGGAACATGCATACCCACACATATTACCAGATATACAAATATCAGAAAAAGAAGTACAGGAAGGGTAATTAGACAAAGAAAAACCAAATGGTCCTGACGAAATTTCAGGTTGGGTGCTACATGAATGTGCAGAAGAGTTAAGCAGACCATTGTATTTAATATTCAAGAAATCCTTAAGTTTAGGCAAACTACCTGATATTTTGAAGAAAGCAAACATTGTTCCCCTATTCAAGAAAGGGAATAGACAGAATCCACTCAACTAGCAACCAGTATCACAGACCAGTGTTGTTAAGATACTAGAAAAGCTGATGAGAACAGTTTGGGTAAACCATCTAGAAGAACACAGTATGATAACAGAAAGGCAGTTCGGTTTTAGAAAGGGAAAATCATGTGTTACTAATTTATTAAACTACTATGATAGATTTACAGAAACATTACAGATAAGAGAAGGATGGGTGGACAGTATCTACCGTATTAAGATTTCAAGAAAGCATTTGACAGAGTTCCGCACCAAAGACTTTTATGGAAACTGTACCATCAAGGAAGTATCCAAGGCAATATGTACTGCTGGACACAGGATCTTCTCAGAAAAAAGGAAATGAGAACAGTACTAAGGGGAAATTACTCATCATGGAGAGAAGTGACTAGAGGAGTTCCACAGCGCTCAGTGCTGGCACCAATTATCCATCCATCCATCCATTGCCAGACGCCATGTATCCCAGACGGGGTGGCCAAGGGCTTAGAGTTAATTGTTTTACAGGGAGGGGCACTAATCCTCCACCAACCCCACTTGACGTAGGGATGCCAACAGCATCTGGTGTTCCCAGGCGGTCACCCATCCAAGTACTAACCAGACCCAACGTGGCACCAATTATGCTTTTAGTATATATACATGACACAGACAGTAACACTGGAAATGGAAGCTATCTAAATATGTCTGCGGATGATGCAAAAATACAAAGGAAAATTACTAACAGATTCTTACAAAACGCTGCAAGAAGAATGAAATAAGCTTCATGAATGGAGCAATACATGGCAAATGGAATTTAATGTGGACAAGTGTCATGTAATTAAGTTTGGTAAAAGTGAGAAAAGACCAGATTGGGATTATAAGTTACGAAAATCAACCCTACACATATCAGAAAGGGAAAAGGACCTAGGTGTGATTATCAATAACCGACTATCTCCCCCTGACTACATCAGTGAGAAGGTATGTAACATGTATACATTGCTTGCTAATATGAGAATAGCATTCACATATATAAATGCAGACATGCTGAGAAAGATAATAACATCATTCATCAAACCAATCCTGGAGTATGCATCAGTAATCTGGAGTACTCATCTCAAAAACACATTAGATTGAAAAAGTACAAAGGACAGCTACGAGATGGGTACCAAGCTTAAGGGATCTAAGCTACGAAGAAAGACTAGAAAAACTGAATCTACCAACACTACAGGAGAGCAGAAAAAGAGGAGACATGATTATGCTATATAAATGCATCAGGGAAAGAGAAAATAGACATAAATGATTCTATGGGGAAGCATCAACAAGAGGACACTGCAATAAAACACATAAAAAGAGAGGAGATAAAGACGTAAGGGAATTCAGTTTCCCAAATAGGGCAGTTGATCAGTGGAATGCACTACCGACTGAAATAGTGTGTGCCAAAACTATTCATAAATTTCAGGATATGTACGATAAAAACAGTTTAATACACGGGAGAGTACGAGCCTGACTCATTCCTGTAAAGATACAATTAGGTCAGAACACACACACACATCAGTGCATACAATGGTGTCTACCATTATCGAGAAAGGTGTTTAGGTTGGTTGGTATCATGTTCTGGACATAGGAAATGAGACCTGTACGCGTACAGTATAGGTGTGTCCGATGCATGTCCAAGCTATCGACTATTCGACTGTGAATTGCTGGTAGCCAGACTGGTGTAGCGAGTCGTCCTTTTCATGTTTGGTTTCCTGAAGACAGACGATATCAGTGTTGTTTTCTAGTACAGCAAGGGTAGCCGATCAGGCAAGCATATTCGAACCTGAACGAGCTTGTGTGAATGTTCAAACAAGTGTCAGTGCATCATGCTTTCTTTCAAGTACCCATGAAGCAGAATAATCCCAGCACATGCAACTTCCTTTTTCCCTTAAAAAAGAAAGAAAGAAAAAAAAGGCTGATGGTACTCATTAGCTAGAGAATGGTCATCCTTCAATGACGGGACCGAATATCTAGTCCCAAGTCTCTACAGTCCTGATGGGGCACTGAATGATTTAATGTTTGGATGGATGAATGAAGTTACAGCAGGCAGAGCTGGGCACCTCCTCAATCACTTTCGCAATAGCGGACCGCATGATTTCAGTTGCGGAATTGCGATTGCGGCATACTCGTCCGAAACATGCGGTAGTGCGTTGCGGAAGTACTTCCACAATTGCAATCCTGTCCGCAATCTTCCACATGGCGGTCGGTGTCGGTTAGTACATGACTGTAGCCGCCTGCACTCTTGGAGGGGGAAACGGGGTAATGAAACCCGGCCAGCTGGACTCGACTGTTTATTCGGTCATACCTGGAATTGCAGTTTTACTCTCTCAATATGCTATAATGGCAACACTCGTCATTGTTACAACACTTGGTCATACACATATTTACAATTTACCCTCAATATGCTACGTTATACCAAAGTTTACTTCGTATACACATATCGCTTTAATTCTCGTCCTTACTTTCCTACATTTATAACCGAGTTATGTCGTGACATCAACCACGTGCAGATCAATAAGCATTCTTAAAGTAAGCAAGGGCAACTCACTTGTGGCGGGTCCAATTTTCGTCTTACAGCATCAGTGTGTGGGTAGGGGTGTGAGGTACACAACACTATAGTCCCTCACGGGCGTAATATTCTCACAGCAATAACACCTTCATAGGATGGTCGTGGAGTCGCACATCGCGCTTGAACTCCACCCTTTTGGAGTCTCCGTCTAGTAAATCCACAGGATCAACGTCACCTCGTCCCTTATTTGTCCCCGACTACTCACACACTGCCCCCACACTCGCCCATATCGTCTGTTCTAAGGCCTGGTGTTCATTATCACCAAGCTAATGGATGTTATGCTTACGCAACCGTATATACATATAAACACCGTGTAAGCATCCTTGTGCCTCTCTCTCTCTCCTACACTCTCTCTTTCTCTCTCTCCCTCCCCCTCTCTCTCTATATATATACCGCGTTAGATGCGGTAAGGCTACAGCATGACACATGAATGTCAAGCTTGAAGAGAATTCGCGGTTAGCAGCGGCGGCGGGCCAGGCGTCGCTGCGTCAGTTAGCATGGGCGATACCAGGAGAAATGATTTAACACGATACGATACAACATACTATAAGCCAGCATGGCAGTAAATTTTGTGGCACGCACAGCTAATCATGCACAGTTGTGACGTGTGGGTGTGAAGAAGTACCAAGTGTCACAAGTGTGAACTGAGTCAGTGGGGGAATCAGAGAAGTGGTCCGAGTGAAGTTATGAACGGAGTCACTAGTGAGTAGTGAGGGTCACAGTGACTGATTGTCACTGTGGGAAATTAATGTCATAAATAGATTATAAATAATACACTACATTACCAAATGATTTACCCGCTGTTTGTGCACTTTGTACTGAAAATTGTGAAACTGGATTGCGGTTGCGGTATTGAGGTAGCGGAACTGCGCATTCCAAGTTTATTGCGGAATTGCGGTAGCACAAGGTAAGAGTCAGAGGTTGCGGAATTGCGACTGAGGAGCTGGATTTTAGATTGCGATGCCCAGCTCTGACAGTAGGCTATTTATCCACAACGGAGCTCCTGAATATCACAATTCAGAATTAAACTTAGCTTTTGCAGATGTTTTATGACAAAAGCAGATGTTTTATGACAATGTTTTTGTGTATAGCCACAATATCTATTCATTTAAGATTATACAATAATGGAGGTGTGTGTGTGATACAGTAATGGAGGTTGCATTCACATATATCTACTTATCTATATAGACTATACCTAGGCTGCTTCCCCGAAGGAAAAGGAGGTAGCCGAGACAGGACGACACACTGCCAATTTACTCATCCACTCAAACACATTCATTCGAACCTTAGCCCCAAGAGGAGAAGGGACAGATCCTCAATGCACCACAACGCACGAGGGTCAACTGCGCATTGCAGTGACACGCAGCAGGGCCCGACAGCAGAGCTAGTTTACCCTAGCCACATCATAATGGACCTAACCCCTTACCTGCACCTGACCTGATCAGCTGTTCAGACCAAATGCGGGAGAATATCTCCTCAGGGCTGCGTCATCATTTATTCATTCACAATTTCTCTCCAACCATTTCTATCACGCACAGCCACTCTTCCTTGCTCAATAGACATCCTTCTCGCATCCAGCGCTCTCTTCACACTGTCCATCCATCCTATTCGTGGTCTTCCTCTCAGTCTTACACCTCTCACATCAGATCTAGTTATCTTTTTCACCAATCGCTTATCCATTCTCTTCATATGCCCAAACCATCGCAACACCCTCTGTACAACTTGATCAGCCATCTCCCGCACAACTCCAGTTCTCCTTCGCACTTCATTATTTCTCACTCGATCCATAATTATGCATCACTCCACACATACTCCTCAGACACCTCATCTCCATTATATTCAAACTTTTCCTCTCTGCTACACCTATATTCCATGTTTCAGCCCCTTATAACGCTGTAGGTACCACAACACCCTCATACAGCCTTCTCTTTACATCCATTCTAAGCGAACGACATCTAAACACTTTTTTCATTCCTCCCAGCACCATTCCTACTTCATTCATTCTAAACTTTACTTCTGCATCTATTCTTCCATCCACAGCTACATGTGACCCTAAATACTTAAAACACTCTACCTCCTCAAGCAACTCATCATTCAAAATTATATTCATCCCCCTACCATCTACCAACCTCGTACACTTCATCACTTTACAGTACTCTTATTCTCATTTACTTTCAATTTCCTCCTTTCACACACTCTTCCAAACTCCTCTGCCAACTGTCTCAATCTCTCCTCTGAATCAGCCACTAGTGCAGTATCATCCACAAACAGCAGCTGCTTCAGCTTCCACTCTCTACCATCAACATTCACCAGACTCAGACCTCCACCTAACACTCTTGCATTCACCCCCCTCCCCTACAACACCATCCATATAAATATTAAACAACCAAGGCGACATCACACATCTCTGCCGCAGCCCCACTCTCACGGGAAACCAATCACTCACAGTATTTCCCACTCTTACACAAGCTCTACAATTTACATAAAAACTTTTCACTCCTTTTAGCAACCTACCATCAAGTCCATATAATCTTAAAACAGTCCACAAAGCCTCCCTATCAATTCTATCATAAGCTTTCTCTAAATCCATGAAAGCCCAAAACACATCCTTACCTTTCGCTAAATACTTTTCACACACCTGTCTCACAGCAAACACCTGATCCACGCATCCCCTCCCTTTCCTAAAGCCACACTGCTCATCACCAATCACTCCCTCTGTACCTTCTCTAACTCTCTAAATTAACACTATACCGTACACCTTGACTACAACACTCAACAGACTTATACCCCTAAAGCTAGTACATTCATACTTGTCACCCTTACCTTTATACAACGGGACCACACAAGCACTTGCCCAGTTAACTGGCACCATACCTTTCACAAAGCACACATTCACCAATCTTACTAACCAGTCAACAATAGTCGCTCCACCACCCTTCAGGCATGCCACAGCATACCCATCCATACCCGCATCTTTTCGTTTTCATCTCCATTACTGCCTCCTACACTTCCTCCATCGTGATCAAAGAATCATTCAACTCTCCCAACACATTTATTCCTTGCGCCTTTCCATCTGCCACAATCTCAGCCTCCCTTTCCTCCTCTACATTTAACAATCTTTCAAAATACTGCCACAATCTCAGCCTCCCTTTCCTCCTCTACATTTAACAATCTTTCAAAATACTGCCACAATCTCAGCCTCCCTTTCCTCCTCTACATTTAACAATCTTTCAAAATACTCGCCCATATCTTCCTAACTGCATCCATCTCAGTTAACATCCTTCCATCCTCTGCTTTTACCTGCGTTTTCTTCCCAGACTCTCCTTTTCGCACCCTTTTCACCTCCTTCCAAAACATTTTCTTATTCTGCTGCAAATTCTTAGTCAACCGCCTACTCCACCTCTCATCTGCTGCCATTTTAGCATCACCCACAGCCCTTCTCGCCCCATTCCTCATTTCCTTATATCTCTCATATCACACCTCCTACTTCCTCTGCAGCCACACTTTCTACGCACGTCTCTTCTCAGCCACAGCCAAATACTGTACCCACAACTCACGTTCAAATTTCGCTTTCACCCACATCAATCTCGATGACACCTTCCATTCAATCACGCATTGCTGTACTTCCGGGCTCACTAACAAGGCCACACCTTCTCTTGCCCTTCCTCTAACAGTGCCTGACAATCTTCCATTCACACATCCAAACTTAGACTCACCTTTCCCTTTCATCTTTGTTTCACTCAAAGGTAACACATTCAACTTTCTTCTCACAAACATTCTGCCAATCTCCTCCCTTTTTGCCTCAATCGTACTACATGCACGCACATTCATGGACCCAGTCTTCAGGGTACGGGGATAACTCAATCCCCCATCCCTTTCGATGGCCTGTCTCTTTTCAGGAACTGAAAAAACAGAGGAGGGGATCCATAGTCCCCTCACCCCGTCCCTTTTAGTCGTCTTTTACGACACGCAGGGAATACGGTGGCAGAATTCTTCCTAACAACCTGGCAGCAGAGTAGTAGTACCGTACCACCCCACAGTGCGGCCAGCGGGACATCAATGATTTATTATATACATATATACCGTATCTATCTATCTATCTATTGCCAGACGCTTTAATCCCGTAAGGGGTGGCCACAAACAAATCGCCTCCATGTCGCCCTGTCCTCCGCCATATCACTGCCCTGCTCCCAGCTCATATCGCCTTTTCTCATATGCCTCTCCACCCCATCCCTCCATCTCATCATTGGCCTCCCCCTCCCCTCTCCCCCCCTCCACCTCACTGACATACACTCTCCTCGTCAGTCTCTCACTTCCATGCATCCTCTCCACATGGCCAAACCACCTCAGTTTGTTTCTCCTAACACTTCCTATCACATTCACACACACACACACATTATATATATATATATATATATATATATATATATATATATATATATATATACATATATATATATATACATATATATATATATATATATATATATATATATATATATATATATATATATATATATATATATATATATAATATTCTGCCAGATGCCTCAGTCCCATAAGTGGTGGCCACAAACAAATCTCTACGTCGCCCTGTCCCCTGCCATTTCACTGTCTTTCTCCAGGCTCCCCCTTCTCATACCTCTCCACTCCATCCCTCCATCTCATCCTCGGCCTCCCCCTCCACCTCACTCACGTACACTATCCTTGTTAGTCTCTAACTCTCCAACCTCTACACATAACCAAATCACCTCAGTGTATTTCTCCTAATGTTTTCTATCACATCCACATCACAGCGCTCCTTCACTTCCTCATTTGTTAGTCTGTCTGCAGTCTCTCTGTGTAACACCACATGCTCCTCTCAAATACATAACTCATTTCCACTGCTCTCACTCCTGATTTGTGTCCTACCAACAAGGTCCAAGCTTCACTTCCATACGTTAGAGCTGGTATCACAATACTATCATGCAGCGACTTTTTTTTTCTTACTTCCATGCTTACTTCCTTATTTCTTATCACTGCTTTCAAAGAACCAGCAACCTTTCTTCCATGTACCCAAGTACTTAAATGCACTCACATTTTCCATATCCTCATCATTCAACCTCGCTGTACATTCAGTGACCTCATTTCTCTCAAAGACCGTATTACTTTACTCTTCCCTACATTCACCTTTAGAGTCCGTTTCTTACAAACTCTCTCAGACTCATTCACCAAGCCTTGCAGCTACCGCTTTGTCTTCACTTAACAGTACGAGTACAGTATCACCTGCAGACAACAATACAGGAAGTTTCCAAATGCTGCCCTCTCTCATTAGGGCTACTTCAGCATCCATTGCTCTACCTTCTATCTCTTTTATAGCCCCGTACATATCCAGACAAACCATAGAGACATGACACATCCCTGTTTCAATCCAACCTTCAAGTTGAAAAATTCACTGTTCACTATCCACACGTACTGCAGTCTTAGTACTCTCATACTTACTCGTCACAGCATTCAACAACTTCCCATCTACTCCATATATTCTTAATACTTTCCACAATCCTTGTCTATCCACCATGTCATAAAGTATGCTTTCTCCAAATCCATGAAGGCCGCATGCAACTTCTTTCCCTTCTCTAGAAACTTCTCCAGTAAAGATCTAAGAATGAATATCTGATCCACACAACCTCTTCCCATCGTTCGTTCGTTGAAAGATTCCCTGCACATATAGTGCAGGCCGGGCCATACATTAGCCCGGTCATGGTGTATGGGCTGATTACAAAACAGTAAGTGGGGAAGACAGGACCTGGGAATGCCCAGAACACACGTCCTGTCTCCTCCCATCCTAAAACCTCCCTGTTGTTCTCCAACTAATTCCTCTGTTATTTCCCTGTCAGTATCCTACCATATAGTTACTTTTCCTATTACACTAAGAAGACAAATGCCCCTATGATTACCACACACTTCTTTTTCCCTTTTTCCTTTGTACAAGGGAATAATTATACCTGACTTAAAATCCTCCGGGACTCTACCTTCCTCCCAGGCCAATCTGCACATCTTCCACATCCATTCTACTACTGTCTCTCCCCCATGCTTCAGCATTTCATCATACACTCCATCAATTCCCGGGGCTTTCTCCATTTTAACCTTCTTCGTTGCTTCCACAACTTCCATCCTACTTATTTCTCCCTCTCTTCTCATCCCTCCATCTCCCAGCCACTTATACTTGCATTTCTTTCATTCTCTACTGCATGTTCAACAATTCATTAATCTCTCCATCTGCTCACTTTTCTCCCTTCTCCGCTAGTAATCTACCATTTTTATGTTTCACACTCCAACTAACTTCATTGCCACCCTAACTCTACCTCTTTCCTGAACATTTTCTTACATTTCCTCCACTTTACACTCAAATTCCTTACAAATTTCTCATCCACTCTCTTCTTACTCTCCCTTACTAATCTTTTCACCTCTCCTCCTCTCTACATAGCCTATAACTCTCTCTTCTATCTCTCAACTTCTTCCACGCCCCTGTTTCTCATCCACTCATTATATGCTTTCTTCTTTTGTGCCACAGCCTGTCTCACCTCTTCATTCCACCATGCTATTCCTTGCACCCCTTTTATCTTCTCTTCACCCCACACACCACCTCATTTGCTGCACAGATTTCTCCACGTCCCCCATCTGCTGCAATCCATATTTACCCAATCGCCCCTCCACTTCCCTCTTATATTCTGCCTCTTTCTCATCCTCTTGTAACCTTTGCACTCTCTTTGAATATACTACTTCTTCCCGTCCTTCCCTTCCTCTTTTTCTCCATTTCAGTTGGACCTTGATTAAGTGGTGGTCAGAAAGACCATCCCCCCCAAACCTCTCCACGCTCTTGCATCCATTGCACACCTTCGCATCCTTTCATCCACACCCACATAATCAGTCATTGAATTCCGTTCATTCAGTTCACCACCCCTCCTTCTCAACACTCGCCATGCATACCTATGGATCATTTTGTGCCTGAAGAGGGCATTGGCTATCACCAACCCCCTCCCGGCACAAATGTCCACTAAAACACTGCCATTCTCGTCTGCCTCAGCAGGCACACCCCGCTCACCAACTTGAGAGAAAGACTGGAGACAACTGGAGAGAAAGAGTGGAGATAAATGGGCCCGTTTTAGTGGCCTCATTCACGCAGAGATACTAGAGAAGAATCTTCCCGCCCCACCCCAAGGGGCAGTAGGCTAATGCAATAAAATTAGCAACAAGATATACTTCTTACTTGTGAAATGTAACGCCATCTCTCTTCGGTGAATTCCTGTGCCCATTTTTGTAGCCGTTAGCTGAACAGTGGACCATGGCACTATATTTTCCGGAATCTTCAGTTGTTTTCAAAAACCCGCAGAGCAGCTCAGTATAAAAACGCGGGCATCAGGCGTGGTGTAACATGGCTGCCGCTACACCAGCGCCGCCCTGCCTATGGCTATATAAATTACGCGGTTTTACCCATGCGAAAACCTCTCCATATTATAGAGCTCAGTGGTCCATTCCCTATCACACGGTGGATGTTGACTGCCGCCTTCTTCTTCTTTATCGAGTTCACCTCACGCGACTCCCTAGCAGACGACGGGTTTGTCATCAAGAAAGGACGTGCAAAGGGTATTTTTCTAAAACAAACATAATAAGTCGTATAAAAAGATTATACGAATTTTACTAACGGTATTGAAGTAATCATAAGATAGCAGACGGCACACTGCTTGGCCGTAGTCATGGACGTCCACAATGGGTCTGGCGGCCTTCCACCCTTGGCCGCCCACGCCGCTCGCGGGGCTGGACGCCCACGGCCAGTTTGGTGTCCCCGTGTGATAGCTCCTTAACTGACATCAAACTGGCATTTCGTACAATCTGAGTCAAATTGAAAATTCGTGAATATATATATATATATATATATATATATATATATATATATATATATATATATATATATATATATATATATATATATATATATGCATGGAAAGGGAGGTAGCCGAGACAGGACGACACACTCCCCATTTACTCATCCATTCAAACAGTCATTCGCATCTTAGTCCCGATAGGGAGAAGGGACAGATCCTCACCGCACCACACCACACAAGGGTCAACTGCGCAATGCAGTCAGTGACATCCGCAGCAGGGCCCGACAGCAGAGCTGGTTTACCCCTGCCACATCATAATAGACCAATCCCCTTACCCGCACCTGACCTGACTAGCTGATCAGACCAAATGCGGGAGAATATCCCCTCAGGGCTGCGTCATCATTTTTTCAGTCACAGTTTCTCTCCATTTATTTCTGTCACGCACAGCCACTCTTCCTTGCTCAACAGACATCCCTCTCGCATCCAGCGCTCTCTTCACACTGTCCATCCATCCTATTCGTGATCTCCCTCTCAGCCTTACACCTCTCACATTAGATCTAGTTATCTTTTACACCAATCGCTTATCCATTCTCTCCATATGCCCAAACCATCGCAACACCCTCTGCTCAACTTTACCAGCCATCTCCCGAACAACTCCAGTTCTTCGCACTTCATCATTTCGCACTCGATCCATACGCATCACTCCACACATACTCCTCAGACACCTCATCTCCATTACATTCAAACTTTTCCTCTCTGCTACACCCATATTCCATGTTTCAGCCCCATATAACGCACTCGGTACCACAACACCCTCATACAGCCTTTTCTTTACATCCATTCTAAGCGAACGACATCTAAACACTTTTTTCATTCCTCCCAACACCTTTCCTACTTCATTTATTCTAAACTTTACTTCTGCATCTATTCTTCCATCCATAGCAACATGCGACCCTAAATATTTAAAACACTCCACCTCCTCAAGCAACTCACCATTCAAAAATATATTCATCCCCCTACCATCTACCAACCTCGTACACTTCATCACTTTACAGTACTCTTATTCTCATTTACTTTCAATTTCCTCCTTTCACACACTCTTCCAAACTCCTCTGCCAACTGTCTCAATCTCTCCTCTGAATCAGCCACTAGTGCAGTATCATCCACAAACAGCAGCTGCTTCAGCTTCCACTCTCTACCATCAACATTCACCAGACTCAGACCTCCACCTAACACTCTTGCATTCACCCCCCTCCCCTACAACACCATCCATATAAATATTAAACAACCAAGGCGACATCACACATCCCTGCTGCAGCCCCACTCTCACGGGAAACCAATCACTCACAGTATTTCCCACTCTTACACAAGCTCTACAATTTACATAAAAACTTTTCACTCCTTTTAGCAACCTACCATCAAGTCCATATAATCTTAAAACAGTCCACAAAGCCTCCCTATCAATTCTATCATAAGCTTTCTCTAAATCCATGAAAGCCCAAAACACATCCTTACCTTTCGCTAAATACTTTTCACACACCTGTCTCACAGCAAACACCTGATCCACGCATCCCCTCCCTTTCCTAAAGCCACACTGCTCATCACCAATCACTCCCTCTGTACCTTCTCTAACTCTCTAAATTAACACTATACCGTACACCTTGACTACAACACTCAACAGACTTATACCCCTAAAGCTAGTACATTCATACTTGTCACCCTTACCTTTATACAACGGGACCACACAAGCACTTGCCCAGTTAACTGGCACCATACCTTTCACAAAGCACACATTCACCAATCTTACTAACCAGTCAACAATAGTCGCTCCACCACCCTTCAGGCATGCCACAGCATACCCATCCATACCCGCATCTTTTCGTTTTCATCTCCATTACTGCCTCCTACACTTCCTCCATCGTGATCAAAGAATCATTCAACTCTCCCAACACATTTATTCCTTGCGCCTTTCCATCTGCCACAATCTCAGCCTCCTTTCCTCCTCTACATTTAACAATCTTTCAAAATACTGCCACAATCTCAGCCTCCCTTTCCTCCTCTACATTTAACAATCTTTCAAAATACTGCCACAATCTCAGCCTCCCTTTCCTCCTCTACATTTAACAATCTTTCAAAATACTCGCCCATATCTTCCTAACTGCATCCATCTCAGTTAACATCCTTCCATCCTCTGCTTTTACCTGCGTTTTCTTCCCAGACTCTCCTTTTCGCACCCTTTTCACCTCCTTCCAAAACATTTTCTTATTCTGCTGCAAATTCTTAGTCAACCGCCTACTCCACCTCTCATCTGCTGCCATTTTAGCATCACCCACAGCCCTTCTCGCCCCATTCCTCATTTCCTTATATCTCTCATATCACACCTCCTACTTCCTCTGCAGCCACACTTTCTACGCACGTCTCTTCTCAGCCACAGCCAAATACTGTACCCACAACTCACGTTCAAATTTCGCTTTCACCCACATCAATCTCGATGACACCTTCCATTCAATCACGCATTGCTGTACTTCCGGGCTCACTAACAAGGCCACACCTTCTCTTGCCCTTCCTCTAACAGTGCCTGACAATCTTCCATTCACACATCCAAACTTAGACTCACCTTTCCCTTTCATCTTTGTTTCACTCAAAGGTAACACATTCAACTTTCTTCTCACAAACATTCTGCCAATCTCCTCCCTTTTTGCCTCAATCGTACTACATGCACGCACATTCATGGACCCAGTCTTCAGGGTACGGGGATAACTCAATCCCCCATCCCTTTGATGGCCTGTCTCTTTTCAGGAACTGAAAAACAGAGGAGGGGATCCATAGTCCCCTCACCCCGTCCCTTTTAGTCGTCTTTTACGACACGCAGGGAATACGGTGGCAGAATTCTTCCTAACAACCTGGCAGCAGAGTAGTAGTACCGTACCACCCCACAGTGCGGCCAGCGGGACATCAATGATTTATTATATACATATATACCGTATCTATCTATCTATCTATTGCCAGACGCTTTAATCCCGTAAGGGGTGGCCACAAACAAATCGCCTCCATGTCGCCCTGTCCTCCGCCATATCACTGCCCTGCTCCCAGCTCATATCGCCTTTTCTCATATGCCTCTCCACCCCATCCCTCCCTCTCATCATTGGCCTCCCCTCCCCTCTCCCCCCCTCCACCTCACTGACATACACTCTCCTCGTCAGTCTCTCACTTCCATGCATCCTCTCCACATGGCCAAACCACCTCAGTTTGTTTCTCCTAACACTTCCTATCACATTCACACACACACACATTATATATATATATATATATATATATATATATATATATATATATATATATATATATATATATATATATATATATATATATATATATATATATATATATATATATATATATATATATATATATATATATATATAATATTCTGCCAGATGCCTCAGTCCCATAAGTGGTGGCCACAAACAAATCTCTACGTCGCCCTGTCCCCTGCCATTTCACTGTCTTTCTCCAGGCTCCCCCCTTCTCATACCTCTCCACTCCATCCCTCCATCTCATCCTCGGCCTCCCCCTCCACCTCACTCACGTACACTATCCTTGTTAGTCTCTAACTCTCCAACCTCTACACATAACCAAATCACCTCAGTGTATTTCTCCTAATGTTTTCTATCACATCCACATCACAGCGCTCCTTCACTTCCTCATTTGTTAGTCTGTCTGCAGTCTCTCTGTGTAACACCACATGCTCCTCTCAAATACATAACTCATTTCCACTGCTCTCACTCCTGATTTGTGTCCTACCAACAAGGTCCAAGCTTCACTTCCATACGTTAGAGCTGGTATCACAATACTATCATGCAGCGACTTTTTTTTTTCTTACTTCCATGCTTACTTCCTTATTTCTTATCACTGCTTTCAAAGAACCAGCAACCTTTCTTCCATGTACCCAAGTACTTAAATGCACTCACATTTTCCATATCCTCATCATTCAACCTCGCTGTACATTCAGTGACCTCATTTCTCTCAAAGACCGTATTACTTTACTCTTCCCTACATTCACCTTTAGAGTCCGTTTCTTACAAACTCTCTCAGACTCATTCACCAAGCCTTGCAGCTACCGCTTTGTCTTCACTTAACAGTACGAGTACAGTATCACCTGCAGACAACAATACAGGAAGTTTCCAAATGCTGCCCTCTCTCATTAGGGCTACTTCAGCATCCATTGCTCTACCTTCTATCTCTTTTATAGCCCCGTACATATCCAGACAAACCATAGAGACATGACACATCCCTGTTTCAATCCAACCTTCAAGTTGAAAAATTCACTGTTCACTATCCACACGTACTGCAGTCTTAGTACTCTCATACTTACTCGTCACAGCATTCAACAACTTCCCATCTACTCCATATATTCTTAATACTTTCCACAATCCTTGTCTATCCACCATGTCATAAAGTATGCTTTCTCCAAATCCATGAAGGCCGCATGCAACTTCTTTCCCTTCTCTAGAAACTTCTCCAGTAAAGATCTAAGAATGAATATCTGATCCACACAACCTCTTCCCATCGTTCGTTCGTTGAAAGATTCCCTGCACATATAGTGCAGGCCGGGCCATACATTAGCCCGGTCATGGTGTATGGGCTGATTACAAAACAGTAAGTGGGGAAGACAGGACCTGGGGAATGCCCAGAACACACGTCCTGTCTCCTCCCATCCTAAAACCTCCCTGTTGTTCTCCAACTAATTCCTCTGTTATTTCCCTGTCAGTATCCTACCATATAGTTACTTTTCCTATTACACTAAGAAGACAAATGCCCCTATGATTACCACACACTTCTTTTTCCCTTTTTCCTTTGTACAAGGGAATAATTATACCTGACTTAAAATCCTCCGGGACTCTACCTTCCTCCCAGGCCAATCTGCACATCTTCCACATCCATTCTACTACTGTCTCTCCCCCATGCTTCAGCATTTCATCATACACTCCATCAATTCCCGGGGCTTTCTCCATTTTAACCTTCTTCGTTGCTTCCACAACTTCCATCCTACTTATTTCTCCCTCTCTTCTCATCCCTCCATCTCCCAGCCACTTATACTTGCATTTCTTTCTATTCTCTACTGCATGTTCAACAATTCATTAATCTCTCCATCTGCTCACTTTTTCTCCCTTCTCCGCTAGTAATCTACCATTTTTATGTTTCACACTCCAACTAACTTCATTGCCACCCTAACTCTACCTCTTTCCTGAACATTTTCTTACATTTCCTCCACTTTACACTCAAATTCCTTACAAATTTCTCATCCACTCTCTTCTTACTCTCCCTTACTAATCTTTTCACCTCTCCTCCTCTCTACATAGCCTATAACTCTCTCTTCTATCTCTCAACTTCTTCCACGCCCCTGTTTCTCATCCACTCATTATATGCTTTCTTCTTTTGTGCCACAGCCTGTCTCACCTCTTCATTCCACCATGCTATTCCTTGCACCCCCTTTTATCTTCTCTTCACCCCACACACCACCTCATTTGCTGCACAGATTTCTCCACGTCCCCCATCTGCTGCAATCCATATTTACCCAATCGCCCCTCCACTTCCCTCTTATATTCTGCCTCTTTCTCATCCTCTTGTAACCTTTGCACTCTCTTTGAATATACTACTTCTTCCCGTCCTTCCCTTCCTCTTTTTCTCCATTTCAGTTGGACCTTGATTAAGTGGTGGTCAGAAAGACCATCCCCCCCCAAACCTCTCCACGCTCTTGCATCCATTGCACACCTTCGCATCCTTTCATCCACACCCACATAATCAGTCATTGAATTCCGTTCATTCAGTTCACCACCCCTCCTTCTCAACACTCGCCATGCATACCTATGGATCATTTTGTGCCTGAAGAGGGCATTGGCTATCACCAACCCCCTCCCGGCACAAATGTCCACTAAAACACTGCCATTCTCGTCTGCCTCAGCAGGCACACCCCGCTCACCAACTTGAGAGAAAGACTGGAGACAACTGGAGAGAAAGAGTGGAGATAAATGGGCCCGTTTTAGTGGCCTCATTCACGCAGAGATACTAGAGAAGAATCTTCCCGCCCCACCCCAAGGGGCAGTAGGCTAATGCAATAAAATTAGCAACAAGATATACTTCTTACTTGTGAAATGTAACGCCATCTCTCTTCGGTGAATTCCTGTGCCCATTTTTGTAGCCGTTAGCTGAACAGTGGACCATGGCACTATATTTTCCGGAATCTTCAGTTGTTTTCAAAAACCCGCAGAGCAGCTCAGTATAAAAACGCGGGCATCAGGCGTGGTGTAACATGGCTGCCGCTACACCAGCGCCGCCCTGCCTATGGCTATATAAATTACGCGGTTTTACCCATGCGAAAACCTCTCCATATTATAGAGCTCAGTGGTCCATTCCCTATCACACGGTGGATGTTGACTGCCGCCTTCTTCTTCTTTATCGAGTTCACCTCACGCGACTCCCTAGCAGACGACGGGTTTGTCATCAAGAAAGGACGTGCAAAGGGTATTTTTCTAAAACAAACATAATAAGTCGTATAAAAAGATTATACGAATTTTACTAACGGTATTGAAGTAATCATAAGATAGCAGACGGCACACTGCTTGGCCGTAGTCATGGACGTCCACAATGGGTCTGGCGGTCTTCCACCCTTGGACGTCCACGACGCTCGCGCGGCAGGACGTCCACGGCCAGTTTGGTGTCCCCGTGTGATAGCTCCTTAACTGACATCAAACTGGCATTTCGTACAATCTGAGTCAAATTGAAAATTCGTGAATATATATATATATATATATATATATATATATATATATATATATATATATATATATATATATATATGCATGGAAAGGGAGGTAGCCGAGACAGGACGACACACTCCCCATTTACTCATCCATTCAAACAGTCATTCGCATCTTAGTCCCGATAGGGAGAAGGGACAGATCCTCACCGCACCACACCACACATGGGTCAACTGCGCAATGCAATCAGTGACATCCGCAGCAGGGCCCGACAGCAGAGCTGGTTTACCCCTGCCACATCATAATAGACCCATCCCCTTACTCACACCTGACCTGACTAGTTAATCGGACCAAATGCGGGAGAATATCCCCTCAGGGCTGCGTCATCATTTGTTCATTCACAATTTCTCTCCATTTATTTCTGTCACGCACAGCCACTCTTCCTTGCTCAACAGACATCCCTCTCGCATCCAGCGCTCTCTTCACACTGTCCATCCATCCTATTCGTGGTCTCCCTCTCAGTCTTACACCTCTCACATTAGATCTAGTTATCTTTTACACCAATCGCTTATCCATTCTCTCCATATGCCCAAACCATCGCAACACCCTCTGCTCAACTTTACCAGCCATCTCCCGAACAACTCCAGTTCTTCGCACTTCATCATTTCGCACTCGATCCATACGCATCACTCCACACATACTCCTCAGACACCTCATCTCCATTACATTCAAACTTTTCCTCTCTGCTACACCCATATTCCATGTTTCAGCCCCATATAACGCACTCGGTACCACAACACCCTCATACAGCCTTTTCTTTACATCCATTCTAAGCGAACGACATCTAAACACTTTTTTCATTCCTCCCAACACCTTTCCTACTTCATTTATTCTAAACTTTACTTCTGCATCTATTCTTCCATCCATAGCAACATGCGACCCTAAATATTTAAAACACTCCACCTCCTCAAGCAACTCACCATTCAAAAATATATTCATCCCCCTACCATCTACCAACCTCGTACACTTCATCACTTTACAGTACTCTTATTCTCATTTACTTTCAATTTCCTCCTTTCACACACTCTTCCAAACTCCTCTGCCAACTGTCTCAATCTCTCCTCTGAATCAGCCACTAGTGCAGTATCATCCACAAACAGCAGCTGCTTCAGCTTCCACTCTCTACCATCAACATTCACCAGACTCAGACCTCAACCTAGCATTCTTGCATTCACCTCCCTTACAACACCATCCATATAAATATTAAACAACCCAGGCGACATCACACATCTCAGCTGCAGCCCCACTCTCACGGTAAACCAGTCACTCACAGTATTTCCCACTCTTACACATGCTCTACTGTTTACATAAAAACTTTTCACTCCTTTTAGTAACCTACCATCTAGTCCATATAATCTTAAAACAGTCCACAAAGCCTCCCTATCAATTCTATCATAAGCTTTCTCTAAATCCATGAAAGCCCAAAACACATCCTTACCTTTCGCTAAATACTTTTCACACACCTGTCTCACAGCAAACACCTGATCCACGCATCCCCTCCCTTTCCTAAAGCCACACTGCTCATCACCAATCACTCCCTCTGTACCTTCTCTAACTCTCTAAATTAACACTATACCGTACACCTTGACTACAACACTCAACAGACTTATACCCCTAAAGCTAGTACATTCATACTTGTCACCCTTACCTTTATACAACGGGACCACACAAGCACTTGCCCAGTTAACTGGCACCATACCTTTCACAAAGCACACATTCACCAATCTTACTAACCAGTCAACAATAGTCGCTCCACCACCCTTCAGGCATGCCACAGCATACCCATCCATACCCGCATCTTTTCGTTTTCATCTCCATTACTGCCTCCTACACTTCCTCCATCGTGATCAAAGAATCATTCAACTCTCCCAACACATTTATTCCTTGCGCCTTTCCATCTGCCACAATCTCAGCCTCCCTTTCCTCCTCTACATTTAACAATCTTTCAAAATACTGCCACAATCTCAGCCTCCCTTTCCTCCTCTACATTTAACAATCTTTCAAAATACTGCCACAATCTCAGCCTCCCTTTCCTCCTCTACATTTAACAATCTTTCAAAATACTGCCACAATCTCAGCCTCCCTTTCCTCCTCTACATTTAACAATCTTTCAAAATACTCGCCCATATCTTCCTAACTGCATCCATCTCAGTTAACATCCTTCCATCCTCTGCTTTTACCTGCGTTTTCTTCCCAGACTCTCCTTTTCGCACCCTTTTCACCTCCTTCCAAAACATTTTCTTATTCTGCTGCAAATTCTTAGTCAACCGCCTACTCCACCTCTCATCTGCTGCCATTTTAGCATCACCCACAGCCCTTCTCGCCCCATTCCTCATTTCCTTATATCTCTCATATCACACCTCCTACTTCCTCTGCAGCCACACTTTCTACGCACGTCTCTTCTCAGCCACAGCCAAATACTGTACCCACAACTCACGTTCAAATTTCGCTTTCACCCACATCAATCTCGATGACACCTTCCATTCAATCACGCATTGCTGTACTTCCGGGCTCACTAACAAGGCCACACCTTCTCTTGCCCTTCCTCTAACAGTGCCTGACAATCTTCCATTCACACATCCAAACTTAGACTCACCTTTCCCTTTCATCTTTGTTTCACTCAAAGGTAACACATTCAACTTTCTTCTCACAAACATTCTGCCAATCTCCTCCCTTTTTGCCTCAATCGTACTACATGCACGCACATTCATGGACCCAGTCTTCAGGGTACGGGGATAACTCAATCCCCCATCCCTTTCGATGGCCTGTCTCTTTTCAGGAACTGAAAAAACAGAGGAGGGGATCCATAGTCCCCTCACCCCGTCCCTTTTAGTCGTCTTTTACGACACGCAGGGAATACGGTGGCAGAATTCTTCCTAACAACCTGGCAGCAGAGTAGTAGTACCGTACCACCCCACAGTGCGGCCAGCGGGACATCAATGATTTATTATATACATATATACCGTATCTATCTATCTATCTATTGCCAGACGCTTTAATCCCGTAAGGGGTGGCCACAAACAAATCGCCTCCATGTCGCCCTGTCCTCCGCCATATCACTGCCCTGCTCCCAGCTCATATCGCCTTTTCTCATATGCCTCTCCACCCCATCCCTCCATCTCATCCTTGGCCTCCCCTCCCCTCTCCCCCCCTCCACCTCACTGACATACACTCTCCTCGTCAGTCTCTCACTTCCATGCATCCTCTCCACATGGCCAAACCACCTCAGTTTGTTTCTCCTAACACTTCCTATCACATTCACACACACACACACATTATATATATATATATATATATATATATATATATATATATATATATATATATATATATATATATATATATATATATATATATATATATATATATATACATATATATATATATATATATATATATATATATATATATATATATATATATATATATATAATATTCTGCCAGATGCCTCAGTCCCATAAGTGGTGGCCACAAACAAATCTCTACGTCGCCCTGTCCCCTGCCATTTCACTGTCTTTCTCCAGGCTCCCCCCCCCCCTTCTCATACCTCTCCACTCCATCCCTCCATCTCATCCTCGGCCTCCCCCTCCACCTCACTCACGTACACTATCCTTGTTAGTCTCTAACTCTCCAACCTCTACACATAACCAAATCACCTCAGTGTATTTCTCCTAATGTTTTCTATCACATCCACATCACAGCGCTCCTTCACTTCCTCATTTGTTAGTCTGTCTGCAGTCTCTCTGTGTAACACCACATGCTCCTCTCAAATACATAACTCATTTCCACTGCTCTCACTCCTGATTTGTGTCCTACCAACAAGGTCCAAGCTTCACTTCCATACGTTAGAGCTGGTATCACAATACTATCATGCAGCGACTTTTTTTTCTTACTTCCATGCTTACTTCCTTATTTCTTATCACTGCTTTCAAAGAACCAGCAACCTTTCTTCCATGTACCCAAGTACTTAAATGCACTCACATTTTCCATATCCTCATCATTCAACCTCGCTGTACATTCAGTGACCTCATTTCTCTCAAAGACCGTATTACTTTACTCTTCCCTACATTCACCTTTAGAGTCCGTTTCTTACAAACTCTCTCAGACTCATTCACCAAGCCTTGCAGCTACCGCTTTGTCTTCACTTAACAGTACGAGTACAGTATCACCTGCAGACAACAATACAGGAAGTTTCCAAATGCTGCCCTCTCTCATTAGGGCTACTTCAGCATCCATTGCTCTACCTTCTATCTCTTTTATAGCCCCGTACATATCCAGACAAACCATAGAGACATGACACATCCCTGTTTCAATCCAACCTTCAAGTTGAAAAATTCACTGTTCACTATCCACACGTACTGCAGTCTTAGTACTCTCATACTTACTCGTCACAGCATTCAACAACTTCCCATCTACTCCATATATTCTTAATACTTTCCACAATCCTTGTCTATCCACCATGTCATAAATTATGCTTTCTCCAAATCCATGAAGGCCGCATGCAACTTCTTTCCCTTCTCTAGAAACTTCTCCAGTAAAGATCTAAGAATGAATATCTGATCCACACAACCTCTTCCCATCGTTCGTTCGTTGAAAGATTCCCTGCACATATAGTGCAGGCCGGGCCATACATTAGCCCGGTCATGGTGTATGGGCTGATTACAAAACAGTAAGTGGGGAAGACAGGACCTGGGGAATGCCCAGAACACACGTCCTGTCTCCTCCCATCCTAAAACCTCCCTGTTGTTCTCCAACTAATTCCTCTGTTATTTCCCTGTCAGTATCCTACCATATAGTTACTTTTCCTATTACACTAAGAAGACAAATGCCCCTATGATTACCACACACTTCTTTTTCCCTTTTTCCTTTGTACAAGGGAATAATTATACCTGACTTAAAATCCTCCGGGACTCTACCTTCCTCCCAGGCCAATCTGCACATCTTCCACATCCATTCTACTACTGTCTCTCCCCCATGCTTCAGCATTTCATCATACACTCCATCAATTCCCGGGGCTTTCTCCATTTTAACCTTCTTCGTTGCTTCCACAACTTCCATCCTACTTATTTCTCCCTCTTCTCTCATCCCTCCATCTCCCAGCCACTTATACTTGCATTTCTTTCATTCTCTACTGCATGTTCAACAATTCATTAATCTCTCCATCTGCTCACTTTTTCTCCCTTCTCCGCTAGTAATCTACCATTTTTATGTTTCACACTCCAACTAACTTCATTGCCACCCTAACTCTACCTCTTTCCTGAACATTTTCTTACATTTCCTCCACTTTACACTCAAATTCCTTACAAATTTCTCATCCACTCTCTTCTTACTCTCCCTTACTAATCTTTTCACCTCTCCTCCTCTCTACATAGCCTATAACTCTCTCTTCTATCTCTCAACTTCTTCCACGCCCCTGTTTCTCATCCACTCATTATATGCTTTCTTCTTTTGTGCCACAGCCTGTCTCACCTCTTCATTCCACCATGCTATTCCTTGCACCCCCTTTTATCTTCTCTTCACCCCACACACCACCTCATTTGCTGCACAGATTTCTCCACGTCCCCCATCTGCTGCAATCCATATTTACCCAATCGCCCCTCCACTTCCCTCTTATATTCTGCCTCTTTCTCATCCTCTTGTAACCTTTGCACTCTCTTTGAATATACTACTTCTTCCCGTCCTTCCCTTCCTCTTTTTCTCCATTTCAGTTGGACCTTGATTAAGTGGTGGTCAGAAAGACCATCCCCCCCCCAAACCTCTCCACGCTCTTGCATCCATTGCACACCTTCGCATCCTTTCATCCACACCCACATAATCAGTCATTGAATTCCGTTCATTCAGTTCACCACCCCTCCTTCTCAACACTCGCCATGCATACCTATGGATCATTTTGTGCCTGAAGAGGGCATTGGCTATCACCAACCCCCTCCCGGCACAAATGTCCACTAAAACACTGCCATTCTCGTCTGCCTCAGCAGGCACACCCCGCTCACCAACTTGAGAGAAAGACTGGAGACAACTGGAGAGAAAGAGTGGAGATAAATGGGCCCGTTTTAGTGGCCTCATTCACGCAGAGATACTAGAGAAGAATCTTCCCGCCCCACCCCAAGGGGCAGTAGGCTAATGCAATAAAATTAGCAACAAGATATACTTCTTACTTGTGAAATGTAACGCCATCTCTCTTCGGTGAATTCCTGTGCCCATTTTTGTAGCCGTTAGCTGAACAGTGGACCATGGCACTATATTTTCCGGAATCTTCAGTTGTTTTCAAAAACCCGCAGAGCAGCTCAGTATAAAAACGCGGGCATCAGGCGTGGTGTAACATGGCTGCCGCTACACCAGCGCCGCCCTGCCTATGGCTATATAAATTACGCGGTTTTACCCATGCGAAAACCTCTCCATATTATAGAGCTCAGTGGTCCATTCCCTATCACACGGTGGATGTTGACTGCCGCCTTCTTCTTCTTTATCGAGTTCACCTCACGCGACTCCCTAGCAGACGACGGGTTTGTCATCAAGAAAGGACGTGCAAAGGGTATTTTTCTAAAACAAACATAATAAGTCGTATAAAAAGATTATACGAATTTTACTAACGGTATTGAAGTAATCATAAGATAGCAGACGGCACACTGCTTGGCCGTAGTCATGGACGTCCACAATGGGTCTGGCGGTCTTCCACCCTTGGACGTCCACGACGCTCGGGCGGCTGGACGCCCACGGCCAGTTTGGTGTCCCCGTGTGATAGCTCCTTAACTGACATCAAACTGGCATTTCGTACAATCTGAGTCAAATTGAAAATTCGTGAATATATATATATATATATATATATATATAGATATATATATATATATATATATATATATATATATATATGCATGGAAAGGGAGGTAGCCGAGACAGGACGACACACTCCCCATTTACTCATCCATTCAAACAGTCATTCGCATCTTAGTCCCGATAGGGAGAAGGGACAGATCCTCACCGCACCACACCACACATGGGTCAACTGCGCAATGCAATCAGTGACATCCGCAGCAGGGCCCGACAGCAGAGCTGGTTTACCCCTGCCACATCATAATAGACCCATCCCCTTACTCACACCTGACCTGACTAGTTAATCGGACCAAATGCGGGAGAATATCCCCTCAGGGCTGCGTCATCATTTATTCATTCACAATTTCTCTCCATTTATTTCTGTCACGCACAGCCACTCTTCCTTGCTCAACAGACATCCCTCTCGCATCCAGCGCTCTCTTCACACTGTCCATCCATCCTATTCGTGGTCTCCCTCTCAGTCTTACACCTCTCACATTAGATCTAGTTATCTTTTACACCAATCGCTTATCCATTCTCTCCATATGCCCAAACCATCGCAACACCCTCTGCTCAACTTTACCAGCCATCTCCCGAACAACTCCAGTTCTTCGCACTTCATCATTTCGCACTCGATCCATACGCATCACTCCACACATACTCCTCAGACACCTCATCTCCATTACATTCAAACTTTTCCTCTCTGCTACACCCATATTCCATGTTTCAGCCCCATATAACGCACTCGGTACCACAACACCCTCATACAGCCTTTTCTTTACATCCATTCTAAGCGAACGACATCTAAACACTTTTTTCATTCCTCCCAACACCTTTCCTACTTCATTTATTCTAAACTTTACTTCTGCATCTATTCTTCCATCCATAGCAACATGCGACCCTAAATATTTAAAACACTCCACCTCCTCAAGCAACTCACCATTCAAAAATATATTCATCCCCCTACCATCTACCAACCTCGTACACTTCATCACTTTACAGTACTCTTATTCTCATTTACTTTCAATTTCCTCCTTTCACACACTCTTCCAAACTCCTCTGCCAACTGTCTCAATCTCTCCTCTGAATCAGCCACTAGTGCAGTATCATCCACAAACAGCAGCTGCTTCAGCTTCCACTCTCTACCATCAACATTCACCAGACTCAGACCTCCACCTAACACTCTTGCATTCACCCCCCTCCCCTACAACACCATCCATATAAATATTAAACAACCAAGGCGACATCACACATCTCTGCCGCAGCCCCACTCTCACGGGAAACCAATCACTCACAGTATTTCCCACTCTTACACAAGCTCTACAATTTACATAAAAACTTTTCACTCCTTTTAGCAACCTACCATCAAGTCCATATAATCTTAAAACAGTCCACAAAGCCTCCCTATCAATTCTATCATAAGCTTTCTCTAAATCCATGAAAGCCCAAAACACATCCTTACCTTTCGCTAAATACTTTTCACACACCTGTCTCACAGCAAACACCTGATCCACGCATCCCCTCCCTTTCCTAAAGCCACACTGCTCATCACCAATCACTCCCTCTGTACCTTCTCTAACTCTCTAAATTAACACTATACCGTACACCTTGACTACAACACTCAACAGACTTATACCCCTAAAGCTAGTACATTCATACTTGTCACCCTTACCTTTATACAACGGGACCACACAAGCACTTGCCCAGTTAACTGGCACCATACCTTTCACAAAGCACACATTCACCAATCTTACTAACCAGTCAACAATAGTCGCTCCACCACCCTTCAGGCATGCCACAGCATACCCATCCATACCCGCATCTTTTCGTTTTCATCTCCATTACTGCCTCCTACACTTCCTCCATCGTGATCAAAGAATCATTCAACTCTCCCAACACATTTATTCCTTGCGCCTTTCCATCTGCCACAATCTCAGCCTCCCTTTCCTCCTCTACATTTAACAATCTTTCAAAATACTGCCACAATCTCAGCCTCCCTTTCCTCCTCTACATTTAACAATCTTTCAAAATACTGCCACAATCTCAGCCTCCCTTTCCTCCTCTACATTTAACAATCTTTCAAAATACTCGCCCATATCTTCCTAACTGCATCCATCTCAGTTAACATCCTTCCATCCTCTGCTTTTACCTGCGTTTTCTTCCCAGACTCTCCTTTTCGCACCCTTTTCACCTCCTTCCAAAACATTTTCTTATTCTGCTGCAAATTCTTAGTCAACCGCCTACTCCACCTCTCATCTGCTGCCATTTTAGCATCACCCACAGCCCTTCTCGCCCCATTCCTCATTTCCTTATATCTCTCATATCACACCTCCTACTTCCTCTGCAGCCACACTTTCTACGCACGTCTCTTCTCAGCCACAGCCAAATACTGTACCCACAACTCACGTTCAAATTTCGCTTTCACCCACATCAATCTCGATGACACCTTCCATTCAATCACGCATTGCTGTACTTCCGGGCTCACTAACAAGGCCACACCTTCTCTTGCCCTTCCTCTAACAGTGCCTGACAATCTTCCATTCACACATCCAAACTTAGACTCACCTTTCCCTTTCATCTTTGTTTCACTCAAAGGTAACACATTCAACTTTCTTCTCACAAACATTCTGCCAATCTCCTCCCTTTTTGCCTCAATCGTACTACATGCACGCACATTCATGGACCCAGTCTTCAGGGTACGGGGATAACTCAATCCCCCATCCCTTTCGATGGCCTGTCTCTTTTCAGGAACTGAAAAACAGAGGAGGGGATCCATAGTCCCCTCACCCCGTCCCTTTTAGTCGTCTTTTACGACACGCAGGGAATACGGTGGCAGAATTCTTCCTAACAACCTGGCAGCAGAGTAGTAGTACCGTACCACCCCACAGTGCGGCCAGCGGGACATCAATGATTTATTATATACATATATACCGTATCTATCTATCTATCTATTGCCAGACGCTTTAATCCCGTAAGGGGTGGCCACAAACAAATCGCCTCCATGTCGCCCTGTCCTCCGCCATATCACTGCCCTGCTCCCAGCTCATATCGCCTTTTCTCATATGCCTCTCCACCCCATCCCTCCATCTCATCATTGGCCTCCCCTCCCTCTCCCCCCCTCCACCTCACTGACATACACTCTCCTCGTCAGTCTCTCACTTCCATGCATCCTCTCCACATGGCCAAACCACCACAGACTGTTTCTCCCAACACTTCCTATCACAGTCACACACACACACACATTATATATATATATATATATATATATATATATATATATATATATATATATATATATATATATATATATATATATATATATACATATATATATATATACATATATATATATATATATATATATATATATATATATATATATATATATATATATATATATATATATAATATTCTGCCAGATGCCTCAGTCCCATAAGTGGTGGCCACAAACAAATCTCTACGTCGCCCTGTCCCCTGCCATTTCACTGTCTTTCTCCAGGCTCCCCCCTTCTCATACCTCTCCACTCCATCCCTCCATCTCATCCTCGGCCTCCCCCTCCACCTCACTCACGTACACTATCCTTGTTAGTCTCTAACTCTCCAACCTCTACACATAACCAAATCACCTCAGTGTATTTCTCCTAATGTTTTCTATCACATCCACATCACAGCGCTCCTTCACTTCCTCATTTGTTAGTCTGTCTGCAGTCTCTCTGTGTAACACCACATGCTCCTCTCAAATACATAACTCATTTCCACTGCTCTCACTCCTGATTTGTGTCCTACCAACAAGGTCCAAGCTTCACTTCCATACGTTAGAGCTGGTATCACAATACTATCATGCAGCGACTTTTTTTTCTTACTTCCATGCTTACTTCCTTATTTCTTATCACTGCTTTCAAAGAACCAGCAACCTTTCTTCCATGTACCCAAGTACTTAAATGCACTCACATTTTCCATATCCTCATCATTCAACCTCGCTGTACATTCAGTGACCTCATTTCTCTCAAAGACCGTATTACTTTACTCTTCCCTACATTCACCTTTAGAGTCCGTTTCTTACAAACTCTCTCAGACTCATTCACCAAGCCTTGCAGCTACCGCTTTGTCTTCACTTAACAGTACGAGTACAGTATCACCTGCAGACAACAATACAGGAAGTTTCCAAATGCTGCCCTCTCTCATTAGGGCTACTTCAGCATCCATTGCTCTACCTTCTATCTCTTTTATAGCCCCGTACATATCCAGACAAACCATAGAGACATGACACATCCCTGTTTCAATCCAACCTTCAAGTTGAAAAATTCACTGTTCACTATCCACACGTACTGCAGTCTTAGTACTCTCATACTTACTCGTCACAGCATTCAACAACTTCCCATCTACTCCATATATTCTTAATACTTTCCACAATCCTTGTCTATCCACCATGTCATAAATTATGCTTTCTCCAAATCCATGAAGGCCGCATGCAACTTCTTTCCCTTCTCTAGAAACTTCTCCAGTAAAGATCTAAGAATGAATATCTGATCCACACAACCTCTTCCCATCGTTCGTTCGTTGAAAGATTCCCTGCACATATAGTGCAGGCCGGGCCATACATTAGCCCGGTCATGGTGTATGGGCTGATTACAAAACAGTAAGTGGGGAAGACAGGACCTGGGGAATGCCCAGAACACACGTCCTGTCTACTCCCATCCTAAAACCTCCCTGTTGTTCTCCAACTAATTCCTCTGTTATTTCCCTGTCAGTATCCTACCATATAGTTACTTTTCCTATTACACTAAGAAGACAAATGCCCCTATGATTACCACACACTTCTTTTTCCCTTTTTCCTTTGTACAAGGGAATAATTATACCTGACTTAAAATCCTCCGGGACTCTACCTTCCTCCCAGGCCAATCTGCACATCTTCCACATCCATTCTACTACTGTCTCTCCCCCATGCTTCAGCATTTCATCATACACTCCATCAATTCCCGGGGCTTTCTCCATTTTAACCTTCTTCGTTGCTTCCACAACTTCCATCCTACTTATTTCTCCCTCTCTTCTCATCCCTCCATCTCCCAGCCACTTATACTTGCATTTCTTTCATTCTCTACTGCATGTTCAACAATTCATTAATCTCTCCATCTGCTCACTTTTTCTCCCTTCTCCGCTAGTAATCTACCATTTTTATGTTTCACACTCCAACTAACTTCATTGCCACCCTAACTCTACCTCTTTCCTGAACATTTTCTTACATTTCCTCCACTTTACACTCAAATTCCTTACAAATTTCTCATCCACTCTCTTCTTACTCTCCCTTACTAATCTTTTCACCTCTCCTCCTCTCTACATAGCCTATAACTCTCTCTTCTATCTCTCAACTTCTTCCACGCCCCTGTTTCTCATCCACTCATTATATGCTTTCTTCTTTTGTGCCACAGCCTGTCTCACCTCTTCATTCCACCATGCTATTCCTTGCACCCCCTTTTATCTTCTCTTCACCCCACACACCACCTCATTTGCTGCACAGATTTCTCCACGTCCCCCATCTGCTGCAATCCATATTTACCCAATCGCCCCTCCACTTCCCTCTTATATTCTGCCTCTTTCTCATCCTCTTGTAACCTTTGCACTCTCTTTGAATATACTACTTCTTCCCGTCCTTCCCTTCCTCTTTTTCTCCATTTCAGTTGGACCTTGATTAAGTGGTGGTCAGAAAGACCATCCCCCCCCAAACCTCTCCACGCTCTTGCATCCATTGCACACCTTCGCATCCTTTCATCCACACCCACATAATCAGTCATTGAATTCCGTTCATTCAGTTCACCACCCCTCCTTCTCAACACTCGCCATGCATACCTATGGATCATTTTGTGCCTGAAGAGGGCATTGGCTATCACCAACCCCCTCCCGGCACAAATGTCCACTAAAACACTGCCATTCTCGTCTGCCTCAGCAGGCACACCCCGCTCACCAACTTGAGAGAAAGACTGGAGACAACTGGAGAGAAAGAGTGGAGATAAATGGGCCCGTTTTAGTGGCCTCATTCACGCAGAGATACTAGAGAAGAATCTTCCCGCCCCACCCCAAGGGGCAGTAGGCTAATGCAATAAAATTAGCAACAAGATATACTTCTTACTTGTGAAATGTAACGCCATCTCTCTTCGGTGAATTCCTGTGCCCATTTTTGTAGCCGTTAGCTGAACAGTGGACCATGGCACTATATTTTCCGGAATCTTCAGTTGTTTTCAAAAACCCGCAGAGCAGCTCAGTATAAAAACGCGGGCATCAGGCGTGGTGTAACATGGCTGCCGCTACACCAGCGCCGCCCTGCCTATGGCTATATAAATTACGCGGTTTTACCCATGCGAAAACCTCTCCATATTATAGAGCTCAGTGGTCCATTCCCTATCACACGGTGGATGTTGACTGCCGCCTTCTTCTTCTTTATCGAGTTCACCTCACGCGACTCCCTAGCAGACGACGGGTTTGTCATCAAGAAAGGACGTGCAAAGGGTATTTTTCTAAAACAAACATAATAAGTCGTATAAAAAGATTATACGAATTTTACTAACGGTATTGAAGTAATCATAAGATAGCAGACGGCACACTGCTTGGCCGTAGTCATGGACGTCCACAATGGGTCTGGCGGTCTTCCACCCTTGGACGTCCACGACGCTCGCGCGGCAGGACGTCCACGGCCAGTTTGGTGTCCCCGTGTGATAGCTCCTTAACTGACATCAAACTGGCATTTCGTACAATCTGAGTCAAATTGAAAATTCGTGAATATATATATATATATATATATATATAGATATATATATATATATATATATATATATATATATATATGCATGGAAAGGGAGGTAGCCGAGACAGGACGACACACTCCCCATTTACTCATCCATTCAAACAGTCATTCGCATCTTAGTCCCGATAGGGAGAAGGGACAGATCCTCACCGCACCACACCACACATGGGTCAACTGCGCAATGCAATCAGTGACATCCGCAGCAGGGCCCGACAGCAGAGCTGGTTTACCCCTGCCACATCATAATAGACCCATCCCCTTACTCACACCTGACCTGACTAGTTAATCGGACCAAATGCGGGAGAATATCCCCTCAGGGCTGCGTCATCATTTATTCATTCACAATTTCTCTCCATTTATTTCTGTCACGCACAGCCACTCTTCCTTGCTCAACAGACATCCCTCTCGCATCCAGCGCTCTCTTCACACTGTCCATCCATCCTATTCGTGGTCTCCCTCTCAGTCTTACACCTCTCACATTAGATCTAGTTATCTTTTACACCAATCGCTTATCCATTCTCTCCATATGCCCAAACCATCGCAACACCCTCTGCTCAACTTTACCAGCCATCTCCCGAACAACTCCAGTTCTTCGCACTTCATCATTTCGCACTCGATCCATACGCATCACTCCACACATACTCCTCAGACACCTCATCTCCATTACATTCAAACTTTTCCTCTCTGCTACACCCATATTCCATGTTTCAGCCCCATATAACGCACTCGGTACCACAACACCCTCATACAGCCTTTTCTTTACATCCATTCTAAGCGAACGACATCTAAACACTTTTTTCATTCCTCCCAACACCTTTCCTACTTCATTTATTCTAAACTTTACTTCTGCATCTATTCTTCCATCCATAGCAACATGCGACCCTAAATATTTAAAACACTCCACCTCCTCAAGCAACTCACCATTCAAAAATATATTCATCCCCCTACCATCTACCAACCTCGTACACTTCATCACTTTACTCTTATTCTCATTTACTTTCAATTTCCTCCTTTCACACACCCTTGCAAACTCCTCTATCAACTGTCTCAATCTCTCCTCTGAATCAGCCACCAGTGCAGTATCATCTGCAAACAGCAGCTGATTAAGATTCCACTCTCCACCATTGACATTCACCAGACTCAGACCTCCACCTAAAACACTTGCATTCACCTCTCTAACAACACCATCCATATAAATATTAAACAACCAAGGCGACATCACACATCCCTGTCGCAGCCCCACTCTCACGGGAAACCAATCACTTACAGCATTTCCCACCCTTACACATGCTCTACTTTTTACATAAAAACTTTTCACCCCTTTTAGTAACCTACCATCAAGTACAGTATATACAATCTTAAAACAGTCCACAAAGCCTCCCTATCAATTCTATCATACGCTTTCTCTAAATCCATGAATGCCCAAAACACATCCTTGCCTTTCGCTAAATACTTTTCACACACTTGTCTCACAGCAAACACCTAATCCATGCATCCCCTCCCTCTCCTAAAGCCACACTCCTCATCACCAATTACTCCCTCTGTACCCTCTCTAACTCTCATAATTAACACTCTGCCATACACCTTGACTACAACACTCAACAGACTTATACCCCTAAAGCTAGTACATTCATACTTATCACCCTTGCCTTTATACAACGGGCCCACACAAGCACTTGCCAAGTCAATTGGCACCATACCTTTCACAAAGCACACATTCAACAATCTTACTAACCAGTCAACAATAGTCACTCCACCACCCTTCAGGCATTCAACAGCACACCCATCCATACCTGCAGCTTTCCCTGTTTTCATCTCCTTTACTGCCTTCTCCACTTCCTCCTTCGTGATCAAAGAATCATTCAACTCTCCCAACACATTTATTCCTTGCACCCTTCCATCTGCCACAATCTCAGCCACCCTTTCCTCCTCTACATTTAACAATCTTTCAAAATGCTCTGCCCATCTCTTCCTTACTGCATCAATCTCAATTAACATCCTTCCATCCTATGCTTTTATTCGCTCTTCCTTCCCCGACTCTCCCTTTCGCACCCTTTTCACCTCCTTCCAAAACATTTTCTTATTCTGTTGAAAATTCTCAGTCAGCTGCCTACTCCACCTCTCATCTGCTGCCACTTTAGCATCACGCACAGCTCTTCTCGCCCTATTCCTCCTTTCCTTATACCCCTCATATGACACCTCATCCTTCCTCTGCAGCCACACTTCATATGCACATCTCTTCTCTGCCACAGCCATACTTACTTCCTCGCACCACCATTCACTTCCTTTTCTTACACCATCACCCACACGTCTCACACCACACACCTCTTCTGCATGCCCCACCACAGCACTCTTAAACAACTGCCATTCCTCCTCCACACTGCCATTTTCCTGATCTTTCACTACGTTCCACTCATCTTTCAATTTCTCCTGATACTCTATAATTTTCTCTCTTTTATCCAACTCACTCACTTTCAAAACCTCCCTGCCACACCTAACCCTCCTAGCTCTCACCCATCTCATACCTACTCTTAACTTTCCCTCCACCAGGTAGTGATCAGACATACCTCCACCCTCCTCTCTCAGAACTCTCACATCCAACAATCTTCCTATTACATTCCTAGACACAACCACATAGTCCATCAAAGCTCTATCAACAACCCTTCCACCCTCCTGTCTCACCCATGTATACTTATAAATATCTTTCTTCTCAAACAGCGTATTTCCAATTACCAATATATATATATATATATATATATATATATATATATATATATATATATACTGTATATATATATATATATATATATATATATATATATTGCCACGTACTGCATTGGCGGACACAAGGGGTGCTGTGGTTGAACAAGTGTCGCATAAACTATAAAGTATGCTTGCACCCAGTCGGCTTGCGCGGGCCAATTACACTTGGTTCAGACTACACACACATCCAAAGCCACTCCAACACTACAATTACACTTACAGGCACTTCTCACCCTACATACAATATCTCCCTCTCTCTGTATGTTGATCCAACCTTACCATGGTTATTTTTTATTTGGGGGTTTCCCTACCTAGGGTTAATGTTACTTGAAACTAGGGAGGTATTAATAAAAAATTTATTGATTAATAAATATATATGTATATTTAGTCTTGATGGTGTAAACAGTACAGGTACATTGTATTTACTGTCTTAGTGACTGTATGGAGTAGCAAATGGACAACACTTGTGAAAATAAAACCAAAACTTTAATGATACTTTGTACACTGAAAACACTAACACAACCACCATTTTCATATCAATTCTGGAGTGAAGCAATGGATGGCTGGATGGTGATGGTATGAAAAGGCCAAGGCGTTAAGGTAAAGGGGCTGCTGTAGTAAGGGGAAAACATATACCGGTAGTTTATTGACCATGTGACCTGCACTGCAGACTGACATTGTCAAAGAGGGTAAAGAAATGGGTATGGTGAATGAAGGAATGGGTGGGATAGGTTGGAATCTTGGAGGGTGGAGGGGGTGGAGCAGGAAAGAATACTGTACCTTTTGGAAATGGGTGTTGGGGGATTAGTGAGTTAAGTACAGTGAAGGTTATTTCAAAATACTTTACCATACCTTTCAAGAATGAGTCTCTGGGTGGTAATGAAATGCTGTACAGCATGGGGGACAAAGAAATGGGTGGGATGAGCTGGATTTAAGGTGAGGAGCCATGACATTACTATATATCTTCTCAGATTAGGTGGCCTATGCATAATGATTTAAGTGCAGTGATGGGTGTATGAAAAGATTTGTCCAATGACAGTAAGAATAAGCAAAGCTCATGTTACTGTTGTATGTCTGGCATCTTGTACTGCAAGCATAAATATAGAGACAGAGAAGGGAGACAAGGGTCCAGCCTTTACCCTTCTCTGGCAACTTGTACTTCCATTTTCCATGTTTGGGAGTATTAGCAAAGATAATTGTTAATATCACTCCTTCTGTTCATGAAACAGAGGCTGGGAGATCAGAAAACACATTAGGCTTGCAATGAGAGTAAGAATTATCCTGATGTCATTGAATGAAGGTGTCCATAGCAGCAACAGTGATGATATTAACAGATAATAACCGGAATGATGAGGGCTGGTAACACGTTTATTACTTCCATCTGATGATGTATTTCTTACTTTATTTTTGTTTCTATCAGATCAATATACTGTATTCAGATTAAATTAGATTAATGGAACTGGAGGGTTTAATTATGGCCTCCATCTCAGTACTGTACTGGTAAGGTGCTTTCTTACTCTGAATATATCATTTGGTAACAACAAGAATAAAATGATATACATGTATCACTCATTTGAAGAGGTTAATATCATTCATAAAGATGACCAAACTATATCAACCTGTGAAGACAAATATATATCCCTTCCATTAAATGAAGCCCCAGAACTTCAGCTATTACTGAACCTCCTAATATAATGAGTGATACTGTACCTTTGATACCCTGGAGGGAATGACAGCCATAAGTTACCCTTCCTTATGCTGACATACTGCAAGAATGTCAGCAGCAAGTGCAATGTATGTGAAAGTATTGTTGTAATGGCTATTTGTGTGTCTGTATGTCATTAACTGACAGGTGCAGGCTTATACTGGCATATGCAAGGACACTATCAGCACCTATCTACTTTACATATCAACCACAGTTAAATTTTAATCCAAACTCAGAACATCAAAGATCATAGATTTTATTTTCATGAACTTGGGAGACTCCATCACCTCATTAGTGATATACTGCGCATACTACACCATTCACTTGTATGTTATTTATGGCACTGTAGTATCGACCTACGCTGCATAAATAACCAAGTAGAGGGTATGAACATCTCAACTCCTGAAATTAAATGGTCAGGAAGATGCATTAGGAAGCCTCCTCAGTTGTAAAGAATATGGACCCAGGAGACCAATGCAAAAACCCCTGAGCTACAGTGATTGATTCAGAGCCAGCACTCATCAAAGCTATTACAGACACATTTTACATGGCATAGGAAGTTTTTTTTTTTTTTTTCTTTTATCTCCTCTTGTTTCATTTTTATGCTTTCCTCTCTCCTCTTTTTCCTCTCACTTTCATAGCAATGAACAGTATTTTGCATATCTATTATCTTATTGAGATCATATAAATATTAACATAATTTATATACATCAAAAACTGACAAGAAGGACATTGAGATGTAATGTGCAGAATAAATTGCAAATGCTATGCAGTGGCTTAGCCAGAGGGGTGGCTGGGGTAGCGCTGACCATGCCTGAAATGTACCTGGCCATCCAATATTTCAGGAGAAATGCTCTCATACCCTCCTGAGAGTTCTCCATAGATCACCCCATGATCAGACTTGACCATCCACTAGCCACCCCATTTTCAAAATCCTGGCTATGGCCCTAGTGTTAAAAAATCTCCGAAGGCACTCAGAATATGACCATTTAAGTTAGGAAGAGGTTTCAAAACATCCCAACTTCTACAAACTACTGATATTAAAAACTGGGGAAATAAGCCAATCAGCTCTATGGTGGCAATAGAACTTCAGTAAACAAAAATTCTGTAACTTAAGAGTGGATTTAGCAGCAATGGTAAATGCCAAGAAAAGCCAACTAATAATGACGACTTACCATACATACATATATATATATATTCTGTAACTTAGAGTGGATTTAGCAGCAAAAGAAAATGCCAAGAAAAGCCAACTAATAATGTAGACTTACCATACATACATTACATAATATATATATATATATATATATATATATATATATATAATTTATTTATTTATTTATTTATTGTGTGTGTGTGTGTGTGTGTGTGTGTGTGTGTGTGTGTGTGTGTGTGTGTGTGTGTGTGTGTGTGTGTGTGTGTACTTATTACAACACTACAAATCTTAAATGACTGCCATTAGTGTAAAAAAAAAAATAATAATAATTATATATACATAAAACTTAGGACCCCCCCTCCTCCTGACATGTTGGATATGCCCTTGTGAATGCAGTATGGCAAATAACCTTTTGTTGCAACTCCTGCATTAATGTGTAAAGAAAATTGTACTGATTACAATAATTAAGATGGTAATGGCTGGAAAAAGGGGAAGAAAAGGAAGCACAGCTTCCTTTAACTTACAAAATGATAACATGGAAATATTTATTTCTTGGAAAAATAAAAAGCATATATTGATAATCATATTGGACAAGACATCTGCCAGCAAACCTCCAATATTTCACAGATTTGTTATATTTACTAATCTCTACTATTTCATGTGTAAAGAAATACAATGTATATTCCTTATCTGAAATTACAGAAATTTATGATTACTACAATACAGTAGTTTACTTCATCCAATATTTGTGCACCAAGTGTTGACATCCTGGCAGAAAAAACTCTCCTGTTTACCAAACTGTTCACGACTCTCAGAAATATTGAATACTTGCTCCAGTGAAGGCAAGCCAACAGCTGTCCACCAGCATAATGACCTCAGCCTTATTTATGACATTTGCTTGCCTTACCTTGTTCTACCTTCACTTCAACTTGTATTCTCATTGGTTAAGGAAGATCGCAATACCTTTTACTTACCAGCTTACTCAGTGGCAAATTAATATTCTTATGTATGGTAGTTATGCAATGTACAGAGATATAAAAAATACAGTACCGGTATATAAATGACATACTTCAGCATGCAAGGTGGTGGCTCAGTCGGTAGAGAGGTCGTATGCAGTCCTGCCGGACCCAGGTTCAAATCCCCGCTGGGGCAGGGAACAGGTTAAGGATTTGAATTTCATAAAATCAGACTTACTGATCTACCAGAAGACCCACCGATATGTCGTAACAATACACCCACAAATACCATTACACCAGTCCTGTATGAGACAGCCCTAGCATGTATTCAGTATGGACGGTGGGTGTTGGCGCTGAAGTGGTGACATGTAGAGGTGTATGGTACTGTATGTAGGACTACGGTGAAGCCTATCCCCAAAGTTGGACAAAAAAAATAAATAAAAAATAAAAAATAAAATACATCACTGGGGACTGGGTAATAGGAAGCCTCTTATACCAATGAGAATACAACCCTCTGTCTCATTTACAACAGTGCTTTTCTTCTTTGTCTAATATCCATGAACTGTTTTCTTTAACGCATTCATTTTTGGCACATTTTTTTTCATTTTATTCTTGCCATCTCCTGCCAGTTTCATTCAGCTTGGGGAAAAAATTTTAAACAGGAGAGGACACATTCCCCTTCAGCACAAAGTCTTCCCTAAGCTGAATATAATCATCCTTTAGCAGCATAAATAAACTAAAAGGATGCACTCAGATTCAAGGGGTTAATCACTTCCTTCACTGACAACACATGAACAGGGACAAAACATCAGACATGCTATAAATTGTCACAAATAAAATCCGTACTGCCTTATCACCTTAATGTTCTCGTACTATGCTAAATACTTAACAGAGCAGAAGCATTACGTTTATATAATAAATAAAGAATAAATATGTGATATGAGGTAATGGTAAACATAAAATCTAAACCCTAAACTCAGCAGTTACCATTGTCCTGCAACGGTTCTGCTTTAAACTGTTCATTACAGTACAGCACTTTACTTGCAGTAAATATGCTGGTTTAAACAAACTACAATCATAAACATAAAATGGACAGACAAAAACTTGCTGATTAAAGTTATGTGACATCACTATAATGTAAATACAGTACTCATTCTCAATAGTTATATTTCTTTCATCTTAACTTGGTGGAGTTTTTCATTCTTTTGCTGCTTCTTTCCTACAGCTTGACGGAAAAGTTAGCCAATACTATGGCTCTACAGTCTTTCCACAGCACTTATTCCTGACTAGTGCCAAACTCCATGTTACTGTAATTTCTTGCTACAGATTGGCATGCAAGGTGAATAAATGGTAACTTTAGGCCAAGTTAAGTGAACAGAATATAGTTTACAACAACCATTCTAGAGCTACATACAGTAATTGAACTCAAATCACACCTAGCACACAGCATTTCCTGTATGAGCCAATTAATGGGAACAGTAGGAACAACATATAACCTTTTCAGCACAGCTGATGGCCAGTTATAATCAGTCTGGAGGGTTTATCTGACCAGTAACCCAGGAGCCTCACATCAGAAAGAAGGCTTATCAAATTTCATGCACCCATGACTTAGTATAGTACATATGTTGTGGGAGTGACTGAGTTTGGTCAGATAAAAACAAACCTACCATACATTAGTTACGGCACTCAAGTATGCAAACAATGCTCCTACACAAGCAGTCCTCCTTATACATCAGGAATGTGTTCCAAAGTACCATACCTATTTTCATACAACTGGTATCTTAATTCCTGGAAACTGGTATATTAGTTTTAAAGGAAGCAATGCATCTTTTAAGATGCAGTTCTTCAGTATTTACTCCAGATTAAAAAAAAAAAAAAAAAAAAAAAAAAGCTAAATGAGGTGATATATAATGAGGACTTACTGTACATTCACTGAGGCCCTGAACAAGGCTACTTAATCCAGACACTTAAAAGCTAGAATGACCAGCTGCTGTCCCCTGAGCACTATTATGTGAGCAAAAACCCATAATCATCTCTGAGACTGAATCCTGTGTGAGTCGCATCAGCCTGGAGTGCCTTAAGCACCTGGACTAGAAAATATCTGTCCTATCACAATGCAAAAATCTCATCATAATAATATCTTTTGCTAGTCTTCACAGCAGCATATGAGCCAATAAATATTTCAGTTAAAAAGCAGCAAATTTAATGACCTGAAAGGACCCAGCTAAGCTAGTACCTGAAATATTTATATTAATACCTGTACCAAGCCTAGGGGGGTGCGGTAGCACAGTGGTAGCGCGCTGGACTTGTAATCGGGGGATTGCAAGTTCAAGCCTCGCCCGGGCTGCCGTGCCGGGAGGGGTAGCTCCCTCCTGTAACCCTAGCGGGGCTATATAGTCCAATACAGGGCTTAGCTCGGGGGAACTCCATTTTTGTACCAAGCCTAGATTAGTCTCTTTAATATTTTAATTAATTTTCTATATGCTTCATCCTTTGAGCCAGTAATTATAATCAGCCGTAAATGATTTTTTAGATTCTGGGAGCAACACAAATACGCACAGAATAACATGTAGCTGTGCGGGGGGGGGGAGGAAAGAGGAGGACTATTAAAATCACTAATACATGACACATGAAAACAGTACCAGTACACTACAGCAGTAATTTCACAAATCACTAATTACTGCATCAAGGGTGTTTAACCACAGAAACAGCACCTTCATTTCTACATGTAGGCCTACAGTATTTGTATAAGACATGTAAATGACCCAAGACTTCATACTTTTGTTCAGAATAATTATGTTGGTACTATAACATGTGCTTTTTGAAAACCTTAACCCTAACACAGTGTAAAATTCTGAATGTAATCCTTCAGGTATGAGAAAACTTTGTCAAGGAACAAATAAATTACTTTGTACAAAATCATACTTTACAGAAGTATGGAAATCAAGTAGGATATGAAATATTATTAATGCCTATATCATTTATAAATGCTCCAATATGCTTGCACGTATAGGCCTTAGTCACCTAATGAGAGTTCTTAATGCTGATCAATCTCTGGCTGCTTCCCTACTCAGTCCTTTATCCTTAAGGTCACATTCTCTGACCTCATAGTGATTTTTCATTCATTCATTGCCAGACGCCATGTATCCCACACGGGGTGGCCAAGGGCTTAGAGTTAATTGTTTTACAGGGAGGGGCACTAATCCTCCACCAACCCCACTTGACACGTAGGGATGCCAACAGCATCTGGTGTTCCCAGGCGGTCACCCATCCAAGTACTAACCAGACCCAACGTTGCTTATTTTACTGATTTACTTCTTGTTACCTCCAGATAATACTATATTGTTAAGTTTTGGAGACAGCTCTCATAGTGAAGGGATAAATAAAGACTGCCTACTTCTCTAGTCTGAAAAGTCTCGAAAAGGCTGAACTGAATCAACAGAAAAAAAAAAAAAAAACAAAAAAAAAAAAAAAGACATCCTTGGGGCAAATGGGTTAATACACAAATGGAATATACTGAGACTACCTGACTTAACCCCTACATGCCAGGGATTTTCCGACGTCGCACGCTTCTCCCTACAGAGGATTTCGTGATTTTGGAAACAATACAATTACTTCAAACCCTAATATCTGCATAAGACCCATCAACTCTTCCTCTTTCAAATGAAAGTATCCCTATGTCTCCAGGTGGTCCCATCGATGAGTATGGATAAGTTAAAGTTCAAAGGGTGGTGGGAAGACGCTTGCAGCTATGCACATCAACCGGCGTTGCTCCATGCCCAAAATCGTGACAGCTGTACACGTCATCCGGCGTGTCAGGGTGAACAACCTTGCAATTCAATTATGTATTTTCTTGCTATCTCTGGTTAATTTTATTCACATCAGAGGAGACCAACTGAATTGAGTGAATTCAATATAGTCTTAATTAACCCCTTCAATATAACAGATCCTTTCTTAGTAAACTAAAATCATCTGCAGACAGGGGAATATATATATATACACAGTATACTGTATGAACATAAAGAAAATAAATCACTGTATTGAAAGATTAACCCAAGTGGAGTAAGCTGCAGAAAATGCTGGAAGGTTTGATAATGCACCTTAATTAACGCCTTCATTACTACAGATCCTTCCTAGGAATAAAAAATTGGCTAAAATACGGGGAATACAATGCCAAAATACATGGCTGTATTGAAGGGGGTAACCCAAGTGGAGGAAAGCAGGCTGAAGAAAGCATTGGAAAGTCAGATGATGCAGAGCGAAGATTATTTACAACCAGCGTCGAGGCAACTAAACAGGAACACAGGGAATCCTTGTTGTCAGTGAATGATGTGTTCCAAGCTACAGCAAGTCCTCACTTTATGTCATTCATGTGTTCCAATATATCACAAATTTTTCCATGCAACTGGTTCTGTAAACTGGGGATAACTGAAATCTGCTTTGTAGGGAGCAATAGAAATTTAACATGCAATATTCTGTACATCAATGCAAACATGGCAAAACTGAACATTAAAAAAGGACATATACAATGAAGACTTACTGGATAACAATTTTTTCAACACTATAAGTACTGTATACTGGGAGAAACTGGCCCTAAGAAAGGACATATGTAATGACTTCTTACTGGATAATTTTTTCCACACCATAACTTCCAAACGTAGTGTATGTTGGGGGAAACTGGCCCATACCATAAGTACTGTATGTTGGGAAACTGGCAAAGCATAATTACAGGTAGCAATGGGACTTTAATAGGCAATTTCTCTTCAGTTTGTTTCACTCAACCTTTACACCTTATCTGGATGCAATACGTGTATTTTTACTCCGGATATCTATCATAAGATGATCTCAGCATAGGAAAAACCTAGTAGTCAAAGGATACAAACCTGTCTCCTAACCTTTGCAATGCTCAGATACCTAAATGCACTTCTAAACTGTTACTGTTGCTGTTAAGTCTCCAGGTGAACCCTGTGAACTGCAGACTGAAGTTGCCTTCCTCCTGCAATACACCACTCTCCTTTCAGAGGATAGGGAGGAGTTGTAGGACATTTGTTTAAACCTGGATGCTGCCTCATTTTAGCAGAGCTGCCATGTGAAGGCACTCCCCAGCACCACCTACGGCAGCAAAAAGGTTGCTAACAAAACTCAGTGTAAAAAAAGGTCAACAAAATAAAGTTTATTTTATACAAAAGGATAGACAGCAGACCTGAATCCTTACAGAAAATGTAATGTTTTTGTCTTTCAGTTAACCGCTTCAATTTGATGATGTACAGTATTTTCTTTTACCCTCGCAATCCCCAGATCACCTTATGCAGCTCAGGACACACTTTTCGAACAAGTGAGCTTAGATACAGTCTTCATTAACATTTTTGTTCAGAAATAGCTTTGCCAACTTCAGTAATACCATCTGGAGAAAGCAATAATAAAGTAATAAATATGTCACCTGATTCAAATGGTTAAGTTTGTGGAGGTGTAACAAGACAGCTGAAATATTTTTTTACTATGTAATGGTAAGGTTTTCCTTATTGTGCACCATTAAAGTTCATATCCTCATCAGTTAAGGAGGATTTCTACCTAATATTCCTTACAAATTTATTTCTGTACACGGTTCACTAGCAATCTTTTATATGTTATTTATATAATCTTTTTCAATATTGATACTGTGTTGTTGAGTGAAGATGAAGGGGAGCTGCAAGGCTTGGTGGGTGAGTTAGGAGAGTGTGCAAGAAACGGAATCTAAAGGTGAATTTAGGAAAGAGTAAAGTGATGGTCTTTGAGAGAGGTGAAGTCAGTGAATGTACAGCGAGGTTGGATGGTGAGAAATTGGAAAATGTGAGTACCGGTACGTTTAAGTACTTGGGTAGTGTGATGAGCAAGGATGGAGGTTTGGAGGGTGAAGTGCTTGAAAGGGTACAGCAGGGAAGAAAGGTTGCTGGTTCCTTGAAAGCAGTGATAAGAAACAGGGAAGTAAGCATGGAAGTGAAAAAGTTACATGACAGTATTGTGATACCAACTCTAACGTATGGAAGTGAAGCTTGGACGTTGTTGGAAGGACACAAGTCAAGAGTGAGAGCAGTGGAAATGAGTTATTTAAGAGGAGCCTGTGGAGTCACATGGAGAGGCAGGCTGACAAATGAGGATCTAAAGAAGCATTGTGGTGTGGACGTGGATGTGACAGGAAGCGTCAGGAGGAATACACTGAGGTGGTTTGGCCATGTGGAGGGGATGGAGGGTGAAAGACTGATGAAGAGAGTGTATGTGAGTGAGGTGGAGGGTGAGAGAGGGAGGGGAAGGCCGAGGATGTGATGGAGGGATGGGGTGGAGAGGTATATGAGGGGGGGGGGGGGGTTGAGTTGGGAGCAGGGCAGTGAAATGGCAGGGGACAGGGCGACGTGGAGGCGATTTGTTTGTGGTCACCCCGAACGGGATTGAGGCGTCTGGCAATAGATAGATAGATAGATTTTTCAATATTACCTCACGATTGTGGTGATGCCTTTTTTAGTTTATTCTTGCGAACTCCAGATAATCACATTCAGCCAACGAAAGGCCTCTTGTATCAAAGGGGTTAATGAAGGCTGAAATTAAGTCTTAGTTCAAAAGTCTCTCCAAAGCTGACTAAAAGCATGAAAAAAGCAGCAAGAATAAAATGTGCAAAACATTATCAGAGTGAAGGGATTAAAGAGATATATACTGTATATAATACACAAGAGAATGATACAGCATATTACAGTGCTAAGGAAGTGGTGTGAGAAAGCTTCCTGAGCTCAATATTATTGTAAGTTTGATCTTAATTTAGTTTATCAGTATGGTTTTCATTCATGCAAAACTTGGGATATCAAAGTCTGTTACTGGGTAATGGTTTTATTACAAAACTAATCATGAATGTACGTCATTCAAATTCTGTACTAATCAGTATTCTTAAGAATACAAGCGGATCAGTATTTTCAAAATTCAGATGATCGAAAAAGGTGAGAAATTTCTAAGTGAACATATCTGAGTCTCATTATCTGCCCACCTGAGATTGTTAGTGGTATGTTACATACATTCATATGTATACATCATAGTGAATGAGATGACTGCTCAATGTGTACATCATTATTACAAGGAAAATATATATATAAATATATGTATACAGTATTTACAAGCAAACTTAGTAGCTTGCAATATTCACAGCCAAACATTTAGCCCACTACAGTGGCAGGAATGATGTCTTAAAACTGATCAAAGAAATCTGAGGGTCAAATTTACACAATGACTACAGATTTAATCCAGGAGCTTGAGTGGTAAGTGAAAGAGTGTCAGACTCATTTCACTGGGTACCTGCTTTTGGGACAATACCTCACCCCATCCTTCTGTGGGAAAAAAAGAGGTCAGAATGATGATGATGATAAATCCGGGGATTCTTTTCTCCTCTGACTCACGTCCCTGGTGAGATCAAAGGAGCAGAACTTTGAATCTCCTCAGTCCCATATATAAATATAAGAAATTGTGCTGGGATGATGATGATGATGATGGTGATGTCTCACAGTAAAAAGCTTGTAAAAATTATCATGTTACAGTATTTACACTAGAAATTATAATCCTCTGACTTCAAATGCTTAAGCTCAGGCATTAATCTGACAATAAAACTATTACCTTATGACTTCTTTAACACAAGATGTGTTAGACTTTGCTAACATCCCTCATTATGATTTTATATAATTCATAAACATATATATTTCTTTGTAAATATGATATACTCAGTAGTCAATAATAAGGAAATATTTTTGTATACGTATGACAGAATTAGACGTTTGGACTACAGTACTTCCAAACAGGATTCAGTAAATTTTTCATTTATTATAAACATAAGAAAATTGGTTCAGGTAGTAATCAACTAACAATAAGCAGCACACCCATGGATGAAGGATGACAAGTGGTATGATACTAGCTCAATTATAAACCTCCAGTTTAAGTGAGCTAATGTAATAAGTTCCACCTGATTATGTCATCCAGAGAAATGATACAGGAATCGACATAACTACGGCCATAAAGTGCTGTGAAAGTAAGTTGAGGTGCTTGGTCGTGCTAAGTTTAAAGTGCATTATTTATTGTACATTATCAAGGTGTAAAAAAAGTTGGTCTATATTTTCGATGAACAGAAGAGGCAAAAAATTCCTGAAGTGACTCCTAACAGCCACATGCTTAGCTAGTCTGAAATGTGTGGGAAATGCAAAATCCTATAGACAATATAAAACAATGTAAATTTTGAAAGCATTTGCATGTTCCCCCCCCCCCCAGAGTAACTAACATTTTTGTCCTATTTTGTTCCCTACATCTGTGAGGCACCAAACTGCAGCTTAGGAATATGGCTGTAAAAATAAATGATCATATGTAAATGCTGAGGGGAGGGGGGGGGGGTGACAAGGAAAGATACAACCCACTGGATAACTGATAGCTTGGTTAGTTTGGAACTGGCCTCATGATGCACCTGACATGGCCCCAGTGACAGCCAGAGTTTTGAAGTAGATGGTCACAAGCTAAAAACCAGCTCCCCACAAACATATAACTAAACCTATACCATACCACTGTCTACTACTCCTATCTTCTGTTTCACTATCTGTGCTCTGTGTCTATCTTATCTTCCTTCTAACCCCCCTTTTGTTTTACCTGTACAACCCACTAAGGGACCACACTCTATTACCTTGTCACCTATGCCTCTATTACGATGATGGAATGGATGATGCCAAACAATACTTACAAAATTATACAACTAGCTGATGACCAGTGACTGGATGAATGGCCATGGCTGCAGTGACCAGAAAGGGACTCTCTGATGCAAAATACAGGCTCACTGGGCTGAGGGTTTACATGTTTAACCCCTTCAATCTGATGTTTTTTTTTTTTTTTTTTTTTTAGCTTATTTTTGCTTCTCCAAAGATTTGAGTAAGTTCATTCAAATTGGAGGTGTTAGATACTGCCTTCATTAACTCCTTAACTACTAGAGACCTCTACTAAGCTGAATAAAATTATCTGGTAGTAAATTACATCACCAGGTTGCAGGGGTTAAGCTTGGAATGTGGCTCTGCTTTAACAGGTCTACAGCAGACATACTAGCTCTTGGGTTAAGCCACTGACCGCATGGCAGCAACATACCTTTCAAAATGCATTTCCAGTAGCCTCTGGTGTGCTTGCCAAATTTCACTTAATTTTTTCTCTTCCTTGTGGCACAAAGTGTGTGATTATGCTTGATGAGTGACCAGACACAAGATGACAAACTCTGCCTCACTTGGTAGCTGGTGGCTGCTACGTCCTGTCCACCTGAGAACTAGTCAACCAAAACATGCCCTGTTAGCAAGGTGTCTTCAAAACACACATGAAAGGGGGTGTCTTAAGTCCTCCAGTTTGCTTCACATGTAAATACAGCAGACAGACTGGTTTTCTGGTGTATGGATCTTTCCCAATTTATGATAAGTATTTCTCCAAAAATTCCTGAAGTAAAAATGTTTATTTTCCCTAAACCTCTGACACCAGTGATGTACCATCTGGCTGCTGGTGTCATGCCACAGCCAATGTTTCAAGTTACACAATTACCAGAGGCAGGGATCACACCAATTTTCTGACAACAGATTTGGTATCAGTTGCTACAGTATTTTGGGAAAATATTCAAGGAAAGATCGTATAATGTCCACAACATACCATGATATAGCCCTTAGTATGCATTCGTCATTAAGCGCTTGCAAGGCAATATATCTGGATGAATCTGGGAACACTGGCACCAGACAACAACTTTTACAGAAACTGCCAGTTTCTGGGCCTAAAGCAGAAAGGCACTGTACCATTCCCATTCCATAATTCAATTCAGTCTATTTCATAAAGAATCTTTCCTTTTACAAGACTGATATATACTACCTGCCACACAATTCTTATGACACTCTTGGGAAAACATTGTACATAACGGTATAAGCAAGAGACGATTAGGAAATCTTTAAATGATGTGAATTATTAACTCTGTTCTCTTAAACATGACTGAGATGTTCACTGAACACATCATGACCCATGCTGAATCTTATGACTCGATTGAAGGATTCACTGTAACCACAAATTTGGCCAGATTACTGAAACCAAGCACATCATTAGTCTGTGGTTCTATCAGTCTCAGTTAAACAAATTCATAAACGAGCCAAATCTTTCACCAAATGACAAGCCAAGTAATGGTTAACATATAACCAGGTGGCAAAATCATTCCACAGCTGCACTCAGGTGTACACTTCTGGCCAGCTCTTCACTTTATAGATTTAGACTACTCACGTGTCACAGATCACACAGATTAACCTATATCTCGACCAACAGGTCACAATTCAGTCAACCCTAGGGCCACAAGTGCTGTCAATTTTCAGGTCACAAGTCAAGCCAATCATCCATGGCTGTGTCTCAGGAGGATGAGCTGGATGTTTCAGGTGCTGGATGCCGGGCCTCCAGCCAGGTCTCAGTGGGGGGCAGGGGTGCTTCTTCCTCATGCAGCATGGCCATTTTACTGAAGTACTGTGATGACCGCTTCCGACGCTGTGACACCACCTGCAAGTTATACAGAGCAGGAAAAATACTGTGGCCTGTTATCACTGGGACTGGGGCAAGCCAGATCACTGGAAGGAACTTCTAAAACTATGTCAAACCACTGGATATACTAGATTTTAGAAGGTACCTTTAAAAATACTTCCTACACCTAAATGACAATCATCATCATCATCATGACCTCCTTTGCCACCCTATGGCAGGGTGAGGAGTAGCAACATCCAGACAGTCCAAGTCTGCACAATCCAATGGGCCATGTTTCCATTCGATCATCATTCAAGCCCCCAGAATCCTGGTTCTATCTGATACATCAAAAACTTCACCACATTCTGTAGCTTCACATAAACGTATCCGATACAGTCAATCTGAACGGCGTTATGTCAAAATGGGTTGCCAAACCCCTGACCATGCACTTCTCCTCACAACATTCATCCAGCCAACTCGATCTCTTGTCAGTTCCCTAGCCTCACCGACTTCCAAACCTCTCTTCCTCACACACTCATCAACCATAACCCTCCACTTTCTTGGCCAACCTCATCTCCTCCCTCCTTCAAATTCACTCAGATATACCTTTTTCACCTCTCTGTTATTATCCATTCTCTCCACAAGACCATACCATCTCAGTACACTCTTCGATTCTGGTGTCCACTTCCTCACTCCACATCTGTCATGAATCACATTATTTCATATCCTATCCACTCTCTGTACTCCACATACATTCCTCAGCAGTCCCATCTCCTATGCTCTCACTTCTGACTTTTCATTCCCCTGCCACACCATTGTCTCACATCCACATGTTAAAGATGACACTAACACTCCTTCATGTAAGCCTCGCACAGCTGCAACACTCAAGTAACTGTTTCTTATCAATGCCTTCATGGCACTGGCTACTTTCCTTCCTTGTGTCACTCTACTTTCCACTTCTTTTGCACATTTTCCTCGCTTTTCTATCCCTGTACCTAGGCATTTGAACCCTCTCACCAATTCCAGTCCCTCTCCATTCACTGTAACATCACATTGGGAGTCACCTTCTCTCTCAATTATAATTACTTTACTCATTTCTACATTTACTCTCAAGGCACGATGCTCACAGACATCAGTCAAACTCAGCACTAGTCTACCATGTTCTTGTCCGGCGTTTGCAAGTAGCACTCCACCATCAGCATACAACAAATCTAAGATATTCCATCCATCACCATTCATTACCAATGCCATCCCATCTCTCCATTACTAGTGGTTTTAAGCGGGTATCCCACAGAGACCCGTGAACATTTTGTGCAGCATAAAATGGACGTCCAAACTGAGCTTGGACGTCCATACCCTATCACAAGATGGACGTTGACAGCCACCTCCTTCTTCTTCACCGAGTTCACCCCACGCGACTGGGAGGTCACATCCAACTCCCTAGCAGACTACGTGTTTATCAGCAACAACAATGGACGTGAACTAGATTGTGACTTTTGCAATGGGTGCTGCCGGAAGAGGAAGAAGCCTCTGCAAGAAGACAAAGGAGAGGGAGAAGGAGGGCATGGTGGATGAGAGAATGACTCCCACGGAGTGAAGAAGGCAGCCAGTACAGAAACCCGCACCATAGTGCTTTCTTCCCGAGTATGCCTTTCCAACGTGTGCGGGTCTCTCTTGTAAACAATCAATCCACATTCCATCATATTTGCCACATTTTGGTTATATAAAAAAAGTTTCTATGACAAACAGAAATATTAAAAGTACAAAGTTTACTGACGGTTTTGAAGTAATCATAATATATCACCTCAACTGACTACAGAGTTCAAGATAGCAGACGCCACATGCTACGTGTAAACTCCATAGAGAAGAAGGAAACTACCATGTCGTGGATGTCCACGGTGACCATGGACATCCACGAATGGGTCAGGTGGCCTTCCACCCATGGACATCCAAGACCCTCCCGCGGAGGCAAATTTGGACATCCAAGGCCAGTTTGGACGATACGAGTCTCCCATGTGATGGCCCCTTTACTTCTCTCATCACCCCATCCATCCATATATAGATATATATATATATCATATATATAGAACAACCATGGGGACATCACGCAATCTTTTTGCTTGCCCACAATGACAGCGAACCATTCACTCAGATGCCCATTTACCCTTACACAAGTCTCACTACCATCATAAAACACTCTGGACAGCACCTAGCAGCTTACCATCTATACTGTATGTGCAAAACCTTCCACAATTCTTCTCTGTCTACTTTGTTGTATGCTTTTTCCACATCTATAAATGCCATAAACACCTTACAGTCCTTCTCACAGGTCTTCTCCACTATCTGCCTCATTGCAAATATTTGATCCACACATCCTCTGCCACTCCTAAAGCCACCCTGTTCATCACTCACTAGGGATTCTAATATATCTCTTACTTTCTCTATAATAATTTTTCCATATATCTTCCCTACCACACTCAATAAACTTATGCCATGATAATTCTTGCACTCACTTTGCTCACCTTTATTTTTGTACAGAGATATACTCACAGCCTTTTTCCACTCTGCTGGCACAGTTTCGTTCATCCATGCCTTCTTACATATCTCCAACAAGCACTTCATTCCGCTATCTGCACTACACTTAATCATCTCTGCATACACCTCATCAACCCCTGCTGCTTTCCCATTTTTCAGCAGTTTCACAGCGTTCTTCACCTGTGCGAATGTCAAGTTACCTGGCACTGTATTCCTTCTCTGCACACCCCTAAAACCAATCACGTTTACAGCCGCTCTGCTCTCTCTATTCTCATTCATCAGGCTTTCAAAATATTCCTTCCATCTGGCCCTTACTTCATCCCCATGGATTAATAATCTACTACTTACATCCTTCATACTTTCACATTTCTTTCTGCTGTCACTTCTACATTTCCACATCTCTTTCCAGAATAACTTCCTATTTTCAGAGTAATTTGCATTCATTTTTCTTCCTAGATCATCATTTACCTCCTTCTTCTTCCTCTTCACTAGTCTCTCTACATGCTTCTTATTTTCAACATATTCAGTTCTTATTTCAACTGAACCCCTGTTCTGTAACCACTCTAGCCACTTCTTCCTCTTTTCCTCCACTGCTCTCTTAACCTCTTCATGCCATCATGCCATACCTTTCCTTTTTGTTGATAATCTTGCCACACCACACACCACTTTAGCATTCCTAACTAAGCAATTCCTAAATGCAATCCATAGGCTCTCCAGACACATTTCATTCCAATTCACTGATTCCAACTCCTCCTCTAACTCCTCCTCTACTTTGGTCCTGTATTCATCTGCCATTTCTTTGATCCTCAGCTTCTTGACACTGTCTTTCTCCCTGACTGCTCCTCTCTCTCTCTCTTGGTCCACCTCACTCCTCTCAGTTTGAGCTTACATTCCATAATCATATGATCTGACAGACCTCCATATCGTCCTCACACAGCCCTCGTATCATCAACCATTCCCAGCACTGACCTTTCTATGAGCACATAATCAATCAGGCTCCTTTCAACATGATCCCCGTTCCCTCTATCTATCTATCTATAGCACGACGCCCTAATCCCGCAAAGGGTGGCCGCAGACAAAACGCCTCCAAGTCGCTCTGTCACCCACCATTTGACTACCCTCCCCCCAACTCACTCTCCCCTCCCTCATATACCTCTCAACTCCATCCCTCCACCTCATCCTCGGTCTTCCCCTCTATACCATGTATATTTATGTGCAACTAATATTATAATGATTATACTAAGACAGTAATAACAAAATATTGTAGAACAACATTTTTGTACTTCTCTGACCTATAAATACACTACCTCCTGACAGCACAGTCAATCTAAGGCATGTTACTTTTCATCATCAACAGCAGCAATGGCGTCTTTTTTCTCAACTAAGGTTGGGGGAAAATAAATATCCAAAAGGGATAAAATTTACAGACACCACACAGGCCAGCTGGAATACTGCATGACTGCATTAGGAAAGAGATGAACATCAATAATTTTTTTTTCCCCACTCATGTGACATGTTCCAACTACAGCTGCATTCATTTTATGATAAGCATAATATTTGCTGGACTCTGTTATATAGGATATTAGAGGAAGGCATTAATGAACATGTGCAGGGACACTGCCCTCGGTGTGCCTGTAACCTTCCCTCCCTACTGTACCTTCTCCTGAACTTCACCTTGTACACTTTAGTTCCTGCTCGCCATATTACCTAAATATTTGAAGGCATTACCATTCTCAATTTCCTAACCATTCAGCCTTATCATCCACTCCATGACTTCATTTCTCTAAAGATCACAAGGTATATATACAACAGGAAAGGCAAGGCAAGGCAAGGCAAGTGTGTGTGTGTGTGTGTGTGTGTGTGTGTGTGTGTGTGTGTGTGTGTGTGTGTGTGTGTGTGTGTGTGTGTGTGTGTGTGTGTGTGTGTGTGTGTGTGTGTGTGTGTGTGTGTGTGTCAAGTGTGTGTGTGTGTCAAGTGTGTGTGTGTGTGTGTGTGTGTGTGTGTGTGTGTGTGTGTGTGTGTGTGTGTGTGTGTGTGTGTGTGTGTGTGTGTGTGTGTGTGTGTGTGTGTGTGTGTGTGTGTGTGTGTGTGTGTGTGTGTGTGTGTGTGTGTGTGTGTGTGTGTGTGTGTGTGTGTGTGTGTGTGTGTGTGTGTGTGTGTGTGTGTGTGTGTGTGTGTGTGTGTGTGTGTGTGTGTGTGTGTGTGTGTGTGTGTGTGTGTGTGTGTGTGTGTGTGTGTGTGTGTGTGTGTGTGTGTGTGTGCATGTGTGTGCGCGTGTGTACCTTTTCTGATGATGTGCCAGCCTGGTCCTCGCCTGACGATGAGGTCACTCCCTCCTCCAAGTGCAAACTAGGACTCGATCCCTCCAGTTCCAGCTCATGGTAAAGTGATGACAGCTGATCATCAACCCATGATGGCTGCCAAGAGATAGTGTCAGGAGTAAGACAATACAGTAAGTCCACAATTTAACCCTCACATCTAATGACACAATTTTTTACTTTATTTTTGTTACCACCCAACTATATTATTTAACACAGGATGGGCCTCTCGTAGTCAAGGGGTTACTGAAAGGTATATCTACTTCCTCCAGTTTGAAAAGTCCTACTAATGCTGAATGTCTGGCAGTAACAAAATATAAAGTATGTCATCACACTGAAGGTGTTAAACTGAGTTCTTGACATTATATTTTGGTGGCAGGTTCCCAGTATGTTAAATAAAAATTGACTATTCACTGCTGCCTACAGTATATAACTGCTGTGCCAATATCTCCCAAAGTACAGTATGAGCTATATGCCTAATGGTGTGCAGAAAAATTGCCTACTAAAATTAATGTTTACCGTATTTCCCACCATATAATGCACACTTTCCCTAAACAAATTTTGCCTCAAAAATCCCCCTGTCTGTTATACCACGAAGGTCATGGTTTGGGATTGGCCAATTGGTTATGGCAACTGGCACCCATAAAACCCTGTTTGACAGAATAGTGAGAATAACAACAAAATATGACAGCCAAGGCCACCAACAGCCATAAACATTTCAGTGGCCTTATTAATTACTAATTATGATTTCAATAATGCAGTCTCAGATGAGTGTGCATTATCACACATACATCATAAATAAACATTAAACTATGCATTCTGTGGGTCTGATGTGTACACACATGGACCAAATGCACAATGTCAAAGGCATCAGCAGATTGTAAACATCAGACTGCTGATCGCCTGTCAGCAAGCATAATGTGGCAGTGAAAGATTTATATATTCGTGCATTACCACTTCAATAAATAATCCATCCATCCATCATCCAATCCTACATTGCCCCATTAGAAGCGTAGGAGCCCGGGGCTAGGCACTTGGTCTCGACATTTAAGATGAGAGTGACCAGCCTCACTCATCCCTGAGTGGCATTACATAAGCAATCAACTCCAACCATCCCTTGGATATAAACCTTCACCGGCTGAATCCGACTGGAATGCAATAATTACCCACTAAACCACCAGGTGCCACAATTTGGTTATACTCGTATGGTTACCACCCAGCGTAGTAAATGGTTTCTTGGTGTACAGGAAACCATTTGGCTTGTCACTCAGTGTAGAGTCACCCACAGGCAGAAGGAAGATGAAAGAATGAAGGAAAGAAAGACAGAAGAGAGAGTGCAAAGTCACCCGTAGGCAGAAGGATGAGGAAAGAATGAAGGAAAGAAAGACAGAAGAGGATGGAAGGAAAGAAGGATGGAGGAGAGGAAAGGGCAGACCCCCAACAGCAGCACTACATCGAGTGAGTGGATGGTGAGCGCCCCTACCTACCACAAAATAAATAATTTAATGTTAAAATTTAATGATAAAATATTTGCCCTCACAACTTACTGGTGGATGATGAATATGAGTAATTAGCAAATTAATGATTTTTTTTTTCTTAGTAATCCCTGTCAAATCATGGGTGCACATTTTAAGCCAGTGAGCATTACTTGGTGCAAAATACAGTGTATACCATAGCTCCTTTGTCAGTTTCCTCCTATTTGCAGTAACAATTATACCAGTAAGTTAAAAGCTGTGATTCTTCATAACATCTCCCAGACATATCAACAAGAACTGCCTGTATATCATGTGTGTGTGTGTGAGACCTCAGCACTCTCTTCCACAGCTGCATTTCTCATAGAGGTATAAATGCAGAGATGGCAGTACCGTTAGTCCTAACTTAAAGTCTCAAATATGTGAGAACAAACTGTTACCTTGAGAGTTATTTATATATTCTAATAATAATAATAATAAAAATAATAAAAACAAGAGGTAAAATGCACAAATATACACTCATTTATATTTAAAAAAAAAAAAAATAAATAAATAAAATAAGCAGAGAGCCCAATAGCGAACCTGCATAAATGAAACAGATTTTAACATTAAATGTTAAATTTCGCTTTACTTTCTACTGAGAATAATACTATGAGCTACTGTGAAGACTAATGATCATTTACCACATAACTATTACCTATGAGACATTTGTGCTGGCCTACTATGCAAAGATAGGCTAAATGCACTGTGCTTAAATATAGAGAACCATCAATTTACTAAATGAACATGTAATACACCAACTCCTTCAATCAGGTGGCACAGTAAATTTAATGAACTTAGGGAAGCTCTCTCATATTGCAGGGGCTAATGAAGGTTATCTATAATGTCTGAGGTTTGGAAACTCTCTCACATGATGAATCAAATGATTTGGAAATAGTGCTCATCTAACTGTAGTGTGAAATCTCATCATACAGTAATGATAATTACTACCAATAATGCCAGCTGATTTTATTCTTCTGAGAGTGAATACTCAGTGTCTTTGAATGTTAATACTGTCATCATTAACTCTCTACAATCAGGACAACAGTAGTACATTATTCTTTTCCAGCTAATGCCATAAAATTATACTTAGCCAAGTGACATAGTAGCCTAAGAGTGTTAATCCTGAATATGCACAACTCCAAAGTTTTACTGTAACACAGAGACAAAACTTCCAACATACCTGTCTGACATTCTTGAGCTTATCCATATCATGTCGTAGGACATCAACCAGTTCCTTTGTCTCCAGCTGGTACTTGTACAGCAGTTCTGGTGTCACTTTTACGTCCTCCAGCCAGGGGGGGTCGCTCAGCACCGGTCGCCTCCTCCTCCTCGTCCAAGGCTGCCCAGTCTCACCAGACGCCTGCTGTGAGGAGGGGTGGCAGAGAGGGTGCGTGTGTTGGGGGTGATGTATTGCCAAATATTGTGTGTGTGTGTGTGTGTGTGTGTGTGTGTGTGTGTGTGTTTTGTGTGTGTGTTTGTGTGTGTGTGTGTGTGTGTGTGTGTGTGTGTGTGTGTGTGTGTGTGTGTGTGTGTGTGTGTGTGTGTAAAGCAAAAGAATAACACAAAATCGATGAGATTCGGTGTCAACTTTGGCCCAACACAGAACACTACTGCATATAACCCTGTAACATTTTCTTCATAATCCCATGTACCCATCATCATTATACTTTCCATTTAATCATCATCATCATCATCTGGACCTCCTTTCCCACCCTAGGGGAGGGAGAGAAGTGGCAATGTCCAGACAGCCAAAGTTTGCCCAATTCAATGGGCCACGCTTCCTTTCACTCATCATTCAAGCCCTCAAAATCTTGGCTCCATCAGATAGGCCAAAAAAATTCCACCACGTTCTGTAGCTTCACATATCCACAACAATATTCAAATTCCATATATATTAAATAAACATCCTATTATGATGAATATTTCAAATGAATATATCTTAACAAGCATAAACAATAATTTCAGGGTTGAAAATGAGATGTAGTCCTATCAAGTTGAGCCAAGCATTATTAAATGGCATTCTGTACCGACATGAACACCTTGAGAATTATTGGAACACTTAAGAATTTTCACTTCTTTATTTTTAGTCGAGAAGAATGCCCTTTGCTCAGGTGGGAGAAAGCATCAATTTTATGACAACATCTTTACTCTGCCATGAACTCTATCAATCAAATGGAGTATTAATTAGTGCTTATGCAGTCACAGATGAAAGTTAACCTACAACCCTATAATGTCTATACTTATTGGATATCCATCATTTTCCTCCCTGAAAAACTGCATATTCTTCTATGAGCAAAGTCACATACCAAGTCTCTCAGCTTACGAATATTAGCTAGCAGGGGATAGTAAGTAGTAGTAGAGGTGAAATATTCATCATCGCCATCTTAATTTTGAACACCTTTCCCACCCAAGGTGGGGTGGGATGAGGTGAAATATTACGATATGTTTTTGACTAAATACAGTAAAAGTCCAATTCTTCGGCATCCAATTCCCCAGCAAATCTGACATTTCGGCAGTTTTGAGAAATAGTCCCATTTACGAAAATCTCTGATCGTTCGGCAGATTTTCCGATTTTATTCGTCAGTCTTGAAATTCTCCATGAGTCCTTAGAGCCTGTTGCAGGACCTTCTACTGCTGGGGGCTTCTTCCAGCAGTAGCAAACTCCAATCAACCCCTTCTATTGTACATATGTAAATAAGGAACCTACTATAAGTTTAGGTAAGTGCATGTTAACTTGTAGGCCTACTGTACCATTATATTTATATACAGCATGTTCACTAATTTCTTTATTTTTCATATTCATGTATAGTACTGTATTCATTACAGTATTGTACAGTATCAAACAGTATACAGTACTCTCTCCAAACACATTTGTAATGATATGAGTAGTGATGATAGTGTTCACCGAAACATGTAAGGTACTGAGTGGGTAGGGTTTTTGATAATTCGGCAATTTTGATTTTTCGGCACTTGCCTGGTCCCATAGATGCCGAAAAATAGGACTTCTACTGTATGTGCTTATTTAAAGCATATAAACATAAGTCTTTTATAACATCAGCAATCAGGGTGCAGCAGTCACTGAATCTGAGGTTTACTGACTTGCCAAAGCTCTTCCAATTGTGACTCACATGAATACTGGAAAACTCAATCAAGTGGAACGTACAGAGCAGCCAATGAAATAATACGACATCACCAGTTTTACGATCTGTGCCTGTGGGCTTTACTATTAAAACTGAGGGAACTCTGGTGTGGAGAAGCCCCTAATTTTTTAAAGATAATTCCTGAAGTATGTGATGATGATGGAATATGTCTAACCTTTCTGTATTTCTTCTGACTACACTGTAATGTGAGATGCAGACCGATCACATTTAACAATTACAGGGAGGTCCCGAAGATACAAGCAGTTAGGTTCCATTTGACATAGTCATATAATGAATTCTCACATGATGAAACACGTAACTAATGGTAAAATATTGGCTGGGTTCAAGGACCCCATCAAAGGTAAGATTTCAAGCTAAAATATACGATACCAAACACAACAAACATATCTATATTACTGAACTGTTAAGAAGGCAACCTGAAAGAGCAAAGAGTATGCAAATAACATGACTGCACATTAATTACACATATACAACATGCATAACACTCATCTATAGGTGGTAATGTTGTGCTGGAGGTGGGAAGCTGACCTGGCTGTTGCCAGCTGAGCAGCGCTGCCAGATTCCCAAACCCATATTATCGTACCCAGCATGTTAACATCATCGTTTTTTGATCAAAATTATCGCACTCAAAAACAAAGGCATTTCTTCACATAAATCCATAATTACCGGTACTGTAGAATTAATGTATTTATATGTGGAGTGATTAATTAACATTATTGAATTTGTTTAACTGTTCAGTAACTACCAGACTATAATACTGGTTATTGTATGAGTTACTAAATCCTACTGTTGTACTAGTCTTACAATAGACTTGTTAATTTTGCAATCCCCCATTTATTTTTCAGAATATGAAATTATGAAAGTTATCGCATCATCGCATGTATGCTATCGCACATTGCAAAGTGTGCCAAAATATTGCATTTTGTGATAATTATCGCACATCTGGCAACGCTGCAGCTGAGCTGTCTTGCTATTTCTCTCCATGGTTGAGAGAAAACGGCAGTGACTGCGTTTGCTGGGATGACTGAGCTAAGAATCCTCACACCTTGCCCCAGACTGAATGTCGTATCATTGGATTTTCGAGATCGTATATCAAAAACAGACCCTAATTTACCCAGGTCATGTCATCGGTTTCTCGTATATCGAGTGGTCGTATAACAGGACCTACCTGTACAGGTGTTCCATAAATTATCATCAAACTTACAAGCTTGCTTACAACACTGAGCCCTCAGTTATGATAACATGGCCATTATGTCATAACAAAGTAAAATAAAATACATAAATGAATGAATAAACAAAAAAAAAATAAATACATTTCATCTGAAGCTTAGCAAAGTCACACTGAAAATAAGATGAACCTACACAGACTGAATGAAGGGCAGAAGACAACTGTAGACCTCACTGTTTTTGCTGTCTGATATCATAGCTTGACAAAAATCATTCCAGTGTTGAAGCCATGCAAAATCATAATAAAAAAGAGAGGAGCCTAGAATGATATACAGTACTGAGAGAAGGGCATATGGAGCCTGTACCTCGCTGTTCTCTGAGACGTTCTGTAAGCTATCATCTGTGGACTTGCACTCGCCAGCAGAATAGGTTGAGCTGCTCACTGACAACACCATGTCACTGTAAGTACAAAGAAAAATGTTTTAAGATGTGGAATATGGCAGACAGTTTTGGAAATTCAGACCTAAGAGTAGGTGACCAGCAAATGCCATTGGTGGAATTAAACAACTTTAACAATGATGCTAAAGTTCATTACACACTCACGTACTATAATTCTAAACACTAATAGAGTGCATGTGTTCTACCCTAATGAAGATCCCTAACCACTTCAGCGCAGTTATGGCCATGTGTAGTCACAACATGAGGCTGACTTAACCTAGTAACCATGGTGACTCATTCCTATCTCATAACTACAGCTCACTGAACTTGGTACAAGGTGTCCCTGATATAATGATGAGATGTGTTTGGGAAGACCCATCGCTGAGCTGAGGTATCAGTTACCGGGAACGTTAAAACATAGAAGGTATAATGTGTTTGGGAGCCTTGGGATCCCTCAACCAAGTCCAAAATCCACCCAAATGAGTCCAAAAACAAGTTTCTAGCTCACCTAAATCCCCTAATAGCTATAAAACAAGGTAAACTAAGCCTAAAAACAGTTTATAACTCACTAAACCCAAAAATAAAACCTGAAAATCATCAAAAATGTCTGGAAAAAAATCAAACTTTGTAAACTGTACCCAAAAATGATAGTGTTCACCCCACCTATGACTAAAACACATTAATTTAAGTCTAAAATATCATCAAAATTGGTTTTAAAAAAACATCGGATAACCGGAGAGTGGCCACTGATAGGTGGGGAAGGATGTTAATTTTTTGTACATCGCAAAGGTGGGGTATCACATAGAGGGGGATCATACACCAGGGTATGACTGTACTGTAAAAAAAGACTCTAATTACCTGTAAAGTTTAACTACCCAACCCACCTGGATATTTCATTAGGCTGCTCCCGATCGTCCATTGCCATCTTGTCCTGCTTGCCAGGTGACCCAATACTCTCAGCCTCTGCACGCACACTGGTTGACTGCGAGAATTGTGACACCTGGAAAAGCAAGGTTGATGGTCAGCATGCAGAAATGTTACACAATGGCTCACTACAAAAACTGGCACCTGGGGAAAAAAAAAAAAAAAAAAAAAAAAAGCTGTTAGTTACTCGGTCTCTCCCTCTCTTTCTTTCTAATGCAAAACTCATTAATAACTACTCTCTCTCTCATGTAGGACTCACTAATAATTACTAATACTGTACTGTAATCTTTTCTCGCTTTTATGTAGTTCTCATTCATTTCTCTCAATGGGTGGTCAATATGCTGGGAAAATACACAATCCACAGTAAGCATGACCTGTGTGAAAATGTTAAAACTTATTTTATCCTGAACCTCTTTCACATCTCTCAAATGGGAATGGAAGACCTAAGGTAAGACTCAATATACTGTTTTGAAATAAATCTGAGAGAATCCCAATTTTCCCTTCATTCACATTTCAAAAAGTAATGAAGATTCTTGTTAACCTTCTCCCTCCCCTTCCCATCCTTCTATCTGAGTATTTCTCTCCCACCCTTCCCCCTGCCATTTCTCCCCCCCCTCTCTCTCTTGTGAAGATGTTTGCTAAAGTTTCCCCTTCCCATCCCATTCTTACTTCTGCATCTCCCTCCCATCTTTCCTCCTTTCATTCCACCCCTCCCTCTCACTTCCTCCCTCCCACCCTTCCCTCATCTCTTCTGTCACTACTTCCTGTTCTGAACTTGGGAGCCCACTTTCTCCCTCCTTCCTTCCCCCTTCCCCCTTTTCTAAGTACCACTTCTTCTTACCTTAGGAGCACCAGGCGATAGAATAGTTGTATCCTCAACATAGGACCGGATGCTCTCCGCCACATGCGAGTGCGAACTTTTGACTTTGCCCGAGGCTGACGCAGTACTGCCTCGTGCTGACCCAGGCTCAGCCTTCACTGACGTGGCCTGGGAGTCTGGTCGCCGCACATGGGGTGTTGAGTGCTTCGCCATAAAGCTCTATTCCACCAAAAGAAAAAATCAGGTAAGTCAATATTCTTTTTTTTTCCAACACCTGCTCCAATAATCCCTACTGCCCTAAAATGGATGGTATTCTTATTTACCTTCCTGCTACAGTCAGATGGGAGCCACAGTGGCATGCTGCTCCTGTAATTGACTTGGGATGTACATATATGTGCTCTGGATTTACGGCTGAAACCTATGTCATGGTGGACATTTAAAGTGGGTACTAGAAATATGCCCTATCATATGCTTGCGTATGTCAGCGCCTCCTCAGTTCTACTAATGACCTACACAGAGTCTGAGAAATATAAGGAAAACTATTACAACACATCAACTCTGACATCCCCCCTCCCTATTTCTGTTCTGCTCGCTGGGGGAAAGGTTACTGCTGGGCATCACTCTCCCATCTGAAGAGAAGGTACAGGCCTACAGTGAACTACATATGGACTATTACAGTTACTGTCAAATGACTTTACTCAGCTTCCGACATCGTTAACAGGGGTTAAACATTGTTTTCATTACCCCTTCACAACAAGAGTTCTCTATGCTGAATACAACTGTCCAGGGGTAGCAAGATGAAACCAATAAAATACATCATCGGATTTGGTTAACTATTACAGACTCTTAAATGCTAAGACAGCTTAGTAAATATGGACAAATAAATATAAAGTGGTTATTAACCAATCTCTTCAACTGAACTATATCTAACAGTAACAAATAATCACCAATATGGGAAGGATAATCTTCATTTAAAACTATAAAGCTGGGTTGCTTTTCAGTTTATAAGGGCATCCAACCAATATGCACACACACTCCTAACCTTGCCACACTGCTTGGTTGTTTTTCAGTACCAAGTAACTAACCACCATGCACACAAACACCCTTAACCTTGCCAGACTGCTTGGTTGTTTTTCATTACCCTAGCAATCAACTAACAAGCACACATACTCCTAATCTTGCCAGACTGCTTGGTTATTATTCAGTACAAAGCAACCAACCAACATGCATACACACTCCTAACCTTGCCAGACTGCTGGTTAGTGTCAAGGAGGTCATGTTCACTCTCAGCACCTGACCGATGCTTCTCTCCATCAGACATAAGGCCAGGTATCTGGGCAACAGCAGGCTGGATGGCAGTGTGCTGGTACACAACATTAGGCAGCATCAGAGGAGGGGCATTGAACAGTGGTGGACCCACTGTTTGGTACATCACCCCTGGTATGTACTGTAGGGGCACAGCCATACCACCTGATGGAAAATGGAAGAAAAAACTCAATATTTACTTGGATATTAATTGGACCATCAGAAACGTCAAACTTAAAAATAAATACAGTACAAGTACAGTACTAATCTTTTGTCAGAATAAAGCTGGTGCTGGTGCTCTATTACAGTAAATGTACTTGTATTTTCACATGTTGTTGATGTATAACTCTCTTCTTATGTGCTCAGCAAGGGTTATCCTTGGACACCAAGAGCTTTCTTTATAATGGTTATCTTATGGATAAGTAACAATGTAATTACATAAACATCCAGAATCTCTCTCTCTCTCTCCATATATATATATATATATATATATTATATGAACAACTATAAGATCTTTTCCTTTCCATATATGTAATGGCATAAAAACATCCAGTATTCCAAACAATTATGTTTCTGTTCATTTCCCTGGAATTTGTTCTTATCTCTCCCTGTACATTACTGCTTTTGTGGTTCAGGCTCACCTAACAAGAACCCAGTGGGCCTCAGGCTATTAGTAATTTCTGCTGGTTGCCTCAGAGACCTTTAGTTGAGGTTATGTTGAAGGACTGTCAATGTTGTATGGGTGAGATGCATCAGGTCAATCAGTGAACTGTGGTGTAAGGGGCTGCATTACAGTAAGGGCACAGTGGTTGTTCATGAACTGTGTTCTTACTGCAAATGTGGGTATGGGACACACTGAAGGCTGGCAGTGTGAACTTGTCACTCTGGAAAGGCCAATTTCTATGAGATAATTGTCGGGTTGTAGGTTTTGGATGACTGTGGTGGCCGTGTTACTGCATATGTTTACAAAGTCGAGTGTTGGGTGGAGAATGATAAATTAAGTTCACAACCAGTATGTGAACGAGACTAACCCTGTGGTTGTATGAAGGTGGTTGGCTGTGGTGGAACAACCAGGGTGGGTCCAGGTGTGCGTGGGACAGAGATGCTGCTGACGGAGGGGATGGGTGAGATGGAGGGTGCACTGGGGGGGAAGTAGAACCCTGGCACCAGCCCGGGATAGGATGGCCCAGCCACATTTGGTCCCACAGCTGCTGCCACGGATCTGTTGTGAGGTGCAAAATGAAAATCCTTCAGTTCAATAATGACTTTCATACAGTAACCTCTCCATCTGCAGGTTCCAGTTGCGTTATTGTTCATTTGAGTGGATAAATAACCCTACTCATACTCAACAAGTGTGGCAAAATTCCATAAATCGGCCTCAATAACACAGGCTGCCTGGTCCTGACATTAAGAGTCCCACGCGGTCACATATGTCAACATGGCTGGCGATGCTTACACCAATTCTGCTACTCTCAATCATGAACTAGATGACTCATTTCTTTCATATGTATCATAAGTAGAGAGCCAGCATTCTTAGTGTATTTTTGTCTCAGAATATGAAACTCTGATAATTAACAATTGCTAATCTTCAGTTTCTGTCCTTGTGAATACAGCACTTTGCATAATCTTTCTCGTTCTTCTAGTCAAGTTTGTCCTTAAATAATTCTATCAACACTTCAATTTATTCTCAATAATTACACCAGTAAAATGAAAAACTTCTATCTATCTATCTACCTATTGCCAGACGCCTTTATCCCGTCAGGGGTGGCCACAACCATATTGACTCCATGTCACCCTATCAACCACCACTTCACTGCCCTCCCCCCAGCTCACATACCCCTTTCTCATATACCTCTACACTTCATCCCTCCATCTCATCCTTGGCCTCCCCCTCCACCTCACTCACATACACTCTCCTTGTTATCTCTCAATCTCCATCCTCTCCACATGGCCAAACCACCTCAGTGTATTTCTCCTAACGCTTTCTATCGAATCCACATCCACACCACAACACTGCTTCACTTCCTCATTTGTTAGTCTGTCGCTCCATGTATCACCACATGCTCCTCTCAAATATATAACTCACTTCCACTGCTCACACTCCTGGCTTGTGTCCTTCCAGCATGGTCCAAGTTTCACTTCCATACAGTAGAGTTGGTATCCCAATACTATCATGCAGTGATTTTTTTTTACTTCCATGCTCACTTCCCTATTTCTTATCATTGCTTTCAGAGAACCAGGAACCTTTCTTCCTTGAAGTACCCTTTCAAGCACTTCATCCTCCAAACTTCCATCGTTACTCGTCACACTACCCAAGTACTTAAATGCACTCACATTTTCCATTTCCTCATCATCCAACCTCACTGTGCATTCAGTTACTTCATTTCTCTTGAAGACCATAACTTGACTCTTCTCGACATTCTCTTTTAGATTCCATTTCTTACACACTCTCCCACACTCATTCACCATGCCTAACAGTTCCCCTTCGTCTTCACTTAACAATACAAAATCATCTGCAAACAACAACACAGGAAGTTTCCAAATGCTGCCCTCTCTCATTAGGAACACTCCAACATCCACGGCTCTACCTTGTATCTCTTTCATAACCCCATCCATATACTATACATACTGTAATGAACAACCATGGAGACATGACACATCCCTGTTTCAATCCAACATTCAGACAGAAAAGTTCACTCAGTTCACTATCCACATTCACTGATGCCTTAGCACCCTCATACATACTCTTCATGGCATTCAACAACTTCCCACTTATTCCATATATGCTTAGTATTTTCCACATTCCCAGTCTACCCACTCTGTCATATGCTTTCTCCATATCCATGAAGGCTGCATCCAACTTCTCTCCCTTCTCTAGAAACTCTTCCATTAAAGACCTATGGGTAAATATCTGATCTACACAACCCCTTCCCTTCCTAAAACAAAACCCTACCTCACTAAACCACCATTTTTTTTTTTTTTTTTTTTTGGGGGGGGGGGAACTCACCCTGATGACTGAATGTGTGTCTGATTCTCCTGCTGCATCCAGACATCAGCAGAGGATGGCTTTAGGGAAGAGCCCGAGCCGGCTGCAGAGGAGGCCAAAAATGGCTGCTTGTGAACGCTGGCCTCGTGTTCTAGCACTCCACCTGAACGTTTCAACCCTCCACTCTGAAACATGATAAAAATCGTCACACTTTCGACTTATTCTTGCTATTTACAGACAATATAATTCAGAATTAAAATAATGTCTGAGCTGGAGGAGGTAGATATGGCTTTTATTAATCCATTCTGGATGAAATGCCTTTTCTATGTCGAATAAAATAGTCTGGATGTGGACAGAATAAACCAAATAACACCAATAATTTCAAGGGATTAAGTACAGCACACTGTACACATCTGCTGTGTGTCATACCTTCTAAATCACAAAATTGCTACTCTGTTGTATTATTGATCACAATTTAGAAGTTGCCTTTCTTAAGCACCACTGTTACCCATGAAGTTAATATGCCATTTACTCCTCAACTTCCATAACCTGTTGTGTACAAATGCTGTGATATTCTAGAATGCACCGCTGGCATATAGCTAACAAGGACTACCTGTACAATGAAAGAACAAGGTTAGGCTTTTTACTGCAAGAATTACATCCCATTTATCAATCTAATGCAAGATGCCCTAACTGCATAAACTGAGGCCATATATTGTCCCCTCCATCAACAGGCTGCCCTCTCTCCAATTCATGCCCCAACTCATACACCTTTCCACACCATCCCTCATCCCATCTCTGGTATTGCTGCATCAAGGCATGTTTGGCTTTGCAGCTAGGAAACATAGTCAGTCTTAACTCACTCGCTCGGCTGGTCTCTTGATAGGCTTTTTAGAGGATTTCAACTTGCTCTTGTCTCTGTAGGTCCTGGTGGTGGTGAGGGCACCACTGCCAGCACGCTGCCGAGCCATGAACATCTTCTGCATGTCAGCATTATGGCGATTAAGCACTTCCTCTGTCAGCTGCACATGTCGGTAGGAACGACTGTTACTCGAGGTGCGCCCTGTGTCCCCACTACCACTCCCATTGCCAGTGCTCTCACTCTTCCTGCGGGCATAAGCCGTAGGGAGTAATGGCACACAGCAGGGGGACAGTAAGATAGGGAATGAGCTCCCGTTGCTGGTGCTCTCACTTTTCCTGTGGGCAGTATTATACATTAGAAAAGAAAAGCTGGTGGGACAAAGGCCAAGTAGTGCTTAGCCATGAGGAGCCATATGAAACACCATACAATGCTGGATGTTCATAAATAAAAAAAATGAAACACAAACAAAGCAGCATGGGTTTCATTATGTATCTTATTACAGGTACTGTAATAGAATACATCCAACACTGCAGTACTTACAGGCATTTGCACCAGTGAAGGATCAGGTAACAAAGTTAAAGCTGAGTAAAGAATAAGCATCAAACTAATGCATATACAAAGGAAACAAACTTGGGAAAAAACTATGAGAACAAACATACAAAGACTGTATATTAAAAGTTTGTGCAATGAAAAGATAAATATGGATGAAAACAACTTAAGTATAGTAACATAAAAGTTACAATACTGTACTAAATGAAAATATCACTATAAACACTGCTTAAGTGAATTTCAAAGGTCAAGGGGATAGGAGAGTCAGAAAGTAAATGAAATAAATACTGTACTTTACTGTTCCCCCTCCCCCCCATAAAAAAAAAAAGTGTGGTAGTGTAGCAAGACAACAGCACACAGGGAAAAAAAAAAAAAAAAAAAAAAAAAAGGACCAACACATGAAGAATGCAGACTTAAAGACAAGATAGGAAGGATACTTAAAAATATGACAAAGAAAGAACACACCATCATAATTCTGATTATTTCCCAACCTAATGAAGAAATACAGGCTGGAAATAAGGTGAAGATTAAAAGGCAGAAGCACAAAGAAAGAAGCAATGACACATAAAAAGCAGTGCAGTGTCAACAAGGGCCATATTCTCACCAGCTTGGGAGGCTCATTAGTACCTCATCCTTACTAGTTCTGTTTATAGCACATTTACATTTACTTGCATGTTATTAAACCACTTCATAACAAACTCTTTTATGTACTGGTTTTACTACACACATATAATTTAATTCAAATTTAGGACAGGCTTTAGAACTGGTGAGGCTAGATACAGCCTGTATTAAGCCAATGAACATGACAGGTCTTTCTTAACTAGAATAAACCTGCTTGAAAAGAGGAAAAATAAACCAGTAAAGTATATCATCAATATCAAGGGATAGATAATCTAGGTCTCTCTATCTATCTACCTACAGCCAGATGCCATAATCCCATAAGGGGTGGCTGTTTGTCTTTCAGTTGGTTGTTTTATGGGGAGGGACATTAACCCTCTGCCAACTCACTTGTTGACACGTATGGATCATGTATGGGTTGGTTATTTGGTTACCACCCAGCGCAGCATATGGTTTCCTGGTGTACAGGAAACCATCATGCTTGTAACTCAATGTAAAGCCACCTGAATAAGAAAGAAGAGTAATAAAAAGTGATAGGAAAGGTGAGAAATACAGGGAGAGAGGAAGGCAAAAAAAAAAAAAAAAAAAGCACACAAGGGAATGGTAAAGTGCAATGGTGAAATATGCAAGGCAAATAATTGAGGAAGAGGTAGCGACTAAAGTGCCTACTACATCCATGAAGATATAGCCCCAAGATGGTAAGTCTCACATCCATGCACTGTACCTGGTGTGATCACAGTTGTCACCAGACCCAGACCCAGACTGGGACTGGGAGTTTGTCTGGGAGTGCGAGTGTGTCTGTGACTGCTTGTGGTTGCCAGACCCTGAAAAAAAGATGGTTATCATTACACTGATCATTTCTGTGAGAGAGCGGTGAGAAAATTATTCTTAATTAGCTCAGTCAGGGGACTTCTGTCATTTAGCTCTTCCAAACCTATTTCATGGTGATTTTACTTGGTTCAGGATTGACTATTCAAATCAAGGCAGTTCGATATAGTCTTAACAAACCTCTTCACTGCAAGAGCCCTTTCAGTTTAATACAATAACCTTGTAACAGTGTGAATTAACCAAAAAAATTATTAGTGACAAACTGCGTAGCATCTGGGTTTTCATCTTTAAATTATTGACTATACTGTAGACATGCTTACAGTGACAAAGTGTACAGCATTTGGGTCCTCATCTTCACAATATCAACTATATAAATACATAAATAAATAAATAAAACATATAAAAATACAATAAAATTAAACAATTATCATTTTCATCAAACTGCTTTACAGTTTAGAAATAAAGAGCATCTTACCTAGACTGCCCAAGTGAGACACTTCCATCTTGCTGTCACCACTCTCATCTGATGATATAGTTTTGGGGTGGCTTCGGAAGAATCTACAAGAGATAAAAACAGCATTAATATACACATTCATACATGTGCATATGGAAAGGAAAAGAGAGAGTTTGTTTGAGAATACAGAAAGTTGCCTGTACCGAGTTTTTAAAATTAAGTACACAGCAACTTATGCTATAATTTACAGAAAAATTATCTATCACACCTCCAGTGCTATGTACATAGCCAATTTACCTGTTTCCTCCAACTTACAAGATCAGTTGTATGGAAGTTATGATATTCTGGAACACATTACTAACACACGACAAGGACTGCCTGTATATAGGTTATACTTCTTCTCTAGCATGGCACTTCTGCATTCTCTATCCCAGCATTCTGAGCCAGCCTGAGCTCTTGGGATGAATGACTGGGACACTCAACAGAATCTATGGTACAATTATTCTGGATGGACAGATTCCAACGTAAGTCACTCTATATTTACTTACTTTATTTCATCTACATTGTCATAAAAACCTTGACTGTTGTACTTTCATGCCTGATTGCCATCTTCCTTCCCTTTGGTTACAGGGTTACCTACTGGCATCTTATCTGCCTCAAAAGCGATACTGTGTGACTTTCAATGGCTTGTATGATCTAAGCCATGGTAGCCTGGCCTTGGGCCCTCCCACATCTTAGGTTCCCCGAGGGCCCCAGAGGAAAAATAAAGGACTGGCTATTACTGTTTTTACTATATCTTACAATGGGTAATATTAAATATAAGATTAATTTTACCATCTAACCACAGTTTTCTCTCTGACACTAGCTTTCATCTAATATTGTTACTAAATATTTCTCCCAGCCTTCGTAAATTTACAGTGCATTTTTTTTTTTTTTTTTTTTTTTTTTTTTTTTTTTTCAAGCACCAAACTGCAACAACTGGGTAAGTTATATTTAAATTATATCAATCTCCATTCATAACACAGCAAGTTAGTTACATTTTCAAACCTCTTCTTTTTCACATACGATTCTCCCAACAGTGCTTTAACAACTCTCCATGTGGTCCATCGACATCACAGCAGAAAACTTTAACCTTCCTTCTCAATTTACCTTAGTTTTCAGTGAGACAAGTGTTTCAATTACTGTCATGTTTATGCCAATGCATCAACCTCACAATGCAGTGACCGTGTATACTTTGAATGCAATGAATGATCACTCATTTGATGTTTTCTTTAAGAAGTATGCTAATTAGCATATATGAAATTACTTCAACAGTTTCATACAGCAAACTGAAGTAGGAAAGAACTTTCACATCATTTACTCATTAGTAATTTCAATCAGGGTGGCAATGGAAATCACACATCAAATGTTTGCCCTTATGAAAATACAATTTTATTATTATTTTTTTAATCACACTTTTGTGATCGAATGCTTCCATACATACTGCTCAACTCAGCTCTCACTTCTTTTAACCTTCGTATGGTTAGGAAAACTCCGGAGCTCAATTCTACCTAATATCAAATAACTTACTCAAGCAGAGAAGCGAGTAATAAGAGACTGGGTATAAATACTGTCACCATGAACCCTGTAATGCTCAAGTTAGTTCTAATACTCAGTTTCACCAAACAACAATTTTATTCAGCTAAGACTGTCACTGGAACTTAAGTATGCTGGAGATCTCTGCTCCACTACTGTATTTTGCACCACTTTTCAATATCAAATCTTCCTCAAGTATGTCTCTGTCATTCTAGTCCCAATATATCAGCAAAATAATACAAATGATGTCATTCTTGTGTCTAATTTTCTTCACTTAACTTTCATCAATGTTGCCTCCCTAATGGCCACTTCCTATAATTAACCCACTATCCATGCATCCACCCATCAGTCAATCCTTTACTGCACTAATAGTAACAAAGAGGTCCAGGGCTATGCTACACAGCCCAGACACTCAAGGAGAGTTGTTGGTGAATTACTTATGAGGGACATTGTTTGAACAATAAACCCCAACTATTCTTTGGATTATCAAATAAATTTATTACTTTTTCAACTTCATTTCTACTGTGTGTCATATTCCAGGTCTGTAAAACCTAGCAATGGTCCTGCATTGCTTTCCAAATAATACATGTAATTTTACTCAAACATCCAAGCAAACTGAAGTTTTCTTAATATACTTGCACTGGATTTACAACTAAAGCAGATTCAACTGTCAGTGACTTCTTTATCTATTTTTTGACTTCCCCTAAATATTCACTCGCTGACTGTACTCAACATAATCAACCCATATGCCAGGAAATATGTGGGTTACTATCAGTAATCAGAAACTATGTCTATTCAGTATTTTGCTGTACAGTAGCTACTTCCTATTTATCATACTTACCATATTTCTCAAATTACTGTATTTCGTTCTTAAATTTTCGTTTTTATTCCAGTTCAACATTCTATCAGTTCAAGATAATAATCCAACTTCAGGACTTTCCCTCCTCTCTATTACACATAACTGTATTTTTATGAACATGTACTGTAAATTTTTCTCTCCCGGTTTCTGTGTTTCAGTTTTCAGCTGATAGCTATACAATGAGTGTTCCAAACACATCAAGATCCTTACCCAGTGATTTCAACGTCGATACAAACTGGAGCAGAAAGAAAACTGCAGGTAATCTCCCCCCCTCTCTCTTCTCATGACCACATTGTAGTACGGTACCATATAAGGTACTACATGACTTAACACAATACTGTCATCACTTTTCTTGGATTTCCCATCCTATCCAATCTGCATCATGCAAACATTTCATTCTCTTTTCTTTAAAAACATGTTACATAATTCTTATGCAACATAAAGCAGTCCAAAGATATCTGAAAGTGCAATGAAAAGTTTTCAAATCATATAGTACACAGCATGTACTGTACTTTTAATTAATTAGATGAATACTTGAATCATACATTAGAAAATGTTTTATATATATTAACCTAAAACTGCATACCAAGATGTCCTCAGCTTTTTATCCACAAACATGTACTGTATGACTGTTTCTGTTTATCCTAACTGGACAAATAATCCACAGAAAATTTTTGAAATGGCAAAAATATGAGAATGCCACACTATGATAGCACCAGGTGGTCTGGTAGCTGGGGCACTCCAATCAGAGTGATGGCAGTGTTGCATAAGTTTGAATCCCAAGAGGTGACTGGAGATTTTCCAATCATGTGCTGTAATGTCACCAATGTGTGTAGTCTTGTCATATGTACCAAACAAAAATACCTTAGCCTCAGGTCCCAACAACTCAACACAAATAGTGGAGGCAACATGGGACTGACTGTTTTACAAAATGATGGGATTTTATTTACTGGACTAATGATGGTCTATGTGGCTTTTTCTGAATGATCCTTCTGTATCCCTCACTACATTTCATTTGCCATTACACTCTGGTATACACACAGTCTTATCTAAGCAATTAATGCACTCAAATTATAAAAATATTTATGATTTTGGGTGAGTAATGGATGGAACTCTGTAACATGGGAATACAAATGAGTATTAAGAGAACAGGGGTGTTGCTGTACACAAGGGGTACAGCAGAAAGTTCACACATAAGGCAAAGAAAGACTTTGATAATTCTTGTGGTATGTACTTTTTTTTTTTTTTTCTTAACTTCATTCTTTATCACTCCCTCAGGAGGAAGTTACGTTGTATAAGAAAATTTAGACCCGATGCAACTTTTAACACCATTAAGCTTAGGTGGGTAAGTATGGGAGATGAAACATCATCTTCTTTTCCAATTACAGCTTTATTTATTTAAACAGCATAACACAGTTTTTCTGAGGACTGATATACTGATCTTCAGTGACCACAACAATCATAAAAGTGTAAATTTGCCTCCACCAGCCTGTGTCACCTGTGCAAGGAAAAGTAAAAGAAAAATCATAAATTAAACTCTTGTGATATTCAAGTTTTAGGATATTCTCAGTCTGCAATTTGAGACTTGCAATATTAAATCTACAGCTTCTAATACATACAGTATAACATGATTATCAATAAAAAAAAATTCTCTCTCTATCAATATATATATATATATATATATATATATATATATATATATATTGTACTTTACTATCATCAATTCCAGCCACTTTAGGTAATTCTTTATTATTTAAATAAAATTCTTTATCAATTAAGAAAAAATAAAATACTGCACTGCAGTGATGACTGTTTTAAAAATATGTATCAAGTACAAAATGCTATCATTTATCCTAACTCATCTTTCTAACACTTAAAAGTGCATAAATTATTTTTGTGAATCACTGCTTGCATACAGGTAATGCTGAAGTTGCTTTAATATTCTTGTGAAGTATAAACATAGCAAAATGGAGATGGAAGACTAAGGATTAAATAAAATGAATGAGTCTGTGTGACAAAGAACACCAGCGAAATATACATGTATGGAAGCCTCAGTGAATATCCACATTTGTTGAAACAATGTTTCATTAGTATAGCCAAATTATGGCACCTGGTGGTTTAGTGGATAATTCAGGCGCTCCGGTTGGATTGAGCCTGCGTAGGTTTACATCCAAGGGATGGTTGGGGTTTATTGCTCATGTAATGCCACTCAGGGATGAGTGAGGCTGGTCACTCTCATCTTAAATGTCAGGACCAACATGCCTAACCCCAGGCTCCTCTGCTCCTCATGGGGCAACATAGGATTGGATGACGGATAGATGGATATTTCATTAGTCTACAGATTCAACTGATGACCGTATAGTTGTTATTAATGTATCATAACATCTGCCACTGCATCTCTCTCTACTAACCCCAGGCTCCTCTGCTCCTCATGGGGCAACATAGGATAGGATGATGGATGGATAGATGGATGTTTCATTAATCTACAGATTCAACTGATGACTGTATAGTTGTTATTGTATAAATATCATAACATCTGCCACTGCATCTCTCTCTAAAAAAATCAAAACAATCCTGACACATATTGTGCCAGAATCTGATGAAGTGTTAAGTTCACTGGATGAAAGTTGCCATTATCAGAATTTTCTCTATGTTGCTGATATTAAGGAAAACGACTAAGTTTATGATGAAGATTAATTAATATCCTCAAATACAAATTGTACACTCCCTCTTCTGTCTTTCTTTCCTTCAATCTTTCCTCTTCCTTCTGCTTATGGATGACTCTACACTGAGTGACATCCCAAATGGTTTCCTGTACACCAGGAAACCATTTACTACGCTGGATGGTAACCATACATCTAAATTACGGGCCCTGGTGGTTTGGTGGGTAATTAAGGTGCTCCAATCAGATTGAGCCTGTGTAGGTTTATGTCCAAGGGGTGGATGGGGTTTATTGTTCAAGTAATGCCACTCACGGATGAATGAGGCTGGTCCCTCTCAACTTAAATGCAAGGACCAACTTGTCTAGCCTCGGGCTCCTACGCTCCTCAGGGGGCAACATACGATTGGATGATGGATGAATTAATATGGTTGCATTAGTTACAATAGGAGCTGAGAAGGCTGTGCAGCTGATTATACACAATCCTCCTCTCAGATTAACTTCACAGCCACTGTGTCCCTTTCCTATTTAACCCTTGGAATCTGGGTGATGTCCTCTTCAGCTTATTTTTGCTGCAACCAAACTCAACTTCAGGAAATGTGACTCATATTAATGGGGTTTAATAAGACTATAACTAACTCCTACACTTCAAAGTGTCTATTCTATGCAGAATACAATCATCAAGGGACAGCAAAAATAAAATAAAAAAAACATCCCAGATGCAATGAGTTAATGTAGTTATTCACTTTCAAAAGCAACTCTCTTGACAGCTACAATCAAATACAGGCAAGTCCCGGTTAACGTGCAATCGCTTAATGAGAATTTGCTAATATGAGGTCCTGGAATTTACACCACCACCTGTTTAACGAGCAGGTAAACCCCCCCAAAATCCCAACTTAACAGAATCGAGATGAGGGTATTTGTATTTCATGTGTATTAACCCTTTATTCCTGCTTAAAATTGTCTCTCACAGGTGTTGGTGGACAGTGGGGGTTACTTGGCTGGTTTTTCACCCCATCCCTATTTTACCTATAATTTATGTTATTCTGCTTATATTAATACTGTTTTTATATTTCAGGTGTATTACCCTCTTGTATTAACGTCTTATTCCTGCTTAAAATGATCAGAAAGTCAGTTTTGGTGGTTTGGGGGGAGACTGCTCTGAGGCCTTGCTCCCTCACCCTATTTATCCCATAAGTTCTTCATTTTGTTTAATGAGAATTCGGCTAACAAGCAAAATCCTTGATCCCAATTAGCTCGTAAGATCGGGATCTGCCTGTACTGTAACTGTGAGAGAAGCAGGGCTTAGCTATATAACACAAAGTAAATCCAATAAAGTATGATACTTATGACGATAAAACAAGTTACAATACAGTACTGTATTTGCTTTGAAGATATTTATAAATCAGGCTGCAATTAATAACTTTATCCTATTCAATAAACCTATGATTAGTGGGGGGAAAAAAAAAAAAAAGTTCCAAGGTTGCATAAGAGAACAAGGCTTGTACTAACATAATTTGAAAAGACAAAGGAATGTATCCATGGTCAGAGTTAGCAGATACACTAATCTGTTAGCATTAATAATGACAATTGTATAAGTTTTTATACGGATTATCATTTAAACCACGAGAGAGAGAAAGATCTTCCGTTAGAGTAAGTCAAACTTCATGGATAATACTCTTTTGTTTTGTGGGAAGAAAAAAAGTATTTTAGTAATGACAACAATGTGAGAAAAACATAATGTGCAATAAAAAACAAATGAGGCAGAGACAAAATGTGTAAAGAGCAAAAGTAATACAAAGAAAATAACAGAGAGTGCATTAAAATTATTGTGATGGAGACAAATAGCAGGCATCAATCAAGAAAACAAGAATAAGAGAGAGAAAACAGAGGCAACGAAAACGATAATACTGTACTGTACAGAAAGCCCACATTTCATGCCAGGGATGCATTCCAAAGTATCATAACTTTTCAACAAAACTGGTACTGTAAAATGGGGAAAACTGGCAAATTAAACTTACGGGCGGCATTTAGAACCTTAATTCTGAAATTTTCTTAATATTACATAATAGCTTATATGAACATTACAAAAGGTGGCATAAGATGACAACTTTTGATACATATGCAAGGAGAAACATAAAACAAAAAATACTGATACCGTAATACATGGTGCCTGAGACTACGTAAGAAATAGAAATGAAAGAATATATTAACAGCATGGAACTGAAACACAAAAACATAAGACAGGCACAGCATATTGATTACAGCAAGACTGAAAATCAAAATACAAAGGGACAGATATCAATAGCAAAAGGGGACAGGAAAATTTAACTTCAATAAAATGAAAAGAAGGTTTATGCTTGAGAGATCTCAACACAGATGAAAATCAAACTGAACAAAGATACTGTAAGAAAATGTAGACAAAAATATTTCAGCACAATGAATAAAGCTGTGACAGAATAGTAACAAGTGAAATAAGGCTGACAAAGCTAAGTAAATGGGTGTAGAATGAGATAGGGTAAAAGAGACTCAGTGGCACATAGGAAGGGAGACAAGTAACTCAAAAGGAAAGGTAAATGGACAATGACTGCACACAGATAATGAAATAAGGAGACACACAGTTGGAATTCATATACAATGAATAAAGTAAATGCCCAATGATCAAGAGACAAATATTATGAAAAGAATGAAGAAGGCAAAAACACTGAGTCTGAAAAGTGTAGGAATGGAAGAATGATATGAGCATGTAGAAAACAAATGAACTGAGTATCAGCCTTAAGACACAGAAACACCAAAGTAGACAAGATAAATAAAAGCAAGTGAGAACAAATTATGAGACAAGACTCCCAAGGAATGAACAAGGCATACAAAGAATGGCAGTAACAATGAGTAAGAGGGAGCAGAGATAAATAACAGAGCAGTAAGAATACACAAAAGATATACCCATTCAAGTACGGAACACAAAAAAGAGACAACAGGCAATGAGCAGTTCTACTACCAGATGGCACTCAAGTGGGGAAATTTGGACAAGGTCAGATTGTTAAGTCTGGGGGCAACACAATTAACCACTGGGGCAATGGCTGTGCATATATTAGTGTATACTTCTTTACTACTTAACTCGAGATGGAAGTGGCAGGAGGCATGCAATGAAAAAGTGAGGAGGAGGAGTAAAGAAAGGGATGAAGAGAAGGAAAGTGTTTAATGAAGCAGCAAGAATACACAATACGATGTCCATCCAGCTAGGCAGGGAATACAAGAGTGAGAGCAAATGAAGAGCATCTCTACTCACAAATGCTACTCACAGTCCGACAGCGTCAGAGGGGAAATCTGGACGTGGCGAGACTGTCAACTGTGGGGGCAATGACTGTTCATACATTACTGCTTCACTATTAGACTGGAGAAGAAGGGTGCAAAGGAAGACACAGGCAGGAAGAGAGTGGAAATGTAAGGAAGGAAAGGGATGAAGAGAGGAGGGGATGGGGACTGAAGAGAAGAAAGATAAGTATGACAATGAAAATGGAATAACAAAAGAGAATAAGAGTGAAAACAGTATGAAGGAAAGAGGACAACAAATGAACTGGTAAGTAGGGACCTGAAAAGAAAATGTCAAGCTAATGATTAAGTGGACAGTGAAGAGACAAAACCAGGGAAAAAACATGGGAAGTAAAAGAAGGAGATAGGCAGCAAAGAAAGTACTGGATGACCACTAACTTTTGAATTTATTCTTGCTGCTATCCAACGATTATATTCACCTTATGAATGGCCTTTCACTCTGAATGGGTTTACTGAAGTTGTGTCTAGCCCCTCCAGTTTGAAAAATCTACTCAAGTTGTATAAAACAATTTGGAGATACCAAGAATAAAGTGAAAAATGGAGTCCCTTGGGTTAATGAGAAGACAAGGATGAGGGAAGGCTGCAGTTTTACTATAATGCAAAAAGGACACATGGAAAGAAAAAAGATGGAAACAATGAATCAATGAAGAATGAATGCATACAGGATGGAAAGGATTCAGAAGATATAGCAATATGATGAGGAGGGTGAGTGACAGTGGCCTCAAAGCCTCTTCACAGTCACTCCAACACTCTGGCTTCTGGCAAGGTCACAGTGAGGTTTACTCTTGCTTTTCTAGGAGGACACTTCTATCCGTGACAAATGTAACACCAACATGCAAGAACTGCCAAAGAATCCGAACAGCACACAGAACAAAATTTATCCAAGGAAAACACAGTAATTTAAAAAAATTATAAAACGTTTGGATAACATTAATTCAAGAATCTCATTTGCTGTCTCGGTTTCTCTTGGCCAAAGAATCAGAAGGTAACCTTCCCATTAAATAAGAGTTCAATTACCATTGTAATTCATGAAATATGCACCAATGCAAAGCACGTACAGTACTATGGTGAACTTTGTATCATTTGCTAAGTATGTTGTACAGAAGTAAATTGAATCTAGCTACTTCTTTGGCATTCATGATAGTATGCTTACTTCTTGGGCTAAACGAATTACTTCCCGAGTTACTGCTTCTAAATAGTGTAAGGATGCACTTCTTGCATAAATCTGAAGTAACTACCTCTGGGGAAATTCCTCTCATCTGCATTAAAGACAATACCCAACAACTGACTGCAGTCTTGTCTGACCAGAAGTACATAAAGCACTCTATTTGTGGATATTATGTCATATACCTATCCCTTGCACTAATCAGGGTACACAATCAAAATACATACAAAAATAATAAAAACAATTAAAGTACTGAAAATAAATGCAATGTAATGGCATAATTTTCAAATGCTGATGGGGGCAATGCTAATTCAAAATTTAGGTACTGTATAAAAAAAAATACAAAATCTGCAGTTGTCTTAGGTGCTGTGCGACATTTTGGACTTGCAACAATTTACTGCTGGTTTCCACTTAAAATTATGGATGCAAATTTGTCAAGTACTCTGTAATATCACTAGTAATGGACAGTGAATGCAAAGCAGTAGTAAATACACTTTTCCACAACTAACTTACTTTCTACAAAAGCATCACAATTTAAGTACTGTACTAGAAATAAGCACGACTGTAGCTTGTAATTACCATTTTTATACTTTAAGGCTTAAACTAAGCCGCTTTTAACTTGTACAGCATTACAAAACTAACGCATCACATTAGGTGAGATACCACTACAACCCATTTCTCTTATTCAGAACCCTGAAGCTTCAAAGCATACTATAAACTACCAAACATAATGGCAATGCCAAGGCACAAGTCTACTTACATTAACTCTCAATGTAAGCAGGAACCTATACAAACTGAGTCCTACATATTGTTCTAGACTCTAACTACATAATGACAACTAATTCGGTTCCATGTCTCATAAGCACCAAGTGCATGTACAGTAATGTAAAATATTTTCAGAAGTTTCTAACTTCATTACCACAGTCAATCAGTTATTACTGTAACGTACTCCTCACTACTGCAAATTTAAATGATATATCAACTGGTACAACCATATATGAAATTTTTAACACTTTTACCACAATCAAATGTTACCCAATTCAGCAGTGCAAAGCCCACACTAACATAGCTTACATTACAGTACTTTCAAGCACATGAGAATCAACGACTCTTTCCTATTAACTAAACTCGTCACAAAGACAAATAATTTCAACCCTCTTCCCACTAATTTAAGGTCGAATGCTACAAAAATGGTGGTAGGTGAGGGTGCTCACCATCCACTCACTCGATGCAGTGCTGCTCTCAGGTGACTGCCTTTCCTCTCTTCCTTTTTTCCTTCCTTATTCTTCTGTCTTTCTTTCATTCATTCCTCTTCCTTCTGTCTATGGGTGACTCTACACTGAGTGACAAACAAGGAACCCATTTACTAAGTTGGGTAGTAACCATTTAACCATATCATGGTGCCTGGTGGTCTTGTGGGTAATTAAGGCGCTCAAATCGGATTGAGCCTGTGCAGGTTTCCATATCCAAAGGGTGGTTGGGGTTTATTGTTCACATAATACCACTTACTGATGAGTGCGGCACATTCTCATCTTAAATGTCAGGACCAACTTGCCTAGCCCCGGACTCCTACGTTCCTCATGAGGCAACACAGGGTAGGATAATAATGATAACAATGATGCTACAAAAATAATTCACTGTCCATATGAATACTGTATGTACTAGGTCATGACACATGAGGTTCTTGAGAGAAAACTCAAATGATATCCATCCATCTATTGCCAGACGCCTCAATCCCATAAGGGGTGGCCACAAACAAATCACTTCCATGCTGCCCTGTTCGCAGTCATTTCACTGGCCTGCTCCCACCTCACACCCCTCTCTCTCACATACCTCTCCACTCCATCCCTCCATCACATCCTTGGCCACCCCCTCCCCCTCCACCTCACTCACATATACAGTACAGTACTCTCCTCATCAGTCTCTCATTTTCCACCCTCTCCACATGGCCAAACCACCTCAGTGTGTTTCATCTAATGCTTCCTATCACATACACATGCACACCATAATGCTCCTTCACTTCCTCATTTGTCAGTCTGTCTCTCCATGTGACTCCACATGCTCCTCTCAAGTGATAATGATGATATTAAACTTAAAGCTAAACTAATTCTTGGCTTTCAGCAACAGGATCCATATCAAGTACAGGATCCATCTCAAGTACAGTCCTGTAATCACATAACATCTGCAATGTCCTTAAACACTGCAGCACCAGTGTGTGTGTGTGTGTGTGTGTGTGTGTGTGTGTGTGTTTACCTATTTTTTGTATTTACCTATTTGCTGTATACAGGAACAAGCTAAGCTCACAGTGTCTCCATATCTACATTTATCCAGTCTAGTTTTAAACACGTTTTTTGCTTGCACCACCTCTTTATCTAAGTCATTCCTAATACCTATGCTTCTGTGTGTGTGTGTGTGTGTGTGTATGTAAAAGAAATGAAGATAAACAACTTCTTATCACCCAGACTTGAAAATATTACTCACAGCCACTGTCTGTTGTGCAAAACTTCATCTGCAGAAAGTAAAATTCTGACAGTAATATTCATAAACTTAATAGAAAATATTATTGAAAACTCCAATCACAAGCCCAATGTGAAGGATGTGTCACAACAACTGACATAACATCAAACTTAACAGAATCATCAAACAAAAATTTATCCTCCTACACAAGCATATAATTATATAAATATACCAATTACCTGCCTGCAAAGAACTGAGAATAAACTATCTATCTATCATCAAATCTTCTATTGCTCCATCAGGAGGGTATTATGTGAGCAATTTACTCCACCTACTACTCATATATAAAGCCCGATAGGTCACATTAAGCTGAAGTGCCATAACCCACTCACCCACTAAGTATCCATTAGTCGGTTAGTTTAGTAAAGGTTCACAGCTGACACCATCTCCCAAAACCGGCATCTAGAACTCTAAATGGAACAGAGAGCTAATGCATAGCAGAATGGTCCCTTTGGGGACAATAATCACAGGAAAAATAAAAGGAAGAAGTAGGCTTCAGTTAATGCTTTTTAACTGCTCAAAGGTCAATATAGCAGACATTCATTTTCTGGTTCACTCTTCCCCACAGAAGACACACAACCATCAAATATATAATCTAGGTTTCTATTTCAGCTTAAGTTAATTACAAATAGGCTGAGGTAACTAAGAAATCAGTCAAAGGCTTCATGGTTGGCCAGGGAATTTTCAGTTCCATTGCCACGCACTATCAAGAGATGAAAGGAATCCCTTGTAAAATCTCCCCTCCTCTGTGCCATAAGAGGTAAGACGCAGCTTACAAAAGAAGTGCTGGTCATTGGGCTTCTATAGGCCTAAGCCAATACAATGAAGGGCGATTCTAGCCCGTGACTCCTATCTTTTTCGTCTCAATTTAAAAGGAAAAGGGAATGAATAGTAGCACAGGAACCCTTCTTACAAGCCACCTGTTTGACTTTTTTTTCTGCTATGAAGTTCACAACGAATTTCTGAAAAAAATTACCTTTTCCAGTTTCATCGCCAAATTCTAAAATTGCTTTGTAAGTTTCTGTCACCATCATTTGCATGGAAAAGCTGTGAACACATCCCTGACTTATAATGAGTGCCCCTGTATTTTTTCCCCCATATCCCCAGATCACCAGGAATAAATAAGCATACAGCAGTGACTGCATAAGAAGTTAGTGTATTGTACTGGACTAGTACATTTTAATAACCAATACAAAAGTTTTCTGAAAGTGACTTTCACAATAACAACAAAAAAAGTTTGGATTATTTCATACCTAGCCTTAACCACAATTAAAATAACCATCAAGTACTGTATATACAGTACTTTCTAAATTACTTGTCTGCAACAGCTGCTTTCCAAAGAGAGCTATATTAAAATACAAAAAGTGTAACAAATTCAATAATTTTCATTAAGCTGTTACACTGTACTGTATATCACTCCAACTGCCCATGTAGCTTTACTTGGAGCTGTAGCCACAATCAAGCATTGATCAATACACCTAAACTTCTGTGCATGGAGCTTGGTTATGAATTAAACACATGTACCGTACTAAGAATAATCTGCTCCATAAAGTTCTGATCACTGCAGGTAGGGAACTCTGCTTATCACTTCCAAGACTGATTTTATTTGTTACTGATCCCAAACCTACCCTGAAGTATGGCTTATGCTAAAATATTTTTCATATAATTTACCAGTCATGGCAAAAATTAAAGAAACCTCTTCTAAGGAAGATAAATCATGAATAATGATATCTCCAGCAGAGAAATTTGCGTACACACTGTATGAACAATACCAAATGTATGTTTCTGTCTATTAATGTTAACAAATCACTGTTGATCAAAACTTAGTCACTAAATATCAGTTTTTACTTTTTCTGTGTCGCTTAGTAGCATGGTAGTCACCACTCCCCAACACAAAATGTCAATTTCTAACAAACAACCAAGTACAAAATACAAACCCACACAAACTGAGAATATTTTTCCAAGGACTGGACATCAACCAATGATCACTTCCTAGATTCGTTTGTTTATTTATTTAAAAAAAAAAAAAAAAAAAAATGAATAATGGTTAATATGAAGGTGTAGCTGCATCTGCTGGTATCTATTGTGATGCTGACTGGACTGTGAGGATAATAATCGTATACAGTATTATAAACCAGCCAGGAGCCAGAGTATAGAAGAGACTGCAAGAGGCTTACCTATGAATGGTTTCTGAGTAGTTGAGGTGGCCATAGGTTGAAGGGGAGTCAGTGGAAGTGACACTCTCCAGTCCCTTCTGTACCTAGAAGTGTAGGAGGGTATACATCAGCCTAACTAATCAGGTAGAAAGAAAACCAGAAATACTGATGAGGAGGAGTAAGAAGTGGAAATGAAATAGATATGGAAGGGTAAAGAGACAAAATAAGACAAGGGCCAAAGGGAAATGGAGAAAAAATGAAGTGAGAAACAGAAAAGTGCAGAAGACAGGGTGATGTGGAGGCAAGTTGTAAGCTGCCACCCCCCTCCTGCATTAAGTCATTTGGATATAGACAGAATGACAGGCCGAAATGGAATACGAAAAGGGGAAAAATAAAAAACAATATCCAGGAAAAGGAAAGCAGATGGCTGGGTGAGGAAAACCCATAAAGTTGATACATCTAGGGCAGCAGGGAAGACAAAAAGAAGTACAGTATATACATACGTCCATGAGAGAACATCAGATGTCTGCGATAGGAGCAAACAAGGGGCACAGGGGAAGAGAAAAAAGTAGGTGAAAGAGAAAGAGAGAGAGAGAGAGAGAGGGGGGGACAGGATAGTAGATGGTTGTATGAGGAAGAACCATAAATAAAGGTGACACCATCTGATCAAGATAAACAAGAAGTGACACAGAGGACTGAAAAAGGGAGGGGGGAGGGTGAAGAAAAGAATTTAATATGTGGAAGAAAGAGAACAGCATATGGTAGGGTGAGGGAAAGCCTAAAGTCCACACCATTTGATCAAGAAAAAGAAAGAAAAAGACAGTGCAAACAAAATACGTATCCAGAAGAAAGCAAAGCAGAAGGTCAGGTGAGGATACAAAAAAGTCAACAGCACCTGATCTACAGAAAAAATTGTGTGACAAAGAGGATAGAGCAAAAGAAAAAAAAAAAAAAAATCTGAGAGAGAGGACAGCAGATGGATGGGTGAGGAAGTACAGCCAGATCAGTCAGCACCAAATGACTGGCTGGAAAGGGTAGTCACATGAGAAGTAAAGCAAGAAAATAGCTAGTACAGAATACAACAGATGGTTAGGCAGGGAACAGCCAAGAGAAACAGGAGAGTGGAAGAAAGGAGAAAGGGAAAATAGTAAAATAAATACCCAAGTGTAGAGGGCAGTAGACAGTAGCATGAGGAACAGACAAGGGTCATGGAGAAAGATAAAAATGAAAGATGAGAGAAAGAACAAAAAAGGAAAAAAAAAAATCCCAACAAGAGAACAGCAGCAGATGGTTGGGTGAGGATGCGGCACAAAGCCTACACCATCCGATTAGGTGGATGGAGACAACACTATACCTGTCGATGGTTTCGTTGTAGTTGAGCTTGCTGTAGCTGGAGGGGGTTGAGGTGGAGGGATTGGACTCGTAACAGCGGTCATCCTGATGGGGAGAGATCTCACCCATCACCACCGAACCCTCTCCTCGACCCCCCCTTCCCGTCCCTGCTGGGTACTGCTGTTGGGGTGGGGGTTTGTATGATGAAGGAGAGGATCTATATGATGAGGGGGTGGGATCTGTATAGAGTGGGGGTGTGACCATAGCATGGACAGGATAGTATGTGAGGAAAGATTTATGTGATTAAAGGGGAATTTCTCTGATGAAAGGGTGGAATATTATACAGTAATGAGGGATGTAAGAATGGGATGAACTGGATAAAATAAGGATGTGGAAGGATTTGTACTGTATGATGAACAGCTGGGGGCTGTTGGAATGGGTGGTGGTTTGTATCTAGAGGGGGTGGAACTTGCATAAGAAGGTGGGATGTGGGTATGGCATGTATTAGGCGGTGCGGAGAAGTGGAAAGATTTGTATACTGAAGAGGTTACTATTTGTATCAGAAAGGATGGGGGGGTGAGAATGGGGTGGGCTGGATAGTTATGACAAAGGGGGATGAGATTTGTATTATGAACTTAAGGGCCTGAGATAGGGGTGGACATGATAGTAAAAACAAGTGAAAGGATTTGCATAAGAAAGAAGCTGGGGATCCAAATCGAGATGATGTGAAAGGGGGGCGGGGGAAGGGTTTGCAATGCTGGGGCATGGAGAGAGGTAAAAAAGTTATACAGGAAAAGGGATGGGATGTTATAAAAAAAAAATAATAAATAAATAATAATAATAATGGGGTGGGGTTCATTACAGAGAGAGGGGATATGCATGGGGAGGAAAAGTTCTTAACAAAGGAGTAAATAATGTGGTGTCAAAAAAAAAATAATAATAATAAAAATAAAATAATAAAAATAGTGAAAGGTGGGGGCACTCACCATCTACTCACTCAATGTAGTGCTACTCTCAGGTGACTGCCCTTTCCTCTCATCCTTCCAACTTTCCTTCCATCCTCTTCTATCTTTCTTTCCTTCCTCTTCCTTCTGTCTACAGGTAACTCTATACTGAGCAACAACCCAAATGGTTTCCTGTACACCTGGAAACCATTTCCTATGCTGGATGGTAACCATATAACCAAACTATGATGCCTGGCATTTGCCCAGACAACCAAAGCAACTCCCAGGTTCTCGGGCACCATGAGGGTCCAGGGGAGTTTGCTGTGGTTTGACCTCCATGCTGTCCCCCTCAAAGTCAGGGATCATTTCAACATGAGAGGCACACAAATTCTGGCCAAAACCTCAACAAACCCACACCATCCACTACAGTACATGGCAGCACATCCACACACACCCAAGGCCATCAAAACAACACCTAGCACATGATACCATAGACAAGTACTGTCATCTCTCTCTCCTCATCCACCTCAAACCAACCTCCAGAAGCATATCCATGCTCAAATCACTCACCTCTCCATTCAGTCACTCATAGACAACAAACAGCTGCATGCATGGCCTCCTGATATCCACCCTTCTGAATCCCACCTCCCTTGTGAGGACAGGGTCCACCTGGTCAGGCTGAGATGTGGGGATCATCCAGCCCTCTTGAGTTATCAGAAGAGGCTGGATGACTAAGTTGCTGATGCCTGTCCGGGATGCAACACAGCACCCCGTACTATTAAGCACATCATGGAAGACTGCACTGCACACAATCACCTGCACCAACAACACAACATACACCCCTTGAGAACTCTGTGGAAAAGCCTGGTCTCGGTTGTGGCCTTCCAAAAGGACTCAGGGCTGTTCAGCCAAACTGCCTAGGGAACTACTACTACTACTACTACTATGGTGCCTGGTGGTTCAGTGGGTAATTAAGGTACTCCAATTGGATTGAGCCTGTGTAGGTTTATATCCAAGAGGTAGTTTGGGTTTACTGCTCACGTAACGCCACTCAGGGATGAGTGAGGCTGATCACTTTCATCTTAAACATCAGGACCAACTTGCCTAGCCCTGGGCTCCTATGCTCCTCATGAGGCAACACAGGATTAGATGATGATGTGTAAATAGATAAAGGTACAGTAATCACAGAAAGAAGAGAGGCATGGGATATGGTAAAAAAAAAGTGTCGCAGAAGAGGAGAAAAGGGATGGGAGGAAAAAAAAAAAAAAAAAAAAGTAAAAATACCCTCGCTAATACAAATACACCAGCCCTGTATGAGAGAGCCCTAGCATGTACTCAATATGGATGGTGGGTGTTAGCGCCGAAATGGTGACATGTAGAAGTGTATGGTATGTTGCAGGACTAATGGGCCTTGGAAGCAGGCTGTTAAGCCTATGCCCATAGTTGGACAAAAAAAAAAAATCATACGGGGAGGAGAGGTACAGGAGAAACAAAATGATTACAGTACACAGGGAAAAAAAGAAAGGAATATAGAAAACACAAATAATGCAGGAATGGAGCTAAAAAAAAAAAAAAAGAAAAAAAAAAAACAACGGTGGTGGGGGAGGAGATGTAGAGAGTAATTATACAGAAAGGAGAATGATGGGAAAGAGGAAGAAGTCTGGAAAATGTAAAGCCACTCTTCTCATCAGCGTCTTGATCCTGTGTCCCTGCTTTAGCTGTAGTTATCGAAGAAAATCCTTGCTCCTATCAACACATATTTTTACTTTAATATTTCTTTGGATTACAGAAACCAAAATGTTCTGAAAATCTGCTGTGTTCAGATGTTTGCCTACATACTGTATACTAGTGGCAGATCCAAAAGGGGGGTCCAAGAAGTCAAGACCCCCCTCCCCTTTTATTTTTTATTTCCCTTGCCTCACTTTTTTTAGTACGTGCCAGCTCAAGTATATAAAATCACTAAATGAACACAAGCAATTGCATGTTTAAAAATTCATTACCGTATAAATCTGACCTTGATAAACTTCGAAGTTACAGCTGCAAAATAAACTTTGCTTAAAAATATACAACATACATTTCGTTACTGTACAGATTTTAACACATGATTTCCACTGAACGGGAGAAAATGCAGTGTTTAGGACCCCAAATGTTAACAAATGCTGGATCTGCCTCTGTATAGGTTTGCTTAATTACTTTAATATGCATTTCCTGATTATTCTTACACAGTCATATGCTACTCTTCTCAAGTTTAAGTTAATGTGTTCTAATGGTTTAAAATCGCCAGTATTATAAATGAAGTTTTTCTGACATCATTCAATAGCATAGGTTATACAGTATACCTCTACCAAGGATTGGAAAAAAATTGACTATGATGACACTGTACTGCAAAAATCAAAGCCTTCTGATCTCTCCTTAAAAATACACAGACACACAGATAATATAATAATATAAATACAGTAATTCCTCACATGACACTACAGATACAGTCTCAAAAAGTAAGAAGTTCAGTGCAAACTGCTTAAGTGAGGATTAAGTTCCAACAAGAAAGACTTCTCAAATATAAAAAATTTATATACAAGGCTACAAACAAGTATAAAAATTTACAGCTCTTGAAGTTGTAAGCAGGTGTATTTATATAAGCTGAATCTTAAAGCCCACAAACAATTTAAAGAAAAAAGTCATACAATCATCCTCCGGGTTAAGTGGCTAATGTGTTAACCTAGGGGTCTACGTAAGAGGACTCATGCAAGCTGGGGAACTGAAACCTATTATATAAGTGCTTATAATACCTTATCTCCAGCCTTCCCTCCCTTATGATGCCAAAGCTGATTTTTTATATGCTTCCTAGACATACCTTACTATTCAGAGGTAATGCACACAAAGGACAGTGGCATTTGAGATTATTAAACGATAACTACTGTAAAGTATTGGCTTGGAGGAACAGCTATTACTACTAACAGAATGGTTTACATACTCAACCTCCCATCCAAATGTTATGCTCTCTCCCCTTCCTCATTCTTCTATCTCCTCTCTTTTCTTCAATCCTTCTCTTGCACCTCTTCCTGTTTTAATTTCCTGTCCCTTTTCTAATCCTCCTATCATCCCTCCCCTCTCTTTCTCTTTTGTTTCATACATATGTATTTTTACTGTTGTCTTACTGTAAATATTATACTTTGTTGGTTTATGATTACACTGCTTAAAAAAAGAAAATAATTTATTACAAACACCAGAGAAATAAGACAAAAATTAATTAACCACTGATAATTTTAAAGATCTTTGGAATTTTCAGTTCAGATAAGCCAACACAGGATCACATGATATCAGCCCTCCATGTCACCTTGTTCTCTGCCTAATAGCAGAGGATAGGGTGACAAAGGTGACTCATTTGTGGTCACCTCTTCCAGGATTGAGGCATCTGGAAGTAATTACACAGACGAACAGACACCCAGGAGTACAAGTTTTGGTCATCATACGTCAAATATGTGCGAGTTAGATCTGTGCAAGTTGGAGGATGGCTGTATTGATATAAAAGTCACCGTGAAGTTATATCAACCCTGATCCTCGACTACACATCCACACTGTTTACTAAATGTGCAATAGACTAAAATTTAAAAAGTATTTCATTGTTGACTAACAGCTTAACTGCTGCAAAATGTTTTAGAGGAAAGAATGTACTGTTATTAACTGTGAAGCCTCAATTTAGTGATCTAATAGTGGCAACACCATGTCTGTTACTGCCAACTGTCTGTTGTTTGCAAAATAACCCTTCCTACCTACCGTACCCAATCACAAAACCTTACCCAACTGCCTCTAACTAACATATAAGCAAGCAAAAAGAAGAAAAATGAAGACATAAAAGAAATTATCGTTATCTTTAACATTATTGCCTAACAGAAAGTATAAATCTGCCTGCAACATCTAGTATGGCCACAAACACAAACAAGCTGGTATCATCTGGGATTTTCCAGTGTCTTCTTGTCCAAGTGGAGAAAACTCCTTAAAATAATGAACAATAAAAATAAAACCCGAACTTACTACTACAGTACCACGAACAATTTTAGAAAAGAAGGAACCTTGTGATGTCATGGAAAAAGAATTAAAGACCCAATTTTAGCACAATGGAGAGGTGAGAATTGTGGTCCTGTCAGTGTTACTTTAAATCTTTGACTGAGTTGATGAAGAGTAAATTAAATTTATGAAATCTTGTCTGCTAAATCTGATATTTGCTGAATCGTTGCGCACAACTGAGGTATTACTGTATTTATTAAGCAATGTCAATAGCCTCACACTAACAAAACAAATCAATGACAACACAGTTATGGACAGCTGCAAACAAATGGTGGTCCAAAGTACTGTAAGAGACAGCGAGATTTATTGGGAAGCATTCTCGAGAGCTTGGAAGGCTTTGTAACATCTCTTCTTTACCAATTTATACTGCATATTACACTTTTCTAGCCTGTATTTTGTTTTCATCAACCCAATTTTCACAGTTTGTGTAAGTAATATACAAGAGAATACCAATATTCCTTATCCAGAAATAAATGTTATGTAAGAGGTGCAGCAGCCTCTTTAACTAATAAGAATTAGGGTCAACTCAACATAGGGTCATATTCTCCTAAGTACAGGAGGATTTCAACCATCCCTTTCTTGGCAGTTTGTACAGCTTACTGTACCTTACTATTTTCTTGCATGTTACATACTTAATGCCTTTATAATATCGACACAGACTGCTTATCTATCATATGAGATAATATTAACTTGCCATGTGTAGAAATAAACGTGTAAGGACGAGATGCCAAGAAGCCTCCCTAACTGATGAGAATATATGACAATATAGTCAAGAACCTCACCGAGCTGGGCTGACTTGGGCCGAGGAGGAGCTGGCCGACAGGACGTTGCGTGGTAGCAGAGGGATCCCTGACAGCAGCGGTGGTGGCGGTAGCAGCAGTGGCAGTGGTACGTGGGGTGGCAGCCACCGTGGAGTTCTCGTCCTTCTGCATGTTGTCCAACTCATCCACAATGGAGCTCATCATGTGGGCTAATGTGCGTCGTCTCATCTCCTGTGGCTCCTTGCTTGGATCCTTGTATGTGGCAACAGGCTGAGGGGAGCGTAAGACACAAGATTATCGTAATCCGTTAAGTACGACAGGACATACTGTCACTTATGTTCATGAAACTGCCACAAGATTTCACAAGACTTCATGTGAGTTGCCTCATCTCTTGCAGCTCCTTGCTTGGGTTGTTGTACTGAATATGGCTATGGGTCAAGGGCTATGTAAGACACACAATTAACCCCTTCAGTAAGGAGGATGGGGATAGGAGGACGGGAAGGGATGGGGAGGGGGAGACCAAGGATAAGATGGAGAAAAGGGTGGAGAGGTATATGAATGAGGGTGGTGAGTTGGAGGGAGGGAAGCTTGGTGGCAAAGGACTGGGTGAAATGGATGCAATTTGTTTGAGGACACCCTTCTTTTTCTTTTTAATCCAGAAGGAAGGAACCAAAGGCCAGGAGCCCGCAAACTGTGTAAAAAAAAAAATAAAAAATAAAATAAATAAATAAAAATAAAAAGCCAAATTCAAGATCCATTCATTTCGAGACACCTGGACACACTGCATTTGAAAGACTGGAGATCACCGGAAGTAGGAAATACACACAGAAGGAGATAGTTCCACAGATGATCTGTTGCATTAACCCCTTAACTGCGAGGCGTCACTTTCGTGACGCTTGGGAGCAAGGTATCATACCGCGGGGCGTCACTTTTGTGATTCTGTGTTATTTTGAATTCCCCCGGGCTTTCAAGTGGGGGCTTGTATCATCTATCAGTACTGCCAATGTCCAACACTGGTCAGCACTCCTAACCTCATCTGTACTCCCATCCATTGTTGACAATTTAGCCATTTCTCCCCGTTCTTGACTCCCCTCCCTACCTTCCCTCCATTACCCTCTCCTCTCACCTGCCCGGCCATGCTACGCTAAGTAAATCTTCCCTGGAATTTTCCACTGATTTCATCCATTGAAATAAGCTCTATGCCCTATTCTTATAGCAAATAATATATACCAAAAAGAAGTAAGGTAAGTGAGAGTGCCATACACCTGGAATTGGCTAATTATCACCTGACAACACCTCACGTGCACTCATTCGCTAATTTTCACTGTTTATTTCCCCTTGAAATATGCCGTATAATCAATTCTCGTACTAAAAATATACATAAGAAGGGAAGGGGGAAGCCTAAGTGATATTTACATTCACCTGGAACTACCTAATTTATAATGTATTGTCTAGATTTCCTGCCAATCATTTCACTGCTATATATTAGCAGCTGTCAAGAGGCTGACATTTGCAGTAATGCATTTCCCTAGGTAGGCCACCCCGGCCCACCCCTATCAGTTCACTGTCATCTTCGAAGGTGAAGGTACGTCTGTTTGCTCCTGCTAACTTCCCCCCGGTTTTTAGCCCCATGCAAAGGGACCTGTGACCTTTACCCCCTACTAAACCTTGTGTGGAAAGAGGTAAAGGGCTGACAATTGAAAAAGAGTGACTACGATCTTTCTGTTGAGTAAAACAGTGAAAGTGGAATTGTAAATAGTGTAAATAATGCGTAAACAGCAAGTGAAAGCAATGAATATAAATATAAGTGAAAAGTGGAAAATAGTTTTATAAGTTACTTCAAGTGACAGTGCATAAAACAGTGTAAATGAAATAGAAATGTAAATAATGTAAATAAAATACAGAACGTAAATAGAAATGTAATTGAGTAGTATTATAAGAATACGAGTATATATACTTGGAGTAATGCAAGTGAAAGTTTCACTCTAGCATGTATGAATACTATGAGTTATGAGAGTGAAGGTGAAAGTGACATTCACTCTCAATGCTAGTATACAGGACGAGAAAGTGAATGCTACGTATTTTACTGAAAGAAATTGAATGCCTACAGTGACAATAAACTACTATTACTGAAGGAAACTTATGGATAAAGACTGTAGATATATATAAGTGTTATATAGTAACAGAAATATAAACTGTGAGTGTTTTTATGAATAATAAATGACAACACCAGCGGCGAACTAGCACAAGTGGGAAGGTCATACGCCCTCGTAATTTTCGTTGCTTTCACAGTTTTTTTTTTTTTTTTTTTTTTTTTTTTTTTTTTTTTAAATATGGATTCCAAACTATTTGAGAATCATAGAATGGTGTTTCTAGTGATAATATCAGGCTGTGGTAATCATATTACTCATATTACGGGTTGTCGGGAAGTGTAAAGTGGAGACTTCGTTACCCAACTTCAGAGGTCTCCACAAGTCCTACGGTACTCAACGAAGGGTCAACAAACACCCCAGGAGAAAGCTGAAGGTATGTGCCATAAGCATATGTGATTTTAATAATCTAGGACTAATAACTGATTTTTGGCAAATATTTTTAGAGAGTCTGTCGGAGCGCGAATATGCCCGCGGGTGCTGCAAGAAAAAGCAAATCAAGCCCACGGTTAAAGGGTTAATGAAGGAATGGGAGCAACAGTTAACTCTTTCATTAGAGAGTTGGACAGAAAAGGGATGAGAGTTTGTTGCTAGGTGAGTGCTATGCACCTGTTGTAGAGGTGGAGGGATGCAAGCTGACAGTTCAGAGAAGCAGAGACCACTGAAGTAGCAATAGAAAAGAGATAAAGAAATAACAGTGTGGCAGAGAGACAGGGGTTGAAGGGAGCCAGTAAGAGGACAAGAATTAATGAGACAAAAAGCCTTTGACTCCACCCTACTGAGAAGAGCTGTATGTGGGGAAGCTCCCCACATATGAGAGTTGTACTCTACACAGGGACGAATAAAACCCAACTGTGCAGGGGTAAAGAAGGCGCAGAGTCGGCTTAGCACACCAAGCAGATTTTACAAAAGATGTAATAAGATCTTTCCAAGATAAGTCCAAAGAGAATGAAACCCAAGTATGTTCAAGGATGATGCAGGATTGAGTGGTAATTACTAAACATTAGTGGGTATTCCTAGGGAAGATTCTGTCAGGTTGATAGATGTAAGAACTGAGTCTTTAATGCATTAAAAACAAGATTATTTTTACCCCAGTCAGAGATACGAGCCAAGTCAGACATTAGGTGTGCCATAACTTCATCCCTTGTTTGTTGAAGTAACTGCTGAGATGGACATTGCGAGAACTGAATGGAAAGGCGAAGGGTGGAATCATCAGTATATGAGTGGATAGGGTTATATGCAAAGCTTAGAAGGTCACTGAAGAGAGTTGGTGATAGGACAGAGCCCTGAGGAACACCACCGTTGACAGATCTAGGAGAAGAACAATGGCCGTCTACAATAGCAGCTATAGAATGACCAGAAAGGAAGCTACAGATGAAGGCACAGACAAAGGGATAGAAACCGTAGGAGGGCAGTTTGGAAATTAAAGATTTATGCCAGACTCGAACGAAAGCCTTTGGGATGTCAAGTGTAATGGCAAAGCTTTTGCCAAAGTCTTGAAAGGAGGATGACCAGGAGTCTGAAAGGTAGGTGAAAAGATTGCCAGTGGAGTGTCCCTGATGAAACCCATACTGATGATCAGAAAGGTCATGACAGGAAAGATGCCTTAAAATTTTTCTGTTAAGAATTGACTCAAAAACTTTTGAGACACAGGATGTTAAAGCGATTGGACGATAGTTAGAGGGTTGGGAATGGTCACCCTTCTTTGAGATTGGCTGAATGAGAGCAAACTTCCAACAAGAAGGAAAGGTAAATGTTGACAGACAGGCAAAAGAGATTGCCTGGGCAGGGTGTACGCACAGAAGCACAATTCTTGAGGACAACAGGAGGGACTCCATCAGGCCCATATGCCTTATTAGTATTGAGACCAGTGATGGCAGAAAATACATCAGCCGAAGAAATTTTAATGTCAGCCATGAAGAAGTCAAAAGGGGAAAGTGATGGAGGAACAGCACCGGAATCATTTAAGGTGGAATCGGAGGAGAAAGTCTGAGTGAAGAGATCTGCTTTATCAGTTGAAGAAATAGCTACAGAACCATCAGAGTAGAAAAGAGGTGGGAAGGATGATGAGGTAAAGTTGTTAGAAAGGTTTCTGGCAAGGTGCCAAAAGGAGCAGGAAGAATTCAAGTTAGAGTTGAGAGCATTTATTACCGATGAAATTACTTTTAGCAGAGCGAAGAACAGATGTAGCACAGCTCTTGGGCAGAAACATAAAAAAGATGTGATTCGGGGGGGGGGGGCTCTGGTATCTTTAATAGGCCCTCTCCTTGTTGTGGACAGCAGTAGAACAAGCATGACTAAACCAAGGCTTTCTTGCGTTAGTCAAAGGATATTGGAAAGGAATGTATGCTTCCATGTCCAAGAGAATAACCTCCTTAATAGGCGAGGCACACTCAGATGGCTCCCGGCCATGGAAGCAATAATCATTCCAGGGAAAATCAAAGAAGTACTGCCTGAGGGCCTCCCAATCAGCAGATCCAAAGTGCCACAATCGACGTTTCTTTGGAGGGTCCACATGCCATCCCGGAGTGATAGGACAGAATAAGGTAATAAAGTTGTGATCGAAGGAACCCAACAGAGAGGAAAGACTAACGGTGTAAGCAGAAGGATTAGTTGTAAGGAAGAGGTCAAGTATGTTGGAGCTCTCTCCAAGGGGGTCAGGGATAAGAGTAGGGTACTGTACAAGCTGCACTAGGTCATTAACCCCTAGGCGCCAGTCCACGTCATATGACGTGTTCGTAAAGGCCTACGGTCCACGTCATATGATGTTTTAATTTTTACTTGGGGGCCCTGAGGGGTGTGGGGGAGAGTGTATGGAGAGTATCATAGTGTCAAGAGTTACTAAAAACAGTGAAATAATGTGTAAATAGTGTGTAAATAATAGTGAATAAATAAACAGACATAAATTTGTTAGAAAATAAGTATCATGGAAAACATACAATAAGCCAATCTTTATTAGTTACTTTCCTGAGTTTTTTTGCTATTTTAGTTGTAATATTGTACTCATACGGCATTGTGAATTAGTGAGAAAAACAAATACACACCCAACACTTGTTTTGGCATGAGGTTATCAACCCTCTTCATTCCACTAATACCAACAACACACCACCGCAACCTTGAACATACTCAGCCCAGCTGCCACACACCGGCTCCCTCACACCACACCACCACCTCAAAATCGCCAACAGAGAATAAGTACGCACTTTTTATGTGTTTTTTGTCATTTGTGATTGATTTGTAACAAAAAATATGTATATTTTGGGGAAAATTGATTATCCTGAAAATAACCCGGTTCTGGGACGTGGATAGGTAAACCCATTCCCGGTGCCTAGAGGTTAAGGATAGAAAAGATGAAGGTTTGTTCACCAGGTGGATCAGTGAAAGGAGAGGAGAGCTAAAGGTGGTGGTGAACACTGAAATCTCCTAAAATGGAGATTTCAGAGAAGGGAGAAATGGATATGATGTGTTCCATCATAGCTGTAAGTTAGTCAAAGAATTTTTCATAGTCAGTAGAATTAGGGGATAAGTAAACAGCACAGATATACAGTATGTAGTCAGAGAATGACATGAAAGCTGAAGCCAAAGAGTACAGAATTCAGAAGAATCAAGTTCAGGAACACGAGAGCAACATAAGTCATTGCGTATACACACACAACAACCACCTTTGGCTTTTAAATGAGTATAGAGAAACTAGGAGGATACAGGAAAGGGTTAGCTATCAGTTGCCTCAGACAGCTAAGTCTCAGTTAAGAAGAGAAGGTGAGGTTTAGAGGAGGAGAGGTGGTGTTCAACAGAGAGAAAGTTAGAGGAAACGCTGCAAATGTTGCAGAAATGAAGAAGAAGGGAGCCAGACAGTGGTTCCAGGCAGCCTGTTGAGTAATCACCGAGAGAGAGGCAGATGGTGACGTCTATAGACGAAAAGTGACATAAGTATTATATCACATTCACTTCAATTCTTGCAAGTGCCAAAATCTAATCCTCTCACTACAATGACATTCTTCAGTTTTCTTGCTACTTTTTAAAGCAATCTTGTTAAACTCAGGAAAAGCATCTCATACCAAAGAGGTTAATGAAGACTACATTTGATTAGAAGGCTATATCTGATTTCTCCAGTTTTAAAGGCTTCTCCCATGCAGTATAAAATAATCAGGAGATGGCATGAATGAAATGCAAAAGAACTCCATGTTCACTGGGTTAATTTCACTCCTTCCAGATGATCTGATTCACCTTACGAGAGACTTCTGAAACTGAATGAGTTTAATCCAGTCTTCAATAACCCTTTCAAATACAACAGGTCTTTCCTACATGTAAGTAACATGTCTGGCAGCAGCAAAAAATATACAAACTCATCTGGCTTGTAGAATTTACATACATTTTTTTTTTGCATATGCTCAGAGGCTCAGGGGTGGACAGGACAAATGGTCACCCCTTCCTTACTGTACAGTAACATCTTTTCACTTCTGTTCAAGCAACTGCCCGATGTTTCAATTTATCATCATCACTATACTCACTCTGACCTTTCTTCTACCTAAACATGGGTAAGGTAGGCTCCAGAACACAAAGAATGAGGAAGAATAAAAGTGCAGGAGGTATCAACAGCATGCCTATCATATACATAAACATATTACATATATATATATATATATATACTGTATATATATATATCATCATCATCGTCATCATCATCATCAGGACCTCCTTTCCCACCCTAAGGCAGGATGAGGAGTAGCAATGTCCAGATATATATATATAAACTTAGGATCCAGAAAACAAGGAAAGTGAATGTTAAATATGATAACTAAGTTACAACATTACTAACAATAAAACAGGCCTCACCTTTGCCAAGAGCTCAATGATCTCACTCTGTGCCTTCTGTGACTCCTTCATGATTTCCTCTGGCAGGGGTGTGGCTGCCTTATCACCAGGGTCCATAAATATCGCTATGTCACTTGGGCCCTGCCACAGGATTGAAAATGTTGTCATTATGCCACCCTTTCCCTGTGGCTAGTGAAATTGGGGAATTTATTTAAGTTAACATCACAAAATTTTGATCAACTGAGATACCCTAGCAGTCAGAGGCTTTGCTCTGAAAACTACCTTGAGCCACCCTTTCTCTGCTACTGGTACACCTAGGAATCTATTGAAGTTAACAATATAATTTCATGCAGTAAAATGAAATCCTAGCAGTCAAAGAATAAAGCCGAATACAAGAAAGAGTCCAACAAAAGCAAGTACCTTACTACCAATAAAACACCAGTATTTTCACACAGAAATGGTCAAGGAGGTTTAAAACTGCACTGGTGTTATACTGTACATTATCTTTCATTTAAACTGTAACTGCATGGGGGTGAGACTAGACCCAGGGTAAACTTATCTAATCTAAGAAAATATCCAGCCTGAATCTGTTGTGCTACTGTTCCATGCTTCATTTAGCAATCACTCACCTAACAAACAGTTTTTGAACACAACACCAAAATCCCAAAGTTCATGTACCTAAGTATGGGTATTCTTTATTGGTGTATTATAACCTTTACATACAGCTTCTCTAATAGGAACTATCCCACATCAAAGAGGAGAAAGAAGTTGCAGAAAGCTGAATTACAAGAACGGGTACACAATAATGAAGATGACAAATTTACCTTTAGGACTCGATGCTGGCCGATGATGGAATCAATTCGTTTAGTCCATGGGTTAACAAAACACAGCCACTCAGTCTGCAGTGTTACCCAGCTCCCATTGAAGGTGCGGAAACGGTATGGCTTGCTGCGGTGTGGCTTACCCTGCTCTCTTACCACTGTTGGTTGTGCGAACGAGGATTAATTTATCAATCAATACCTGAAAACCCTCACATCTATTTCTTTACAAATTTACATTATACTTGTATCTCTTAATGAATAAAAAGAACTGACCAATTATCATCACCATTACATATATTATCCTAACCCCATTTTCCACTACAGTATTATATATACTGTATTACAATGGGGGTGGATAGGATCTGGAAAACGAAGCTATCAACATATTGTACAGTAATTTCCATTGACATGGGACATATATTCACACATGTAAAGATGTACACACCCTCAAAAAAGTATCGTTACACCTTCTGCGCGATACAAACTGGCACCCCGAATGAAACGTTTGATAACAGCCTTCCTCCAACCCTACCGAGACAACTCGACTGTTCAGTATGAAACTCATCGGACCCCCCTGTAACGATACTTCTTTGATTGAGTGTACAACAATCAGGAGGACTACAGGGCTTCTGGGAATGAACTGTTAAATCTGTGCTCTGAGTTGGCCATTTTTCATTCATTCATTATCCAATCCTACATTGCCCTATGAGAAGCATAGGAGCCCAGGGTTAGGCAAGTTGGTCCTGACGTTTAAGACGAGAGTGACCAGCCTCACTCATCCCTGACTGGCAATTACATAAGCAATAAACCCCAATCACCTCTTGGATATCAACTTTCACTGGCTCAATCCGACTGTAGGGCCGTAATTATCCACTAAACCACCAGGCGCCAAAATTTGGTTATATGGTTACCACCCAGCATTGCAAATGGTTTCCTGGTGTACAGGAAATCATTTTGCTCATCACTCAGTGCAGAGTCACCCACAGGCAGAAGGAAGAGGAATGAAGGAAAGAAAGACAGAAGAGGGAGTGTAAAGTCACCCGTAGGCAGAAGGATGAGGAAAGAATGAAGGAAAAAAAAAAGACGGAAGTGGATAGAAGGAAAGAAGGATGGAGGAGAGGAAAGGGCAGACACCCGAGAGTAAAATGAAAACTAAATAAATAAAAAAATAACCATATGTCTTATAAAATCACTGATCCACCCTTTGGTGTTTATGGGTGCAGTGCAAATTTCATGTACTCGTTACCATTTGACGCAGGCTGCGTCTGCGCACCTTGCAACCACTCATTACCATTCCACGCCAGTTGCGTCGAACGAAATAGCCCATTTTGGGGGTTATGGAATGATTTTACGTCCATTTCTGGGCGAAAACAAAGCACTACTTGCATCCCTGTGTATTCCTCCTCCGCGCTCAACCAACCCCACACCCAGCATCACCCAACTGCCCCAGTCAGTGTGCAATGAGCCTTGCTCAAAAGTATGATAATTTACTCTCACGCTCCATGAAGTTGGCCTTAACTGACCTCAGCAATTCTTTATACTGTACACCAAAATGTAGCCAAATAAATTTCCTATAATTTTTTCTCAGTAACATTTACCATAAAAATTATATTTCTATGTGAAAAAACTAAAAAAAAAACGGAAGTAAAAAAAATAATTTACATATAGCTGATCTTTTTTACAACACCATAAGCAAGTACATATATTCAGGATTACAATGAAAAAAAATGACAACTATCGAAGCATAAATAAGGGTGTGAGGATAAATTGCTTATGAACTATTGAGTATGCGGGAATAGTGCGGTGACAGGGAAGGTCTCTCAGTGTGTGGCCTTGTGCGCCCAGGACTGTGTTCCAAGTACAGTACTCACTTGCAGCTGAATGCGGCCTGCGTCGATTGGTAATGGGAGGGTTAACGATGCAACACACACACACACACACACACACACACACACACACACACACACACACACACATTTCAACTTTAATACATCCCTCTTGTAACACCAGCAGAGCACAGATACTACAATTAATGCAAATAAAAAAGGGATGCAACTACACCCATTTCGTTATTTCTTCAATATCCATATCTCACTTTCAAATACATTCGCCTCCAAAATCAAACCACATTACTCTAGGCCATCCCCATGTGAATGCATTCAAGTACCTGTACTTGGGTAGTGTGATGAGTAAGGATGGAACTTTGGGGGATGAAGTGCTTGAAAGGGTACAGCAGGGAAGGAAGGTTGTTGGTACACTGAAAGCAGTGATGAGAAATAGGGAGGTGAGTATGGAGGTTAAGAAGTCACTGCATGCTAGTATTGTGATCCCTACCCTGATGTATGGAAGCGAGGCATGGACTTTGCAAGAGGGGAACAAATCAAGAGTGAGAGCAGTGGAAATGAGTTACTTGAGAGGAGCATGTGGAGTGATGTGGAGGGACAGGTTAACGGATGAAGAAGTGAAGGAACGTTGTGGGGTAGATGTGGATGTGGTTGAGAAGATTAGGAGAAATACACTGAGGTGGTTTGGACATGTGGAGAGAATGGAGAATGAAAGACTGACTAAGAGGGTGTATGTGGGTGAGGTGGAGAGAGGGAGAGGGAGGGGTAGACCGAGGATGAGGTGGAGAGAGAGAGAGGGAGGGGTAGACCGAGGATGAGGTGGAGGGATGGAGTTGAGAGGTATATGAGGGAGGGAGGGGGGGGTGAGTTGGGGGGAGGGTAGTCAAATGGTAGGTGACAGAGCGACTTGGAGGCGTTTTATCTGCGGCCACCCTTTGCGGGATTAGGGCATCGGGCTATAGACAGATAGATAGACTTACTTATACACAATATTTCTTCACCCTGATCACTCCCAGCCTCTCCATGTGACAATACAAAATGAGCACACTCTCTTTTACATCTGATGAATAAATTTTCAGACCTACAAACTGCTTCCTTATCCAACCTGTTTCATCTTCATCTTTACTACTATCTTGATATTTTTTCCCACCAAAAGATGAGGTGAGATAGCCAATATACAGTACATTCCTCAAGTGTCATTTCTACCAACAAATAATCCTCAAGTCTCACTGTGCCTTCATTCTTGACCTTTCATACTCATTTCATACTAATGTCTCACACCCATACTGTAGTGTGGGCACTGATAAATCTTCATGAAGTCTCTCTCCAGCCTCTATACTTATTATTTTCTTCTGTTCCAAAATCTCATAGCATCGGTCATTTTCTCTCTTAAAGCATATCTACTTTCCACTTGACTTTAAGACTTTTCTCTTTCCTTTATCACTACATTAAAAAACTTTTAAATTATCCACCAATTCAACACTTTCTCTATGTATTGTACCTTGAGACAGTAACAGGAATGACATTGGGGGAGGGAGAAAATTAATTAAAAATGTTGCAAGGAGTGTACCTGGGTGTGTTAGTACCCACATTAATATATGGGTGTAAGATGAAGGCATGAAATTGGTTTGGTTTGATGATCTTATGGTACATCATGCACCTGACACTCACTCACTACAGTTCATAAAAACATCGACAGCTCCTGATGGGACAATACAGAAATGGTTGATGGATGGAGCTCGTGATCCTGATTATATTTGCAATCTTCCCTACCTTAACTGCAGCCTCCATGAGAAAACCAGAGAACAACAAACTCCAGCTCCAAAAATACTTAAAAGCATTACAGTTTGTTCAGCTTAACTTGGAAGAGCCTTTTGTCATTTTGCAGTTTATTTCCAGCAGCTCAATGGCAGAATAACGCAATGCTATAGCTCACCATCCTTTTCAGAGCATCTTTTTGGGGACTAGCACGTGTCAGCATTCAAGATGAAGAGATGTTAATATTAGTCCAAGCTTGAGTAGAAGTAAAGCAATAAAGAAGCAACACAGTCAAGTCTGAGAGGCCACAGTAGAGCAATAAAGAAGTAACACAATCAAGTCTAAGCACACAGAAATATTGGAGTCACACAATATGTACAGAAATGCTGCCATACATACTATCCTCATAGGCAGTCTTGAGCAGTGGCAGGTCCTCCGGGTGATAGCAGTCGAACACAGAATTGCCAGTGAGGTCCTGTGGCAAGTGGCCCAGGTAAGGGATAGCCTCGGGGTCATACTCCGAGAAGTTACACGACGATGAATGCCGGATGCTGAAGGTGCCCATGGCTGGCGTCTCCTCGGGTACTGTTTACGTGAGATACAGGGCTGGGGTGAAACAGAAGGGACTGAAGAGAGAGAGAGAGGGGGGGGGGGGCCTGTGGAGGCAAACTAAGCGTGACAGGGAGTTTGGGGAAGAGGAACAGTAAGAGTTAGGGAGAGACATGGACTAATGAATGGAGGCTTGAGACTGAAAGGGACTAATTGAATGAGAGTTAAATAAAGGGAGCCCTAGGAAAACTAAGTTAATCCCTTTGCTACAAAATACATATCTCACCTTTTTTCCTACAATGTCTGGTCACCAAGAGAAAAACTTCTTTGCAAAAGTAAAAACTGTCTCAATGATCTAATTAAAAATGAAATGTTTTATACCTCACTCCAGCTTATGATACATTATTTTATCCATCTGTGGAATTATAGGTGAACTGTGATCCCTAACTATACTGTGCCATGGCATTTAAAAAAAAAAAAAAATGAATACAGCATTCTTCACTTTCAGAGTCTATCCAAAAACATATGCCAATTAGTTAATCAACCTGCATTGTTTTGTTTCTCCTTCTCTCTAATACAGCACTGTACTCATATCACTTAATGATGGGCTAGCTGGTGATGCAATGTTTAACATATTGTGTTTGCAACTGGAAAACCTGAGTACATTTTTCTGGCTGGTAAAACAAATGTAAACTGTTCCCCTCTCGTCCCTGCTCCCCAAAAACTACAATTGGTGACCTGGATGCAAAATGACTACTGTGGTTTGTACAGTATTTCAGAAGAATGGGTCTTTGAAAATGTTAACTGTCTGCCTTAATGACTCTTGTGTAGATACTGCAATAGGCACAAAACTAAACCTTCTTCTTCTTCTTTGACTTAATGACAGATGAATACTATCTATCCACCCAAATCCACGCACCTATCACACCCACCCTGGTAGACATTCTTGATGTCTATAACTTCAGCTTGAGGCATGAAGCAACAAGAGCCGCTTTAAACTTAAAATGCTCAGCTGTACAGAAAAAGCTGTGATATTCGGGAACACATCCCTGATAAAATGAGGGCTACCTGTACCACTTCACAGCTAACAATGCCAGCACAGTAGGTCAGCTAACTATGTATGGTATATATCTATATCCATATGCCTTAATACTGGAAGGCATGGCGACAAATAAATTGCCCTTAAGTCACTCTGCCCTCTCTCCAGTCCACATCCTCCACTCTCTCCAGCTAATATCAGATAATTTTCTTCATATGAGAGTCAGTCACAGAAGCCTAAGAGTGTTGATGCAGATCAATATCTACTACCTCCCACAGAATCTACAGTATTTGCAAGTAACATTCACTTTAGCAGACATTTTGATGGGTACAACCTTAGGCCAACACCAAAGTGGAATAGGGGCCCATTTACTGTATATTCTCAGTTGCCTAAAAAATATATATATATATATATATATATATATTTTGGAATATATTCCTAACTTGTGGTGACAACTGTCTTACTCTCTCATGTTGGAACAAGTCTAACATTTTATTCCAGTTCATGCCAAATGATTTTACCTGGAATAGAGGGAGTCATGGGTGGCTTAAAGTGTTAATGGGAACCAATATCTACTCATAAGAATTCATGCAACTGTCAAACTTACCCTGGTAGACACTCTCAATGGGTATAACTTCAGCCAGGAGCAGGGAGGAATGAGGACCACAGGTAGAGGCTGTCTCATCCATACAGGCAGCATCATGGAACTTGAGCACCATCTTACAAGGTCGGTACACTGTCCGCTTGTTGCGCACACCAAACCCTGACGTCCGCAGACCATGGTACACACGCATGCGGCAGAAAAATGATGTTCCATAGTTGTCTGTTGAAGAGAGAGAGATGGAGATCAAGAATGTGTTATGATGGCTTAAAATCTGTGAAATTAGGCTACCGGTAGTTATTTATGTCATGCAATCATCATCATTGTTCCAATGTTTCTGTTTAGTTTTTAAAGGCTCCAACATGGTTGAATGTGTCGGCCTTGGTCACCTACTGGCAGCTCTCCATGTTGCTTGATCTCTGGCAGCTTTCCTATTCACTCCCTTATCCCTGAGGCCACACTCTATGACCTTGTCCCAGGTCTTTTTCAGTCTACCTCTCCTAGCCCCACCACTAACGTTGACACTTCTCAGTTTCTGTGACAAATTATCATTCCCAATCCTCTCCACATGCCCAAACCATCTCAATCTACCTCTCCTGATCACAACATCAATACACTCTTAACTCCTCCATCATAAACCTAGCCCCCACCAGGCCTCGCACTCAAGGACGCAATGCACATCCACCTACTTATTGTCATTTCTGTATGTCTGAGCCTGCAAATATCCCCTTCCCTTACTCCCCAGGTCTCACCACCATACAGCATTACACTCCTAACACATCCCATACAAAGACCCCTTATCATGGAGGAAGAGCCTTATCAATATCAGGAGGGGCAACAGCTCCCTGAACTTCTTCCAACCACTCCTCATTCTAGCCATAGATCTAGCTCCAGCCCCACCTCCAGCACATAACATGTCTCCCAAATAACAAAGCTCTTCCACACATTCAAGAGACTCACCAGCAAGATCAATCCTTTCAAGCCAGACAATCACCACATGATTGGAAAAGAAATGATATATAATACTCCACCTCCTCTTCAGCCTTCCCCTCCTCTTCTTATCTACATATCATTCAAACTCCCAAAATCCTGGCTCCACTTCAGAAACCTATTCAGTACACTGCCCACTCACCCTTTATGGAATCATTGCAGAATGGCATGTTAAGTCCGTGGATGATTTTGGATGAAAGGTTGATGGAGTCCTTGGGGTAGACAAAGTCAATAAAGGACTGTCCAACCAGCATATCCTTTGGGAAACCTAGGACATCAGTAATGGTTGGGGACACCTGTAGCACCGTTCCATCCTGCACACTGATAGCCACAGTGAACCCTCGCTGTTAAGGTACAATATTAAAATATATTTAGAGAATGGGAGGAAATTTTATGTTATTTACTAAATACTGTTTCACTGTACAAACTGATAGCTAATGTGAACCCTCACTGCCATGGCACAACATGAGGATAATTGGTGGAGTGAGAAAGTGGGATAAATACGTTATTTGCTATGTGCGGCTGCACTATACACACTGCTAACCATCGTGAACTCTCGCCATCGAAGCACAATGATACAAAGCACTGGAGTGGGAGAAAATGAGATGTTATTTACTGTTCAGTACCTCATGTTGCACAATGACTGCTATTGTGAAACACTGCTGTCACGGCACAATGAAATGATATATCATTTAGTGAAAGAAACTTAGATAGGCAACTAAGGGTTCAATCCATCCATCCATCCATCATCCAATCCTACATTGCCCCATGATGAGCGTAGGAGCCCAGGGCTAGGCAGCTGGTCCCGACATTTAAGATGAGAGTGAAACACACTAATAAATATCATTTAAATAAATTATCAGCTAACTGCTTTGACATACCCAAAACATGACCCAGTATAAATAAGTAGTAAAGAAATGCATACTGTACTGTACTATACTGTAAAGTCTAAAGGCAAAATACAGGTCTTCACCTATCCCTGGCTGAAATTATAATCAAAGCCATGGCAACTGAAGGTTCAGGTAGCCAGACAACTGTCATCCCCCACCCTTCTTCCTGTTACCACTCTGACAATATATATTTTTGATAACAGCTCCCTAATCTGAACTTGACTTCTCTCCAGCCAAGAATCAGCAGAAGCTTAGGCCTCTCACTGTACACAGAACACAACAGTTCCCTCCAAACCCGAATAAGTGCAGTGTTTGAATAAATCACAATTCTAAACTGAAACAGTAATTTGATCATTACTCACAGCACTCTTGAAGCTCTTAAGGAAGGCAGCAACATCGTGAGTGTCTCGAGGCAGTTGTGACAACTCAGGGCTTGCAAATGGGACACCTGTAACAACAGCAAATAAATGTGAAGAACTGTACATAAAATAATAAATAATTTAATTTCATTTATAAAGGCTCCAACATGCTTGTATGCATTGGCCTTGGTCACCTAATGATGGCTCTCCATGCTGCTCAAAATTTTCAAATTAGAAAGGCTGGATAGTCTTAATTAAGTACTTCACTACTAGGGTGCTCTCCTAAAAATGAATTAAATCATTTGGAGGTACTGTAGTATGAATGTAACACATATACATCACTGGACTGAAAGAGTTAAAGTACTGCTGCTACCTGTAAAGATGATTTGCCAGTTCCCCCACTTTAAGTACTAGCTGTACAGGCTATAAAAATTTTTTCGGCACCCTTACAGCACGATACATTATGCCACACCACACAAGGCATTCTGAATCAACTCCTGAATTACGATGCATGGTTGGTATCCCTGGCCCTGTGTTGCTGGTGTGTGTTACTTTGTCTGCTAATGATGAAATCCAGTGGGAGAGGGAGAGAGGTACATGGGTACCAACCACACCACATATTCTCGCCGTCTGTAACAGTGACCGTTGCGAAGGGTATCAGAGCAAGGGGTGCCAAAAAAATTTTGAGAGGGTGTACATGGTGTACATAAAAGACAGTACATGTAATATTCAATAACACCCCCTACTTACACTATGGACTGTCAATAATGGTGAACACAGAGTAAGAATTACTTCAGCATATTAGTGCCTTACCTTGCTCTGCGGATCTTTCTTTGATTTTCCTGATGTAGTTAAGTGCCTGGGTATAAACAAGGGTAGGCTGGTCATTACGTTCATCATCTTGGCTGTGGCCGTTGAATGTTGATCCAGTCTCTTCTAAACCTGTTGCTAGACCTGTCACATATAAATAAATTATTTAAGGATATATCAAAGTATTAACACTGAAAGCATAGAGGTAGGAAAAATTCTCAATTTTTAAGACATTTGTGCAACACCTAAAGTTAATAAATTTTGACACCCTGCACTCCAAATTACAGACTGCAGTCAAAAATGATATGGAGAGGCCAAACAAAGACCATTCTAATGCTGTCACATGTTGGGGCTCACCTTCTACTCTGCAATTTATGTTTTAGGCATATGTTTTTTGTCTCTGCTATATGAGTTACCATAAAGGCACTGTACCAGTAATTTTTTTGTGGATAAAATAAATATTTTTACCACTAGCCTACATAAAGTCATCATTCACTTACTGTTTTCTGAACTATGGTACAATTCAAAAGCAAGGAAAGAGAAGGTTTGAAAGTGGGAGAACTCTATGTATATTCATCCCATGGAAATGAGAAAAGAATAACTGTATAATAATACCCATACATATACATACTGTATATTCCTTGTGTTTGTTTGAAGAGCAAGGTTTGGAAATGAAATGATATATAATACTCTATGCTATCCAAAAAACAAGTGCTACAACATGGTATTCCTTATGAGCAAATATCTTTTTGTTCTAGTGGAATAATACAGCACATGATATGTCAGTGTTTGACTGCAGCACAATGCCTTGATGCTATTAGTCTCCACAACTGAGAATTATAAGTTACCATACATTACTAAACTAACAATGCAAATGAAAACATATTAGTAGGGGTGACACAAAACCAGGGCTGAAAGATTTCAAAACAACAGAGAAGGATATGATATCCACAAGAGAAAAAACACAGTTCAATGGGTTCTCTGAATCATAAAGGAGGTTTAACTTAAAAAATGGTAAGAGTTAAAGATGCCTGTACTGAGTGTGAAACTCAACTTGTGAGCTCAGAAGACTTTCTGGCATCTCTTTGCTATTTATCTTTATATTAAACTTCACTATTCTCTTTGATGCTATATATGATTTCAATACTGACATACAGTAGATTGCATAAAAAAATGAAGAACAAAAAAACTATTCATGCCATATACAAAAATAAACCAACAGCAGCAGCAGTAGCAATGCTTAATTTTAACTGAAGGAAACATCTTGCAGTGGAGGAGTTACAATTTCCAATCAACTCCTCCACTTTGAAATCAAGTGGTGGACACAATACTACACAGAAGATGATCTAAGGTTGAAGGAGTTAAAGAAGATCAAGCCAGTCTAATACTCACTACTTGGGGTTTCGCTGGTTAGTCTGTTGCCACATTCCTCCGAGGTGCCCCCAACACCACTGCGACCCTTCTCCTTCTCTTTCTCTTTCTTTTCTTTGTCCTCTTTTTCTTTTAACAGGAGTTTCTCTGTTTTTTCCTTGGCCTTCTTACGCTTGTGATCTTTGTGCTTTACTTCCTTTAGTCGATTTTCACTGGAACAAAGGAGAGTAATAGATATTAACTTGACAGTTTTCAAAATCTAAAAAGCAGCATAGTTCGTTATTGAAAAAAGTGGCCCTTTATAACACTATGCAAAAAGGAGAGATTCCAGACCACAAAAATACTGTACACATCACATAAAAGTTCTAACATGAAAAGAATATTTAACATTGCATATTATCGTAAAACACCGTAACTTCGGACAGCGCCCAAACTTCGGACATTTTGCGAAAAAGTGATACTGTAATTGAAGTTTATTGGAAAAGAGTGCGATATTCGAAAAAAAATAATGATATGGGTAGGTAGGGTAATCTTTAGAGATTATTATGTATAAGTCCTATCAAACTAGCTTGAATATGTGTGGGTGAAAAAAATGTATGAATCAAACGAAAAAAAAATGACATTTTTTAACCTTGCAAAATTTGTTCACACAGAACAAACAGTTTCAATTGTAAGAACTTACTAATACTCCTGGGTTGAGAGACCCCTGATATGTTTCCCAGCTGATATAAGATTTTCTCATGTGAAGCTGTTGCAGTCGAATAGCAGATGAATTTATGTCCCTGATTCAACATCCCCCCTCCCCTCCCAGCTGACTCACTTCTTTTCCCTTGAAAGCAATACAGTAAACAACAGCTAATCCCACTGTAACTTCTTTAAGGTGTAAGGTCCTGAAGCTAGGTTACCACAGTCTACCACAATTAAAGGCAGATAACCAAATTGCTCTCCCGATGACTGAAAAGCCTCCAGTCATCTGCCTCTTGGGGCATTAAATCTATGGATGGCTGCCACTCTGACTGAGGTTTCCTAAAGACCGGAACACCATTTATATCATTCAAAAATTATCAACAACTCCACCATTCTACACAATCACACCACCATCAGTTCACCCACCTGAAGTCAGCATTATCGCCAAACCCACTGCTGTGGCTGGACCCGCTGTTGAGGCTCTTGCTGCCACTGTAGCTGCTGCAGGAGGAGAAGAGAAGCATTAGTGTACCAGAAACAGGCATAATTTACACAGAAAAGGTAGAAAAATTAAACTATAAGACAAACAAAATACATTTTGATGCTCAATATCATAATCTGGTTTTCTGCTGCATATTCAGAGACATCACTTTCGATTATGCAACAGTATAACTAAGAAGGCTGGGAAGAGAGCAGTAGTGGAACTGAAGGCAGATCACTAAGCAGTAACCAGCTCAAGCAAGGCACCTACTATACAGTGATGTATTTAGTACACAACAGTTCATTAATATGTACTGATAAAGATTACAGTATGTTCCCCACACATGTACTGATAAAGATTACAGTATGTTCCCCACACATGTGTGTGGTAAGGAATATGTTTGCTCCAAAATGAAAATGATAGACATGCGAATAGAGGCTGTTCTTGCAATACTTCTGGCACATCAAGTACTCCACGGTAATCATGTAAGGCAATCAAGCTGAAGCTATGAGTCAGCAGTCAAGTCTTCCTGCACTATACACTTGCCATCATACTGACAGTTTATCTTATTTCCAACCATTCAGTTAAGGATATCATGAAATCTGAAATATAATTTACAAACTTTAAAAACTGTGACAGAGGTTCCAAAGTGGGTACAAGATCTTAGGCAATATTAACAACATGTAAACCTGACTACCTCTCCACCATTAACTAGAAGACAGAGTGCAGGGACTTCTGTAACAGGAAGCAGTAGCACTGTAAATTGTACCGGTAAGTTCATGTTGCTGTTGATTGAGCCCAGTCTGTCTGGCCAAGTATATAAAGCAAATGACAAGTAATCCATGACACCCATCATGGAAGAGACCTAAACTCCAACCCAAGGAAGAACAAACATCAATGCAATCAGAGGTAGCAATGTATCAAACAACAGTCTTTAGTCCTGTGTTGATCCACCGAATTTGAGACGCCTTCCCCCACCCTACACTGGCATCTGGTTGTGCTCATGACTGGACTGTCACACAGCCATACTGCAGAACCTCCACCTATGAGAATCCTATAAGAATTCCTTTATTCTCCAAAATTGCTTCTGTTCCCCACAAACTTCAACCTACAGCAGTTCAAGTACAACTGTTAAGGACACCTGTTATCTGGTGTATGGACTTTGTTTAAAAATAATTTTTTTCGCTCCTCTGTTCAACTTCAGTAGAAATAAATAAATATATAATAAATAAATTAATAAATACAAAGATTGGAGACTGTAGGCAGTGTGAAAAGACAGCTACTGAGGTGGATTTTTCCTGAGTTATCAGTTGTGTACCTGTTAGTTTGAAAATGTGGGTAACTCTTACAACAAGCTCCCCCCCCCCAAAAGAAAAAGTGTAGTGGGTGGGTTGGGGAGGGACTTAGAAAAAGGAGTATGCATCTGGAGGGGATTTAAAGATATCAGAGGGGAGGGGAGATCGAGAATGGAGAAGAAGAGGAGCGAGAGAGGGGAGGGAAAGGGAGGGAAAAAGAGGTGAGAAGGGGGTGGGGAAGAGGAAAAGAGGAGATAGTACAGAGGAAAGCAAATAGCAACAGACCTGTTGGTCCTTTCGTGGTTGTTTGGTATAGGGAAGGTTACAGCCAACTACTAGCTAAAGACAAGGATTGAAAAGCAGAAAGTGAAGAGAAAGGGAAGAAGCATGGAGGGAGAAGGAAAAAGGGGAAAGAAACGAAAGATGGGAGAAAGAGAAAAGAGTAAACAGAGAGGTAAAGGGAGAGGGGAATGTGGAGGGAAAAAGGAGAAACAGGAAGGAGTGGAATAGGGAAGGGATGCAAAAAGGAGAGGAAGAGGAAAAGAGAGTGGAAAGAGAACAGAGAGACGCAAGTGAAAGGGAAGAAGGGAAGAGGAAAGAGAAGAGAATGGGGGAAGATGAAGAACGGCAAGGGGAGCTGGCAACAGATGGAGGGATGAGGGTTGGGAAAGCCGGGGCTGAAAGGTTGTGACATTTCAACACTATCAAGAAGTGTTTGTAACAGTACAACATAAAAAGGAAGAGTCAAAAGGATGGATAATTTTTTCATTTAACGTCTAGATGAGACGAGATGGTACGTTCACACACACACACACACACACACAATTAGTGCTTGCCCGCACAAATTTGCGGGACTAACTAATAGCCTTCCCATCACAAAATGTTTGCAAATACCATTATCTTTGTTTCTATACTGTTATTGCGCCCGTAATGACCATTTCTGACCAAAAAGTCGGAAAAATGGTATTCATATATTTAAGCGTGTTGCGATCTCTATTTCGCGCCGTCCTGTCGAGCTCGATCGCCAAAATTTTAGCTTCGAATTTTTGTGACACTCCATGGAGTTATCCCGACCTAACGCAAAAAAGATTAGGTCAATATCTATTACCATGCTCGTGTGAGAAACGAATAAACACACAGACAGACATTTCCGCGTGACACAAGTCCTGACAATTTCGCGCTGTTCTCGTGAGAGTAACGAATAGGCGCACAAGCAGACATTTTCGCGTGTCGTGATTGCCGTCATGTTACGCACATTCGCCATTTTCTTTTTATCTGACACTCCCTGAACTTACCCCGGCCTAATGCAGAAAGAATTAGGTCGATATGTATTACCGATCTCGTGAAGGAAACGAACCAACGCACGACCACAAACACACACACACGACTTTAATAAAAACGTATGCTACAAAAGCCAATACAAGGAAAGGAGGAGGAAAACGAAAACTGGAAAATGACAGAAAACAGATGTGTCAAGAAGCAGAAACAGGGGAGAAAAAGAATGAGTACCGGTAGGTTCGTCGACGGAGAAACCCGCCAAGTGCCATGAACCCGTCAAAGTGGGGTAAAGAAATGAGAGTGGTGAGCAAAGAAATGGGCGCGGTAGGCAAAGGAATGGGTGGGATGAGCTAACTGATGGGCGGTCGAGCTGGGGTGGGAAATTATGACACATAAATGGTTCGAGTGTAAAGAAGGTATACTTCGAAATATCTTCCAAGAATGAAAGTGTTGGAGCAGGGATAAAGAAACTAGCAAGGAGGACAAGAAAAGGGTGGGATCAGCTGGAACTGTGGCGAGGGGTGGGGAGAGGTCATGACACTATACCCTGTGAAAATAAATGTGTAGAATTAATGGTCTGAGTGCAGTGAAGGCTATTTCAAAGTTTTCTACAATAACAGCAACAAAAATAAAGATAAGCTCCCGTTGCTCCCATTTCCAGGACGTCTAGTAATGCAAGTAAAAACGAAGACTGCCTGGTGGAAGTAAAACAGATGGGAAAATTAACATTCAAAATAACTGTTTACACTTGTCTCTCCTTTCCTTTTCATTGCATCTTCCCGGGTGCCAGCCTGCTTATCGGTAGCTGCATATTTCCCAAGGTCATAGAAAGAGGTTTATTGCTTGGCAGGGGAGAGGACGGGGCAGGAGGGATGGGAAGGGGAAGAGGCACAAGAAAAGATAAGGAAGGGTGAGGGGAGGAGAGGAAATGAGAGGAGAGAGCGCAGGAGACGGCAGGAAAAGGCAGAAAAGAGCAGAATACAGTGGAATAAGAAAGGGGAGGAGGGAGACGAAGCGAAAAGGGAGGGTAAAACCAAAATGAAGGCGACGAATGGGAAAGACACTATACGGCAGGAAGGGGAAGGGAAGGGAGAGGACGGGAAGGACAGAGTAGTGTTCAATGAGTAAGGAACGGAGAGGAGGGATACAGTAGCGTAAAATGACTATGAATGGGTAGAGTAGGGTAGGATGGGTTGGGGTAGTTTACAGCAGTTAGGTGGAGTAGAGCAGAGTAAAGCAGAGTGCAGCTGAGTACGACTGAGAAACTGGAAAGGAGAATAGGTTAGTACGCGTTGTGTGTGTGTGTGTGTGTGTGTGTGTGTGTGTGTGTGTACAATACTACCCGACAAACCGGTTCCATTCTCTACCCAAAATAGCTTCTAAACCAGTCCGGTTCCACACCTGCCGAGACATGTAATACTTATGGGTGTATGGGTGTGTGTCGAGTGAGTGTCAGGGGAGCCACACAACGAAGAGACAGAACAAGGAGGATGGTACAGGCGGGGACAATGGTTTGCCTACTATTCCAAGACGTATACATTACAACCAGAACATGTCCCCCACCTTCCTCCCTGACACATCAAGGTAGAAAGAATCATCTATGGGTTGAGAAACATACCAAGCCTCACTCGACCCTTGCGTACTATCAATCAGAGGAAAGTGAGATGTAGCAGAGGTGAAATGACATAGTAGCTTTCATCCCCGGCTGTACGTTGCGGCCACATGATATCCACAAAAAGATCATGCGTGTTTACTTTTTCCTTGATGTTTTGTGTCTTTTGTTTGACGTCACCGCAACGGAGTAACGTGAAATACTGGAGATACGTTTCGCCACCAGAGTTCCCTACTTCAGACCACGCTCACAATAAACTCAGCACCTTAACACCACTGCAAGTCCATTTTATTTTCAGGTCACTTAGTTATTCTTATTTTTTTTTAATTCATTCAGACTTATCGGTAATGCATCTACATGAAGAGCTCCAAGCCAGAATGGGAAATATATTTGAAATTCTACCCTGACGAAGCATACTTGTCATGTCATGCTACTCACAGAACGGATGTCAGCAGCAATTACAGGAAGGCTAAGTATGGTCTTGTTTTGGTTACAGATACTTGCAGACCGACCACACGGCCCTGGCATCAACTCTGGTACTGACCCACTGCCCCCGCCCCCTTCTGCAGATGCAAGCTACTGCCCTGCCACAGCTGCTAAAATGATGAAGGGTCCTTCGACCCCTTCATCCCTGCAGTCCTTCACGCAGCACAGTGACTAACTAGGTCTGGAGGTGATGTCCTAAGGAACGTCGATATAGCTATGGTAATCTCCCTTGATATACAGTATATACTTGTACGGTATATCTGCATTCTGTTCAGACAGATCTTCCAAAGAAAACTTTTTTCTTTCTACCCCTGTGTCTGTGCCATTGGCTGGGAGTGAAATCAGAATACATAAGCCTTTCACCAGAATGTGTAGAATGTACTAGTGTGATCAAAATTTTGTTCACCGACAGTTCATGTCCCGGCCGTGAAGATGGAAGATTTTATTTGAAACATCTTTATTTGATACCAATATAAAGTACACAACAAAGTATAAAAAGTTAGGCTACCCTCTAAAGGAAGGATACTCTCTAATCTTGGGAGAAGAATGAGGAACATAGAGGACAGGACGTAATGCTTTCATTGGATTGCCAGCAAACTTTTGCTCATGACATTACACAGGACAGGTTCTATAAACACACAGGCACAATGCATACTTCTCGAATACTCAAACACAATATATCAACAACGACATGTATTTCGTCAATTATGATGACAAATGAATGGTTGTATGATCTGGTATTCCGGAAGTGCATAAGGTGTGTACACGTACAATGCGTTTAAATACGGTAGGTAAACAAGAAAGTCAATAAAAGATAGGACGAAAAAGTCTGCGGCATATATATATATATATATATATATATATATATATATATATATATATATATATATATATATATATATATATATATATATATAGTGTGTGTGTGTGTGTGTGTGTTGCCTTCAAAGTGGGAAACCCGTCATTGTATAGAATGCCTACAACTTCACAAGGAATGAAATAAAATCATTTGTACGCATTTCCTTGGTATTCTGAAGATCACCGAGTCTGTTATAGGCAGCGTGTGAAACGGTCAAACTGCAGCAAACGGGCCAACTGTGAAATCAGTCATTTCATTTACGTTAGGTTAATTTGGGCTACGGTTTGGTTAGGCTGGGATAATTTGAGTTAAGTTTAGGTTACATTAGGCTAGGCTACGTTACGTTACGTTAATTTGGATAAGCGCTGAACGTAACCTAGCGTTTTTCTAAATTAACCTAACCTAACCAAACTTAACCTAGATTATCCCATCCTAACCCCCTGTGTCTACGAGTATTATATTATATTTTGCAAAGAAAAGAAAATGCTAGACATTCTTTAGAATACCCAGGCATTCTATTAAAATCCCTAGGTAAAGTATAGAAGGCCAGAATGAAATACGCTTATTTCATACTTTGACAAAAAATGCTACACATTCCATAGAATACCAAGGCATTCTATACAATACCTTGGTTTAACACAATGCCGGTAACATACCAGTATATATATAAACAAATCATCATCATCATCAGCCATTACAAGTCCAATGCTGAACAAAGGCCTCCCCCAACCTTATCCACGAATTCCCTGACTGAGCCAGTCTTTGCCATGTTTTCCGTGCAAATTTCTCTTATTTCATCTCTCCACCGCCTGTCTGGCCTTTTTCTGCTACCGCACATTTACAATCTCTTGGTGTCCAATCAGTCAGCCTCTTGCTCCATCGGTTATCCTTATTCTTGCTACATGGCCTGCCCACCTCCATGTCTGTTCTTTTATAACTTCTATAATATCTTTGACTTTAGTCTGCTCTCTCACCTAAGTTGATCTTTTCCTGTCTCTTAAAGATATTCCCAACATTGAGCTTTCCATTGCTCTCTGAGAACGGATTAATTTATTTTCCATCGATTTTGTCAGTTTCCAGGTCTCACAACAATGTCAGCTGGAATATACATTCGTTATATACTTTTCGTTTCATACAAACTGGCAAGCTACTTTTCATAATGTATCTTCGTTTACCGAAAGCTTTCCATCCACTTGCAATGCGGCTTTTTTTTTTTTTTTTTTTTTTTTTTTTTTCGCTATCACGATCTTTCGTTAATTTTAGTATTTGCCCCAAGTAATTGTACTCCTCAACTTCAAGAATTTCTCCGTTTTATCTGCTTTGAGACTTTCTCTGTTCAGGTCATTTAACATTTCTTGCAATGTCTCTGCTGTTTCTGAGATTAGAAGAATGTCATCTGCAAATCTTAAATGGTTTAACTCTTCTACATTTATGTTCACTCCTTTGTTTTCCCAGTCTAGCTTTCTGCAAATACTTTCTAGGTATGCTGTAAATAATTTTGGTGAAACTGTATCTCCCTGACGCACGCCCTTCTCAATCTTAATTTTCTCCGGGTCCTTATGTAATTTAACTGTAGCAGTTCCCTCTTTATGTTTCCGAGCAGTTTTACGATGTTCTCATTCACTCCTTGTTCTCGCAATGAATTTGTAATTGCTATGTGCTCCACTGATTCGAAAGGAATTTCGTAATCAACAAAACATAAGCACAGTGCTTTATTACATTCTGTAGTTTTGTCAGTTAGCCGATTCACTGATTTTATATAGATAGATAGATAAAGAGATAGATAGATAGATTGATATAGATAGATGGATACAGATATATAGATATACACAAACAAACAATTTACCCACGTACAATCAAGGGCAAAAGATCAACGATTCCACTGTGTCTACTTCATACTTAGGACATGTCCGGCACTTTCCTCACACATCTTCTACGGGCAAACAAACATACCAAGCGGCTCTCAGCCTGGGAATATCAACAAGAAATAGACGGTGAGACGCAGACTTGTTGAAACATTAAGCGAATTTCTGTTCCCGACTACACAATGCTTCACAGACTAACTTTTAAAATGTACTGATAATAAGGCCCCAGCTCAAGCATCCAGTGAGGATATTACAAATTGCTGGCATTTGTGCATGACATATTGAGGCATGCAAGCAGACTGTTGAAATATTAATTAGTCTCTGAGCACAGTAGCATTTCATTTTCGACAGCTATCTCACAGATCGGTAGTTACATATATCTGTCCCACTGATTCTCATAGTGCAGTAAACACTCGCTGCAAAATATGGTGTCTGAACCATTTTGAAGTCCACTGAAAATAGCTATATTAATCTAAAATTTCCTGTCGCTATTTCATACCATCAAATATCAAATTGTTTCTAATTCCGTCGTAATGCAGTGAACAGTGTTTGAGTAGCGTATAATGCACAAAGGTGGCAGCTAGTACTGGGACTGAAAATACTGCAAATTTATGAAACAAATGAAGTACATGATTTATTTTACACATTATCAGTTACAGGTATCTCATTGGTAACACTATATTAGAGAGAGGAATAACAGAAGCTCTCCACATTTTTTCTAACTATACACAGCTCCTCTGCTATGTATAGTAACACACACGGAAAAACTTTCTCCGCCTCTGTCTTGATATACACAGCTGTAGCTTTCGAAAACTGCTGGGGCTTATGACAACTCAGCCCTGGGTTGGATTACCACACACCCAGCACAGCCATGAAGGTCAATTTAGCAACAGTAGAACACAGGAGGGTCAAGTTACATACACCTGTAAGAATGACTGTTGTCTGGGCAATGGGTAGTGGGCAGGGCAGGTGTTGGTAGATGTGGGTGCTATGATAGTGAGCACACCCGGGCCACCACACCACCAACACCTTGCTTCCACCTTAGGCCATGTTCTCGTCGGCTAAGGAAGCTCTGTACCACTTTTTCCTTTGAGATTTATTCTGTCTCGTACACCTCATTATTCCCTTATCTGTTATTTACGTCTTTCCAATTACGTCTTCCCAATTACTGAGCCGCATTCTGAAATAAACCTGCAGGTAAGGAAGCTTCGAGCTCCTCCTCCATACGGATGTATCTCTTTATTACTTCTCATTGTTCCATTGGCTGTTGCTGCCGTCATTTGACGCTCGATGCTGCAGAGGGACGCCTTCTTGTGGTGGCACTGATATAACTGAGTGACCTAACTGCCTGGTTATACAAATGTCCTTCAACTACTTCCCTATCTCTCAAAAGGAGGATGGTGGACTGCAGAGAAAAGCAATTTAAGCCTGCGGTCCACTGGGTTCACGTTTCAGATGATCTTGGGATACAACAACAACAACAACAACTACTACTACTACTACAACTACTATTAAAGAATATTCCTATGCCACAGGGAGACATTAACCAGAAAACCAGAGAGGTGAAAGAGCTTCCTAACCCGATGACAATACGGTCTTTAGGGTCTGCTCCCTTGTTTACAATTCCTTCTCCATTTCCACTGCTACCAAACACATCACAATCAAATTAAATATTCAAGTGACAACATACGAGGAATAAAACCATCTGTGATAATTACTTAACTATTTTGGACCCTTATTTATCGCCGGGGTTCGTTAGAATCTTTTATAAATACATGTGAACTTTTTTTTTTTTTTTTTTTTTATCGCCTCGCCCATCACCCTACCCACCTGTCACCTACCCTATTGTCTCCCCCTGCACCCTGCCTCCCACCTCTCACACTTTTCCTCCAGCCCCTCCCTCTCTCAGTCTCCCACCCCTTCCTTCACGGCTTCAAATTCCATCTCCCTCCCCACCCACCCCCGGTTGTCCATGCACGTCACTTGCAACCCCCCCCCCCATACTCCCTCTCTCACCCCCATCCCATTCTTTCCTCGCCCCACCCCATCTCCCTTTCTCTCCCGCCCTCTCTCACGCCTGCACAGGATATCCCCCCTTCCTGTACATAATGTCTCCCTGTCTTCCTTATTTCTTGTAAGAGTTTTTCCAAGACCCTTCCCCCTTCTACCCTTCCCTCTCTATATCCTCACCTTGCCCCCCATTCAACCTTAAGTCCTTCACGTGCTTCCCTATCTTTTTCCTTCTATCCAGTCCATTCTTTCTTTCTTCCCCTTGTCCCCTTCTACTATTCGTGCAATCTTCCCTCAATCCTCATTTCTTAATGGTATCTTCCCTCCCACCACTCGCACCGAATAAACGTCCCTTCCTCACCCCTTCCTCCTTTACATACCTTTCCCACCTTTTCTCCTGTTTCCACTCTTTCCCTGTCTCCCCTCCCTCCCATCTGGTCCCTACCCCCTCTCCACACGCTTCCATTCACCCTCATTCTGTCAACTCCTCCTTCCCCCTCCAACTGCATAATATTCTCCCTCTCCCTGTCCTCTCACATTTGTCTCCTCCCCCTCTCCCTTTCCTGTCACATCTGTCTACCTCCCCCCTCCCTTCCCCAACTTACCCCCATTCTTAAGCCTTCGAATTCCCCTCCTCCTCCCCTCCTAACGATACTCAATCTCCCTCTGCCCTACCCTCTCCCACTTGCTCCCTGCTCCCACCTTTCCCCCTACTTCTCATCCCTTCCTCAACCCCTCAGCTTCCCCATGCACCCTTTCCCCTCTCCTACCGGAACACATTTCTTCCTCTCCCTATCACCCATCGCCACTGCCATAAGGTGCTGGTGAGGGACGCTTGCATACGGTGGCACTGATATAACTGGGCAATCACAATTGCCCTGTTATGCAAACCTGCCTCAACTCCCTCCCTATTCCCCAAGAGGAGGATGGTGGACTGCAGGGAGTTCAGACCGTTGTAGGCAGTCCAGTAGGCCCATATTTCAGATGAGTATGATGAGCCTGCGATTGCAACTACTACTACTACTACTACTCAATGCCCCTTACACCCTCCTTCCCCAACCCTCCTTTATGTTCCTTACACCCACCTTCCCCATCCCTCCTTTATGCCCCTTACACCCTCCCTCCCCACCCCTCCTTTATGCCCCTTACACCCTCCCTCCCCACCCCTCCTTTATACCCCTTACACCCTCCTTCCCCATCCCTCCTTTATGTTCCTTACACCCTCCTTCCCCATCTCTCCTTTATGCCCCTTACACCCTTCTTCCCCACCCCTCCTTTATGTTCCTTACACCCTCCTTCCCCACCCCTCCTTTATGCCCCTTACACCCTCCTTCCCCACCCCTCCTTTATGCCCCTTACACCCTCCTTCCCCACCCCTCCTTTATGCCCCTTACACCCTCCTTCCCCACCCCTCCTTTATGCCCCTTACACCCTCCTTCCCCACCCCTCCTTTATGCCCCTTACACCCTCCTTCCCCACCCCTCCTTTCAACCCTTCAGCCAGAGGACGTGCTTTACTTTTGCCGCTGGAAGACTATTAAATTCAGAATGGGTGAATATCCTATTACCCGCCATAAATTGCAATCTCCTCATGTTGAATAGTGAGTATGAACAACAGATTAACACTAGAATATAATGCTAGTCACGAAGAAGTGCCGTGGGAATAATGTAGAGACGCAGTATTGTCTTTCTCTGCCACTGAACTATGTGAAATAAGATGAAAATCGAACCAGGTTAAAAAGACTATATTATTGGAAGGGTTTCTGTGGGCTACAACTAACCCTTCCAGTTCGACACATCTCTCCTAAGCGGGGTAAAAGCCTCTGAAGATATATATAACAAAAATACGAGCTACTGTAGTGAATAACTCAACCCCGTCACTGTAGTACAATGGGCCTCTCCTACACTTGATAACATCGTCTGAAGGTAGTAAAGACGTAATCGTGCTGAAGGGATTATTGTGGTCACTCCCCCTCTCCCACAACCATAACATCATCCCAGCGCCATGACCTTGGAGGTAAATTTTTTTTCATCTTTTTTTTTTCCACACCTCACTCCTGGACCTTGATTTTTTCTTTTCATTCTTCTTTATTTTTTTAATCCCCTCACCCTTCACCTGGACCTGGAGTTTTTTTTTTTTTTTTTTAGGGGGGGAGGGGTAGAGGCTGACACTCACTCCCCTATGACTCTTAGCAGAATATAATCATCCGGTGTAATCTGGAATATAACACTAGACTTGTCCCACCATGAGAGGGTTTGGCTGAATGGATAGAGCTGTAGGGAGTAGGCTAAGTAATACTGTTGCTAAATGTTAAAGTCTTATTCTGTGGCTTTATTTCTATACCGGCGGCTGTGTGTGTGTGTGTGTGTGTGTGTGTGTGTGTGTGTGTGTGTGTGTGTGTGTGTGTAATTCACCGGGTCGGTCAGGATCACTTGATGGTCGTGATGGTCAGCTTTTACCCTCCCGGAAGGGAGCTGAGAGCTCATATAGTCCGATCTAAGGGCAAGGCTGTGACCTTCACACACGCACACACCCGTCCCCTTGCTCAAGGGGGACAGTAACCACCCACTTCGTCAGTGAAACTTTTCGCAACCTGAGCGAGGCGCGAACTCCCGTCCACCAGTTGGCAAGCGGGAACGTTACCACTGCTCCAGTGTGTGTGTGTGTGTGTGTGTGTGTGTGTGTGTGTGTGTGTGTGTGTGTGTGTGTGTGTGTGTGTGTGTGTGTGTGTGTGTGTGTGTGTGTGTGTGTGTGTGTGTGTGTGTGTGTGTGTGTGTGTGTGTGTGTGTGTGTGTGTGTGTGTGTGTGTGTGTGTGTGTGTGTGTGTGTGTGTGTGTGTGTGTGTGTGTGTGTGTGTGTGTGTGTGTGTGTGTGTGTGTGTGTGTGTGTGTGTGTGTGTGTGTGTGTGTGTGTGTGTGTGTGTGTGTGTGTGTGTGTGTGTGTGTGTGTGTGTGTGTGTGTGTGTGTGTGTGTGTGTGTGTGTGTGTGTGTGTGTGTGTGTGTGTGTGTGTGTGTGTGTGTGTGTGTGTGTGTGTGTGTGTGTGTGTGTGTGTGTGTGTGTGTGTGTGTGTGTGTGTGTGTGTGTGTGTGTGTGTGTGTGTGTGTGTGTGTGTGTGTGTGTGTGTGTGTGTGTGTGTGTGTGTGTGTGTGTGTGTGTGTGTGTGTGTGTGTGTTTTAGTAAAGTAATTCCCCTTCTTTTCAGCTGTTCATGCCAATTCCTACCACTTCTCAATTCCTCCCTCCAACACTCATCAGTCCACATCCCCCCCAACTTCCTCCCCCTACCCAGTCCCTCACCGACCCCATCCCGTTTCGATTCTCGGGCCGGTCAGACTCTAGGATAAAGTCTGTTTCCTCCTTGGCCCTGTTCACCCGGCAGTGCAATTGGGGACCTGGATATAACACTGTCGGCTGCGGATCGTATTCAGGTGTAAGACGGGGACAAAGCCAAAACGAACTCTCTGCCTTGATGCCTTGCGTGCGGTCGATAGGTGTTCTAATCCTCTTCATTCCCCTTCAACCCCCCCCCACAATCCCCCACCCCAACAGTCCACCAGGTTCATGTTTCAAATGAACCTGGGGCTACAAGAACTATACTGTCCTTATTCTGACTCGGCCTGAAAATGCCATCTCTCCACTTTGAATGCCGAGTTGTAACAATTATTTAACACTATAATACACTGCTGGTTACACACAAATGCTAAGGGTGGGATGTATAGTAGTAGTATTGTCTTTTTATGCCACTGAGCTACATGAAAGAGCTGCAAAAGGACGAAAATCTGTGACAAAGTAGAGTTAAAACAGTACAGTATCATTTGTTCTTTCACATTCTTCACCTCACCGCCCCACCCTCTCAACAACAACACAAACAAGTTGCTACAGTGAGGGACAAGGGGCGCCTAATATTTCACCTCTTCTAGTTATCATTTCTCTCTCCAGGCTAGTATCAAGCTGCAAGAGGCGTGGTATGCTTCTGTGACCAAAGCTGATTCCCGGTGATATGATCGTGCTTATAGTTATAGATCAAACAGCCTCCTGTTATCCATATTTCCTAGGCACACCTCATTCCTCAAATCTCGCTCTCTCTCTCTTTCTCCCCCCTGCCCCACACACCTGCAAGCCAGCCATTGTTTAGGCTGCAGGTGCTTCCCCGCCACATTTGAAAACAATACTGTGGATAAGTCGCCCCATCCCCACCTCCACCCCCATCTCCAGGCTGAGATGTCTTCGCTCACTTCAATTGGCCGCTAAGAGAAAGGTAGAGCTGTGGTGGCAGAATGGTTAGCGTATTCGTCTCGTGATGCGTGAACTAAAAAAATCAAGGCTCTGAGCCCATAAAGTGGCAAACATTTAAATTTTTAGTGTGTACTGGTAGTGTCTATATGCTTGCACATGTTCACACCTGTCTGCCTGTCCTCCATGGCACATACATTTTCTGACACACACACACACACACACACACACACACACACACACACACACACACACACACACACACACACATAAAAGTTCATCTCTCACAGTCATCACTCTTCCTGTACACCTCTTACTTCTTCGTACTTCGCCAACAAAGGGCAGGGTTAATTCTGGCAATCACTCTCCCTCTGAGAAGAAGGCCGGGTCCTGCAGTAACGTTATTGTACAGATACAGACAAGGAACCTATATGCTTGTGATGATAGCCTGGTTCTATACTTACCAACCTTCTCGTGCTTAACCCCTTCAGTCCTGTGGTGAATGAGTTATAAAGCCTCCAATACGCAAGTGCAATCCCAAGTTAAATAAAATTGCGTGGAAGCAGCAAGTACAAAATGAAAAGTATGTCGGTATGAAGGGTTAACCTGTGTATAAGATTATCATTTATACTTCCATCTTCACTCGGGCACACACATGCTTCTCAACCAAATTGGGGTGAATGTTAAACTGATGTAAACAAATGCCAAGTCCTGATGACGGTAAACTGTTAGAGACTTGTTTACCTTGAAAATAGTCAAAATCTTTAATAAACACGAACTTTGGGGTTAGACTCAAGAACTCGTAATAGAAATTCCAGATCATAATTCCATTGTAACTATGATATATAGCTCTGGCTGGAATGGTTAAGTAATTGGACAAAATTTTCAAGACGATGACTGGATTTCCGATATATACCTATAAATTAAGAAGTGCCTGTGCAGTACAAGACATGAACAGCTGTTGCTCTCTCTTTTCGCTGTCCTTACGTACCACATAGGACAAGGAACTGATCGTACAGCCAACTACAAGTCTGTTCGTCTCCTCGCCTCTTTTCTCACTGCTTGATTCACAGCTGTTTGAATGAGTGGTTGTGGACAAAGGTGCATATTGTCACCCACAGATGACTGCTATTATGCACCTGAGTACACTGGGTTACATTCAATCTATCTATCTATTTATTTATAGCCCAACGCCCTAATCCCAGGGTGGAAGCAGACAAAACGCCTCCAAGTCGCTCTGTCACCCACCATTTGACTACCCTCCCCCCAACTCACCCCCCCCTCCCTCATATACCTCTCAACTCCATCCCTCCACCTCATCCTCGGTCTACCCCTCCCTCCACCTCACCTACATACACCCTCTTAGCCAGTCTTTCATTTTCCATTCTCCATATGTCCAAACCACCTCAGTGTATTTCTCCTAATCTTCTCAACCGCATCCACATCCACCCCACAACGTTCCTTCACTTCTTCATTCGTCAGACTACACACACATCCAAAGCCACTACAACACTACAAATACACTTACAAGCACTTCTCACCCTACATACAGTCTCTACCAGACGGCCTAAGCCACCTGGTAGAGATACATTCAAACGTCTATGAATACATCAATGAAACAGACGAGGAGAGGTGATAAGACTTAACTTTTTGACTGTACGTTTGCGATGCCACACCTAGGGGCTTGGCCAGTCCGTGTGCCCCAGCTCAATGTTCAGACACTGACCCTTTCAATCCCACGTAGGACATTAATTTCTCTTCTACTCCAGTTATTTCCAGACTATTATATTCAGTTTGAGAGATTTTTCGAACTGGTGGTCGAGATGCGGCTTTCACTGACCCTTTCTCTACAAAAAGGTCTCCCCTAAGATTAATACAATCGTCTGGAGATGGCAACTGAAAACGTAAGATCAAAGTTTCCGTCGTATGCTTAGGTAGTAAAAAAAAAAAAAAAAAAAAAAAAAAAAAAAAAAAGCACAGTCACCACACTGAAGTGGTTAACCCAACTAAGCAAGTGAACCGACGCTTACATTTAACTAACATGCTAAACACTGCACACTGCTTAGTTTGCTAGCAGCGTTTTTCCACATAAAAGAACTGCTTGATGTACATATCTGAACAAGTGCTGATTAAGCAAGGATTGTCAATAATATTAAGATAACACCTGTGTGAACAAACAATTACTGACATACTGTGTTCCGACAGTGGAACGTTTTAGCAAAAAAAAAAAAAAAAAAAAAAAAAAAAAAAATCCCCCTCAAAACTAAAAGGTACCTTTCTAAAACGTGTGTGCTAATTACAGTAAAACTGCGCATACTAATGAACGTTATATAACTTATTACTACGTAAATCTGAGAAAATCACGATGATTCCTCCACAGAAAGGTTACCTGGATTATATATATAT
>NC_137013.1:30370898-30630898 GCF_032717465.1 Coenobita brevimanus
TGTTATCAACGTGTTATGTACAAAAGAAATCGCTAGGGAAGATGTGCACCACAGTACTCCACGATACCAACAACACGGCGCATAATGCATCATACTGTCAACACTGAGACAGGGATAATGTAAACACACTCAACTCCTGACCGTAATCTCCAAAGCATGTGATGATGACTGAACAAGTCTAATCTTTCTGGATCGTTGCTGACCGCACTCTGTAATGCGGGATGCAGGCTGATCACATTTAATCACTGGGATTACGTAAACGACCGGAAAAAATTAGAGACTTGCTTCTACCTTCGCGTTAAGAGACTGACGTGACTTGGGACCACTGAGCTCTATAGTACTGAGAGGCTATCTGGGCAGCACGCGTGGACCTTTGGCCGCCATATTGAAACACCCGCACTCGTCGCCTTCACCATGGTAATGCAATTGAAACACTGTTCTTAGCTTGCTGTTTCTGTTTTGCTGTTGCCACATAAGGTGAGCAGTGGGCCATGGCACAATATTTTAGGTGAGCAGTGGGCCATGGCACAATATTTTAGCTGCGCAGTGGCCCACGCCACTATTGTTTCTGAATTCATCGGCTGATTTCAAATGGCGTGGGCGTCGGATGTAATTCACAGCGCCGCCCTGTGCCCCTGGCGGCGGGCACACAAACTACGCGGCGCTACCCTAGAGAAAGCCTCTGCATGCTATAGAGCTCAGTGCTTGGGACCCAAGTCTCGTCAGCTCAAGAGGCTTCCTAACACCTCGTCCTAAGCGATTTACTCTGCATATCATACCTTACTCTCATCCTGTATGTTGTGCATGTCTTTGTAATCTGAACACAGACTGCAAAATTAACGTACGAGCGAATGTGCTGAGAAAGTAAACCGGTAAGAGGTGCTACGGAGCCTTCTGGAGCGAAGGAAACACGTGCTTTGGTCGACAAACAAGTGCAGACCTTGAGCCAGTTACACACACACACACACACACACACACACACAACACACACAAACACACACACACTCACACACACACACACACACACAATGACAATTAAGATGAACTCCCCGTCGTAACTGTGATTTGTATTCTAAGGAAGAGCGTGGAAAGGAGAGAGTAGAAGGACAAAGACAGGAGAGTTTAGAAGGACAAGGAGAGTGTAGAAGGACAAGGAAAGGAGAGTGTAGAAGGACAAGGAAAGGAGAGTGTAGAAGGACAAGGAAAGGAGAGTGTAGAAGGACAAGGAAAGGAGAGTGTAGAAGGACAAGGAGAGTGTAGAAGGACAAGGAAAGGAGAGTGTAGAAGGACAAGGAAAGGAGAGTGTAGAAGGACAAGGAAAGGAGAGTGTAGAAGGACAAGGAAAGGAGAGTGTAGAAGGACAAGGAAAGGAGAGTGTAGAAGGACAAGGAAAGGAGAGTGTAGAAGGACAAGGAAAGGAGAGTGTAGAAGGACAAGGAAAGGAGAGTGTAGAAGGACAAGGAAAGGAGAGTGTAGAAGGACAAGGAAAGGAGAGTGTAGAAGGACAAGAAGAGTGAAGAAGGACAAGGAAAGGAGAGTGTAGAAGGACAAGGAAAGGAGAGTGTAGAAGGACAAGGAAAGGAGAGTGTAGAAGGACAAGGAGAGTGAAGAAGGACTGGGAAAAGAAAGTGTTGAATTCTGCCGTGTCTCTAGTCCTTCCTAAAAATCAAACGTACAGTTAGGCCTGGGAATCAATCGTAAAATGTAGGAGCATCACCCCCCCACCTTACCTTTTTTGTGATGGTCCCTGAGATGAAGATTCTAGTGAGCCGTACGCGGACTCCTGTTGGCTGGGGTTCTTGGCGTCGTCGATGGCTTGCTCCTCCATGGCCACAGCTGTAGATGGAGGGAGTCACAATCAGAGCATGACCTATTCTACCCACGTATTGTACTTTACACTGCACTACAGGCGGTTGGCTTCCACCTGAGGGAATTCTGCCACTTGCACAACTTGAATACTAAATCGTGGTTGTACGGCATTCAGTGAGCCTTGGTTATGAGAAACAAGTGAGTCTCTTTGGTTACTAGAAAAATTACATCTTCAATCTGACTACCTCCGGCCATTATCCGACCTGAAAGAAGTTAGAGTCTGTCAGATGAAAACAAACCGACTACACAACCCAGTCACGTTATTTATTTATTTATTTTTTAACTAGAAACCCTTGGAGACATTTCTGGAGGAAAAAACTAAATTTTTGGTCACGGCTATAATTTAATTACAGAAAAACCTCCAGGACCCAGACATACTGTTGGGTTACCCATATAAAAAAAAAAAATGTTACCAAAATCTTTTAAGGTAATATATATTTTTTCGTTATAATACTATTTTGCATGAAGTAAGCGATACTCAGTTCATCGGCATCTTTTAATAACAAGTGATTGTAATTTGTGGTAAATGCCCAATTCAACCGCATGGTGTTTGTTGAAGCGAGGGCATGGAACCAGGATTATCCTCCATTACCACACCAAACACGATCACAACATCGAGCACTTATTCATTGTCCTGTGCATCCCTAAAATACACCAGTCCCAGTATTCTTCTCATTTTGCTTACCGTACAACTTAAACTACAATTAATTCACTGCAGTACCGGCACATTAATGAACCGCTGAATATTATCAAGTGCTCAAACTACCACAAGCCTTGGGAAATCAAAGAGTGCAGGTAAAACAAAATAGTCATCAACATTATTACACACACACACACACACACACACACACACACACACAGAGTAAAATCCTCACATAAAACATAGCAATCAAACATTCATACATAATACCAGCGTACCGTTCGAAATCTCTTAAGCAGAATAAATCCATCAACATTCAGTAAAAAATACACTACACCCCCTGACACCTTGAAAAACACTTAACCCCGACACTCCTGCAGCTGGAGTGAATTGTAAACTGATATCCTGCCACCCCGCTGTAGCAGTGACAAAAATGACACTCAACTTCTTCACTATGCAAGCGATTTATAACAGGACTGAGCTGGGAAACACCAGACCTTTTGAGTTCGTTGATACACTCTTTACGCCTGCCCCCTTTCAGACGGTTTTATTAAGTTTAGGAGAGGCGATAGGTATGTTAAGGCTTTCGGTAACCCCCATTATAAACTGATTTTGGAGACGTGTTAGATGTGGAGGAGCATTAACTAGCCCCTTCATAGGCCGACTTAGAATTGTTAGATATGGTACAGCATCGCTAACCCCTAAACAAAACTGAGAAGCGTGTTAGATAAGACTCTGGCTATATTACAACCTTCACAACCTGACGTCTCTCCTAAGCTGAGTGAAATCGTGAGGCATCAGCAACAAGCACTAAATAAAAACTCGGGACCCACACTTGGGGGATAGCAGCTCCCTCGATTCCTCTCCTCTGCCAACATTTCGTAACGTATTAGACAAGGGGAATGCACAGACGTTCCCGCATCACCATTATTTGCAGGCAGGAGATAAACTGTATTGTGTGTTTAATTAAATCTCACGCAACTTAGTAATTTTTCAAGCAGCTGGAAAATACGTCTGAGTTACAGCACGAGCGATGAATTAAAATGTTTTGTGACCTTTAAACTGTAACACACGTGCGCGCGAGCGAGCGAGCGAGCGAGAGAGAGAGAGAGAGAGGGAGGGAGGGAGGGAGGGGGAGAGAGAGAGAGAGAGAGAGAGAGAGAGAGACTTAAATTTCTTCAATAACGTTTTCATCAAAATGAAGGTCAATGAAGGTTATCTCTCTATTAATCTATTGCCAGACGCCTTAATCCCGTAAGGGGTGGCTACAAACAAATCGCCTCCATGTCGACCTGTCCCCCGCCATTTCACTGCCCTGCTCCCAGCTCACACCTCCCTCTCTCATATACCTCTCCACTCCATCCCTCCATCTCATCCTTGGCCTCCCCCTCCCTCTCCCCCCCTCCACCTCACTCACATACACTCTCCTTGTCAGTCTCTCCTACAAAAAAAAAAAAAGTCTTCTGGCCGCAGGAGTCACGTGGCAGTGTCAACAAATAGTCAGGCTGCGTTGACGTTTCTTATCACCTGACTGGGCTTATCACCACCGCACCAATCACTGCTCAAACACACGGCAGCCAGGTAACGCAGCGTCAAGGTCAAGTCACCCTGCTATATCATGTGCTGTACTTGTTTCATGTTAACTTGGCCCAGGTTGTCGTCTCGCTGCAGCTTATTTCACGTACGATACTTTCAGAGAGAGAGAAAAAAAGAGAGTGCTACGAGTCTACATCCTTTCCATAGCACTTCTTCGTGACTAGCAGCATATATTACTGTTAATCTATTGTTATAAATCAACATTCAAGATGGAGAAACAGCAGTTTTACGCAAAGTTAAAATGAGAAGAGCACACCGTATTTCACTGCATCGATTTCACTATTAGGACATCATCACTTTACTCCCTGGCGTATCCCATCAACATCAGAGATCATCCTAGAAGCCAAGGAACATACCAAACCTCTCACACCTTCGAAATATTTGACAGTATGAGGCGAATTATCCGGTGAATTTTGTCCACGCCTGTACAGCTAGCATATATATACAGAACTAGCCCAACATTTTTTTTATGGACTGAAAAGAAACCCATCTAACTCAAGTAATCAATTGTGCAACATCCTACACCACAAGGAAACATACACGAACAACCATCCAGCACAACACACACTGCCTCAAGAACACCCACTACTACACTTCACAAACCCAAACACAGCCACAACATTCATCCAAAACCTCCAGTCAAACACCATCCTTCATGAACCACCACCAGATATCCACTCCTCAGAACCTACCCTACCCATAAAGACACAGTTCTACCCAGCCTAGCCAGACTGTGATGCAACACCAACCTTCCCTGTTACAGTTCCAAAACAATATCCAGCTCGAAAATCCACTACCCTACACTACAATGCTACCCTGCCCCCCTCACCACAACCCACCCACTCATGAACAAGATTGGGAAGGAAGGCAAAAACAGGAAAAACATTACGTTCATTATTTCTCCAACGTTTCAGACTACACAGAATCCATCCTCTGTGTAGGTCGAAACATTAGAGAAATTAAGAACTTAAGCTCTTTCCTGTTTTTGCCTCCCACTCATTCTTATCAACTTAACAAGACGAAACAACCACATTCACACAACTACATATAAATCACCAGACATCTTCAACAGAATAAAACACCCATTCATACTGTACCTAGCAATCACAACACACACTCCTTCAAAAGAACCTCAACAAATACCCTGGCAGTGCCTGGTTGATATTGGTTCTTTCCTGCAATACTAGTACTGGGTTCAAGTGTCCATGAACCTCAGGCTGCAACAACAGCAATAATTAACCTTATACCTGTACACAACCGAACTAACTACCGTATAGAAATATCACAAAGCTTAATCATTATTGTCATCCAAAACTTTATTGCCTCATTAAGAACACAAGGGCCAGGAGTTAGGCTACTTAGTCCAGAAACGGCGAGAATGGCCAGTCGCTAATCCCTGGGTGGCATTACATGTGTGATAAACCGTTTATATACCTACTCTGAACCCACACCCTTATGAATCACTTTCGGTTGGAGTGCCCAATCCCAGTAGAACCTATTACCTTTAGCATCAACAGAAAAGTAAATATATACAGTGAGCTAGCATCAAGCGCGCCACTACACAGCAGTAAATAAACAATACAAGGAAAAGGAAAAGAAAACAAGAGGAAATATACGATGAGTAAAAATTCAAGAAAAATCACAGCAAAAACCAAAAGGTAAAGGGGGGAAATGCTGAGAAAAAACGCAACAAACATTACGAAAAAAAGAGAACACAGCCAAAATTATAGAAAATGTGGTTAAACTTGGAACTCACGCTGTCAAAAACGTGATGAATTATGCAACACCGTGAGAGATAGATAGATAGATAGATAGATAGATAGAGAGAGAGAGAGAGAGAGAGAGAGAGAGAGAGAGAGAGAGAGAGAGTCTTAAGTTACCAAAAGAAAATTATCATAATTTGCACGTCTTTTGCGAAAAAAGCTCCCACCGGTAATCTTCCCATGGGTCTAGTTTTTCCTGCAGAAAGAAGTTATATACGACTGGGAGAAGATCGTAAATATGTCTGGGAGATCCCCCCCCCCCCGAATGTTATGTTGTATAGTAAGTGGCTTTGGAAACACCGTGACATCGCTTCCTTAACGGTTTCTTCCGCATACTCAGGCTTCAACATCCTCTTGGACGTTACTTACGTTAACTACCGTTTATTTATTTTTTGAAACAGTCGAGCATTGCCTAAAACTGCCATCTCTCCATCTTCAATGTTCAGTTGTAACAATATAGTAACAGTAAAACGTGACGCTAATCATGAAGCAATCCAATGGAAAGGATGAAGGGCCATAACACCATCTTTTTCTTTCGCTGACCTACGTGAAATAATTTGCAAAAGGACGAATATCTGGGCCACGTTAACATGGGGACACGTACGTACGTACTGTACAACAGGTACCAGTGGCCGTCCAGTTTTGCTGCCACGGGAGTGTTGTGGACACCCAGACTTGTTCTGCCTCCAGACCCATTCGTGACCGTCCACGCCGACGATTATAAAATCCCCTGCAATCCCTAATTTTAGAAGGCTGAGGTAGGGTGACAGGACTGTGTGACAGGCAGCTTGTAATCTGACACTGATACGGTATGACACGTCTGTACCATCCACCAATACATATCTCGTTATTTGGCGCTCTCTCTCTCTCTCTCTCTCTCTCTCTCTCTCTCTCTCTCTCTCCCTCCTGTACCAATCACCACCGTCATCAACTTGGTTACTCTATTATCACATACGTCTCTCTCTCTCTCTCTCTCTCTCTCTCTCTCCTCTCTCTCTCTCTCTCTCTCTCTCAAAGCCCCCAAACATTTCAAATCACTGGCTATATTCGCCGTGAACTCTGATTCCCGGTCCCCTTCCCCCCCAACCCACGCACACACCAGAATAGCCATGACACAAAGGGCCTGCAACGGTAAACCCTCCAGAGATTCAAGGTTACAGGGGTATAAAATCGTCTGGCGGGGACTATGAAGGGGTTTAGCCTATAACGCGTTTAATTTTATAGTTACACGTTAATGTAAATAATAATGGTACCGTATAGTCAATCGTTTTTCTATGTAAAGCGGGACGATATTATTCAGCTTAGGGACAGCACTAAGGTTGAAAAAAAAAAAAAAGATAATCACAAGGTTGAGACAGAGAGAGAGAAAGAGAGAGATTATAAGTCGAGAATTAAATAGGATGATTGCAATTGAAAAAAGGGCAACAGAACATGAGGATACGGTGAAAAACGTTGTGGGTTGAACAAGACGGCATGCATCTCTGTAACCCTCTCTCTCTCTCTCTCTCTCTCTCTCTCTCTCTCTCTGTCTCTCTCTCTCTCTCTCTCACTCACACACACACACACACACACACACACACAAATCCCCTCTACTGAAGGACACCTAGGATGGAGAGGTAAAGGGACCAGCGTGGAATGGGAGACAAAGCAGTGGGACTCGAGCATATTTGAATACGAAATCAGCCGCGCCAAACTCGGGCTCCTGTGACTCACTCAGCTGCATGAATACACTACAGTACTTTGACGTTGGAAGGAAAAGTGATGCTAGAGCTGTTCCGAACCTGAAAATGTAAACAGTACCAACACACACACACAGACACACACACACACACAAAATCGCATCGGGTTTGGCTGGAGTAAGAGTTGTCCCGATCATAAAAGGGTTCAGATCTTTGATACGATTCTTGTGGTCGTATTTTTACAGATTCCTAACCAATTTTTACCATGAACAGATTTCCATAACACTTTACCTTTTCTGACATATCGTTTCGTTTTTCATATTTATTTCCATTTTAATATTCTTTCTAAAATACAACTGCGGAGTGTTTGTATCTGCATGAGTGAAGATAAAAGCATATACAAGCAATCTTAGGCAGAAATGAGGCTTAGGAACTTTTATAAATACAACCACTGGGGTGTATAGGCGGAGGAATCAGTAAGGAATGTTGTCAAGCCAGCGAGCTTCAACATACATGAATGCCAGATCGCCTCTATAATGCTGAACAGGAGGAGAAGGAGATGGATGATGATGATGATGATGAGGAGGAGGAGGAGGCGGTGGTGATGGTGGTTGTGGGGGCAGGGGGGTTGGGGAGGTAGTTACGTCACAGCAGCAAGCAAGCATGGCAGGCGGCCGAGATAACTGCTGTTCCCCTTTAAAACATCAACACTGTCATCGATAATTGCTATCTCTGTCAATTTTGTGGGTAGTGCGGTGTATTGCCTGTCTGGAAAGTTGATCTGATACTTCCATTGTCTGTTGCTCTAACTGTATAAACTACCATTACACCATCCACCACAATCATTCTATTTATAACCAAGCCTCGCCATTATCTATCCCTATCAGGCAATCTTATCTATTGCAAAGGGTCATACTGTCAGCACTTTTTCTTCACTCACGTTTTATTATACAGTGTTTTATCTGCTCGCAAATGTCTACTTGGGGTTTCATTCTCTCGGGATTTGTATTGGAAACAACATTTTACCTCTCTTGTAAAATCTGCTTCCAAGTGACTGGGTATGCTAAGCCGACTCCGTACCTTCTTTAACCCTACACAGGTGCTGACTTTATACACGGGTTTTATTCGCCCCTGTGTGAAATACAGTTCTCATGTGTGGGAAGGCTCCCCACACAGCTCTTCTCAACAGGGTGGAGTCAGGGGCTTTTCGTTTCATTAACTCTCCTCCTCTTCCTGACTCCCTTCAACCTCTGTCTCTTCGCAGCACTGTTACATCTTTATCTCTTTTTTATCGTTACTTCAATGGTCACTGCTCCTCTGAACTATCTGCTTGCATCCCTCCACCGCTACGGCGGGCACGTAGCACCCGTCTAGCAACACACGCTCATCCCTTTTCTGTCCAACTCTCTAATGCACGAGTTAACCGCTATCTCCAGTCCTTCATGTATGGAACAAGTCAACTCTGGAACTGTCTCCCTCTGTCTGTTTTTCCTACTGTCTACAACCTCCTATCTTTCAAATACAGTGTCCAGGCATCTCGAAATGAATGGATCTTGAATTTGGCTCTCTGTTATCTTGTTTTGTTTTTTCTTGGAGGGAGCAATTTGCATGCCCCTGGCCTTTGGTTTCTTCTTCCTTGCATTAGAAAAAAAAAAAAAATCTACATTTCACACTACATCGCAGACTACCAATTCCCTGCCTAGAACTGTCTTTCAACTGCGTACTTCAGGACTATAAAAAGCCTACAATTCAATCACTGGCCAACATAATTCAAGGACATCGTATCAATTTCATACCTGCACAGGACATCCCATATCTAAATACAGGTACATCCGCGTCTCCTCACAAGTAGTACAGGGGGTGGAGTGTTGGCGATCACACATAACACACTGGCTCTATCTGTTTACCTATGTCTTACGTCTACTAGAAGCCACCTCGTTGTAGTAAGGTAGGCAAAACATGAGACCTTAACAGTGGTGCCACACGAGACCCTTCACACACCATCACCTGTAGTAGGCTATTTATACGTGGACACGACTATACAGCGGTGCAAAAAGTATCAAACAGAAGTATCATGATGATCCAAAATTATAAATATACGGTACCTTCTGAAGTTCCACGAAGATAAACCTATTATCACCTGGACATGCATTAAATAATCATACCGACTATACAATGTCACATGCATACCCGGTACATGTGGCATCTTTACTCAAACAGGTTTACCACCTTGGAAAAAATAAAAATAAAAAAAAAGTCAATAGCCATCGTCCCCGGTGCCAAACTGTTTCGCGCTAATGTGCACCCATAGACCTACTTTTCAAATAACTACATAATTCTCATACTCATATATCAATCCGTTATGCAGTCACCAACCACACGAGGAGCCTTATTCTCGTGGGCTAGTTCCCTCACTACGACGATGTCATTCTTTGGTTCGTGTTTCTAAAATCGATTTCATTCGGCTTACGAGATTTACAGAACTTGTGGTTATGTTTGGTCTTAATTTGCTCACAATTTGAGATATTTTCTAAGTTTAATAATACCGTCTGAATGTAGCAAAAAGTTATGAGTACCAGGTGGCAAACATCATAAGACGTCCTCGGGCTGAAAGAGATAGGACTCTTAACGCCTCCTCTTTACCGCTTTTTTCTTAATAACGAGTTCCACAAATTTCCTTAGTACATCATTTACGTAAAGTATTAACAAGATAATAATGACTCAGCCCCCAGGAGATTACTACTGTGATGATGCAAAACAAATCGTTGAGGCAGAGGTGATAAGAGGCCTTCTATGACCACAAGAGTACGGTCCCAGGCTCTACACATCACCTGTGGAAGAACGAAAATCAACTCAGAACAGCACAGGCCTACAAAGCAAGGGTGATATGTACGGAGGAAGCCAGAGAGAAGGATTGGATTAGTAACATATCAAGCTGAAATGCATCAGGTTAACACGCCTAAGACCAAACTGCACAAATCAGGGCCTGTCGTTGTCCTGCACTTGAATAATGTAAGTTGAAGAATGACATCTCCCTTGAAATCAATGTCAGTAACCCTCCACTCACACAGTGCGGCCAGCACTGAACTCAATCCGTCACTAAAAATATGCGCAAGGTTATAGCCTAAGCTAGCAATAGAATCGGTATATTTCACTCTTCATGCGGTACTCGAAGTTGAGAGTATCGGAATGTTCTGATAAAAAAATGCCCGATGGTGGAGTAGCGTATGTCATACACCTTAACCGTACCCAAGTACGCGGTGCTGAAGACGTGACCTTGACACCGTACGGGCACCTTCAAACAGCAACAAAACTCGCCCACCCTACTGCAAACTGCGTTGTAAAAACGTGGCGTCAGGATTGACTTGATGGTACTGTGTACCTACCAGTGCAGATGCAGTGTAACAATTAACCTGCCATTTTTTCAGTCGCTGAAGTATGAGCTGATGGCTTTCCTGGTTTTATTGTTAGTTTCCTTTGTTATATTACCGCATTTGATCAAGACAGAATACAATTAGAATGTGTAGCCTATATACCGTAGTTGCGTTAAAGGAAAAACTGATTACGAAAATGGTCAGAGTTTATATATATATATATATATATATATATATATATATATATATATATATATATATATATATATATATATATATATGTGTGTGTGTGTGTGTGTCTCTGTGTGTGTGTGTGTGTGTATGTGTGTATATATATATATATATATATATATATATATATATATATATATATATATATATGCAAATAAATCACTAGGCTAACCGTGATTCGTAGATATGCCTATGCTGACATCCGCAAGGAAAATCAAAGGCGAAAATGCCTCATGCGCTTTTGTGTAATCACATCTTTTCCCCTGAAGATGTGAGTACACAGCATCGATAACATATAAACAGAAAAATGTTCCGTACTGATAAAGAAATTGGTGAGGACGAGGTGCCAGGGAGCCTCCTAATCAGACTAGAACACAACCCCATGTGTGGTAAACGGTAGGTAACCTACAAGAGGCAGGAGTGAGGGGCTCCAACCTCTCCTATACCGGCAACGTGTCTGAATGTGACCAGCTACTGTCTACCAACTGTACTGCAAAGCAACCTCGTAACTCCAACGGTAATGAAGACGGTGCAACTTCCCTATTACCTGACAGCCACATAAATGTGGAAAATTCTGTTGAGACGATGCATATAAATCACGGCTACCCATTACGGCATTGTAAGTTAGCTACTATACCAAGGAAAACATCGCACTAGTAAAAATCAACAGGGCCCAATCCATGGGCAAGAATACTCCTGTTTGGTGAAACCGGTGGTGGCCATAGCTATGGGGCTGTAGTACTACAGCTTGCAGGCATCACGGGTACTCTCTCTCTCTCTCACGAACGGCAGGCCTATTAGTGTTTTTTTAGCGTCACATATACTTTCACCTCTCACTCCACCTAAGCCTATAGCTAGCCAACCCTGCTATCAACCAATAACCATTCCTATTACTAACCCCACTTACCACTCTCCCACACCCTCTCTCCACTCTCTCTCACCTCTGGCAGCAACCACTTTCCCACTCATTACCCCCATTTCCCATATTACACCTACCCTCATGTCTGCCTTCCTCTCCCCATTCCATCCGTCACACTATATGGGGTACTTCTCCCCTCTCCCTCTTCCTTTCTCACTCCCCAACCTCAATCTGCTATATTCTTTCCTCTCTCCCTCCTATACCCACTCTCCCCAACTCCACACCAATTCCTCCCCCCCATCTCTTCTGGGCTCCTCTTTCGTCTTCCCTCTTCATTTCCCTCTCCTCAGTGTATATCTAGCCCTCACCTCACCCCTTCCCCTCGTATCTCCCCTCTCCCTATCTCCACTTCCATCCCATACGGTACCCCACCTGCTTCACACTTATCTTTCCCTCTCACCCACCCCCTCATTCCACCTTTCCCTGTATTTTTTCCACTGCCTCGTTTCACTAATTGGTACCCTTTCCCATTCCCTCTTGCCTCTCTCTCTCTCTCTCTCTCTCTCTCTCTCTCTCATGGAAAACCTGTTGACGTCATACTGAACGACCAGAGCCAAGGAAACGTGGTAAGCGATTGAGTCAAGGTCGAGAGGCCACGTGATATGCTTTTGATGCTTTATTTTTACTTATGCCACCGTCACACAGCTTTATCCAGCTTAAAGAGAACCCTAGTATCCATAAGGCTACAAGGTTGAAATTAGTCACTTCAGGACATTTTATTATTTTATTCCTTCTACACGATTTTATTCAGTTCTGCAGCAGGGGTACACATACCCTTCAGGGGGTATGAAACGCCAATGCTTGTGACACAAAACACAGGGTGATCACTTATCTTACACTGCTTCAGAAAGGATGCTTCACAAGGCAACTGGAATTTGGCGACATGCATTGAGAAAGAATGTTAATCCCCTGACTGATAACACTGTCGGTATGGTGGGGGAAGGAATAGTCAAAAGTTTAAAAACATTACCAGGAGCTAGTATGTTATTTCCCGGGCCACCTTTACCATGAAGACGTTGCTGTGACACAGAAATAGTCTAGACCATATAAACGACACCCATATTATGAAAGATGTTCTTGTGAAGCAGCAACTTGAACATTTATGGTATGCTCAGTTGAAAATGTTCCCACAACTGCCAAAACGAACTCTCCAGATGTTCGTGCCATTTGCAGTCAAACACTTTGTAATATAATGTTGCACTTCAAAATTACCGCACAATAAAACAACTGCATACGGGACGTGAGAATATATATATATATATATATATATATATATATATATATATATATTTTTTTTACACAACTGGCTTAATACTGGACGAATTAAAGCACATTCTGTCTTTCTGTCAGCTGTTTTACTTCTGATTTCGATTTGAAAATATATACAGAAGTTTTAGTAACTTAAGACTAGCTTTTGATATGTGATTAAATATTTTGAGAAAAGGGTAAGGGCATTATTGGTTTAAGCAATTTCACTGCACCACAGTCCTCAACGATATATATATATATATATATATATATATATATATATATATATATATATATATATATATATATATATACGGGTCATGCCGTCTATCTATTCGAAAACTGCATATACTGCAAACATTGTACGGTACGTAGGTCTGCTGCCAGCAATGTTTACCAACTGCCTGCAAGGTATCGATTAATTGCACTTCCACACGAACCGACACATGAATTTACCTCGCTGCCCCAATACCACTACCTACAATCCAATCAAACCCTCTCATGGTCAGGGCAACTCTAGTATTCTATTCCAGCAAACTACAAAAAATTAGGAGTGGAATTCATAGAAGGTTCTGTTAGTTAGTACTCTGACATCGTTAACCCTCTCATGCTCGGGACAACTATAGTGCTCTATTCCGGCTAATGTCACGTGATTTGATTCACCAGAGTGAGTTGGGAAACCCTATGAATCTTAAGGAATCCTGGAAACAATGCCTCACCTCTCTTCTACAACTAGGCTGAATCCAGGAAGGTAATACCACAACCTTCCTAATTACCTGTCTGTCTGTCAGTCTATTCACCCAGCTACCTATCTATCTATAGCCTTAATCCTTGAGGGAGCGGCCACTAATAAATCGCCTACATAGCCTTCATGACCTCCGCCATTAAGCTGCAACCACCCACATTCATACAGTATATCAGCTTACTCCACCCTGTCCCTCCACTTCGCCTCCCCCTCCACCTCACACATACAGTACAATCGCCTCTTCATTCTCGCCACCTGACCAAATTATCTACCAAGTATTTCTAACACTTTCCAGCACATCCACAACAACACAACGCTCTTTAACTGATCACTGTCCGTTTACCTCTCCATGTAACCTATACAGAGTGTATGCAGTCAAGTGACCTGAGTTTATTTACACCTACATGTTGAACAGTAGAAACGACGTCAGCGCTACCTTCGTATATATCTGCAAATTACGGTACGTTTAATTGATAGGCCTATGTCAATGTCAATCGACTTTCTGAAGTGGTGGGACATTAAGAAGATGCGAGGCATCATTACACATAAAAACGTTGCATTTTGGGCGTGCAAAACCTCTGCAATTTGCATTCCAAATTGTTCAAGGCAGTAAAAAAGGCTAGCCTAGGTCGAAGATCGGCCGGATGTGGCCTACCCTGGTCTGTGTGATTATACACAAGCCGTTCTATTACACAGGAGAGGAAATTAAACCATACAAAAACTTAAAACTGTACAACTTGTTCGTGGAGGGATAGGTAACGGTCTCACTGTATTGAAAGTTCCCTCCAATGCCCCGGAACCTGTACCTACACAACACTTGGTGCCGTAGTGCTAGGTACCGGAACAATTAGATGACAAGAATTCTCACTACTTGCGCATAACTCTGGACAGAACATTTGAATGATACCCACCAAACTACTTACCATTCTTACGTACACTTTACGGACGGCTAACTTTATATAAATGCCCCTGAAGTTACAGTAAGTTCTCATTTTACATACTCAAGATATCAACACAACAAAAACAAAAGATAATATGGAGGCCGATAAATTATAGAAACAGAAGAGAAAATACATTTTAAACAGGTATAACGATTTTAAGGCACTCACCGTGAGTAGATTAAACTCTTGGGATAACATTACTGCACCGGTATAGCCTACCGCGGACAAACCTACGCAAGACAAACATACGCAGAAATGAATTTTTTTCCAGTACAGTACTAGGATACTTGGTCACTGAAAAATGCGGTTGTTTCATGGTGGTGGTCCTTGACTTTCTTCACTTGTTCTCTAACCTAACGACCTGATGTACGAATCACCTTTAAAGCAAAGATTTCCCGTCAAAGATATCCAGTTTGATGTTTTCCCGTTCTTCACTTAAGCACATTTAACAAACAGAAGATGCCTTGAATTCTATGGCTGCAAATGCTGGCTGTTCTGCTAATGAAAATAAGGGCAGTTAAAGAACAGTAGGCTAAAAAAAAAAAAAAAAAAAAAAAAATCAAAGTTGCGCCCCTTGGCAATCAATTTTTTTATATGTTAAGAAAATTAAAGTCAATGTGCAAAATAACAGGTAAACGCCTTGAAAGCTTACAAAATGTGGAACCGACCATATCCTAACCAATCCTAACCATGTTCTGACGAGGACACGGCCTAACAAGGTTTATCCTCCTGGCGATTTTTACAACTTACTACCGAGCAAGATGTAACCATGGCTGTTGAGTAACCGCTCCTCAAATAATACACACTCACTCGTTCATCGACAATCAAATCCTGCCTCCACACTGTCCACGGATGAACACACTGACGTCACTGGTGGCGTCACGTGCACGGCAACTCCACGGCAACTCCCGGGTAACTTTTCCACTCCTATCACCGCTCCTTCACGATAAGCACGTCTCTTCTAAGTCGAATAAAATCGTCTGGTAGTAGCAAGATTCAACTTTAAATATCAGATTAGTTAATAAGCTCCGAATGAAAATGTATCTAGAGCACGTGTTACACATGGTACCTTACCCCTTCAATCCGGTGGTATTATATTGATTTAGTTTTCTATTTCCACACGATTTTTATTTGAGAGAGCAATAGAGTGATCTCGTGCAATGAAGGCTATATTTAACCTCTCCATTTTAAAAGTCTAAGGCTGAATAAAACTGCCTGGAAATGGCAAGAACAGCAGTGCCGGCAGTAGCAGTAGCTGCGACCCCAGGCTCATATGAACCCAGCAGAGTGAAGGCCCATGTCATTCTTCTTAAGTTTACTAACCTCCTTTTGTGGGATAGGGAAGACACAGCGGGACGTTTGTATGACTATGCAACAGAACCACCAAGGTACAGATCCGTGCCACCATCTGACTGGCACCTGTCCAGCACCAAGGGCACGAATAGCAATGAAAATACCTCATCAGACTGAAGGGGCTATATACCGACAATTACTGCTGGATCTGTACAGCCTACAGTACTGGCAGCACTGAGGAAAGTGAGTGAACCATTGTATGTACAGCTGTGTCAATAACTTATGTACACTGTCTCGCGGACGTGCCAAAACGTGATCAGATCTTACTACACTAACCAGTAATAATCAAGCAAAGTGGAAGGGATCGCTAGACTGTACCTTTAACTTGTTCGAAAACTGCTATCTTGAATGCTGCGTTGTGGCATGAGATTAACACTAGAATATTATGCTAGTTAGCCACGGGATGCTATGCAAAGGATGCGGAGCTGTAATTCTCTCTCTCTCTCTCTCTCTCTCAATTGCTGTTTTCTTCAGACGATTGTATTCAAGTAAGGAAAGGCCTTTTAATGCCAAATCCCCCTAATCAAAGATAAAACATATGACATTCTCTGCCTATAGGGATCAGTCTCTTTGTTACGGTGCGGTGTTATATATATATATATATATATATATATATATATATATATATATATATATATATATATATATATATAAGATAGATGGATGGATGGATGGATAGAAATAGATAGATATACTGTAGATATATATTCCTGCGTCTTTCAGTTGGTTTTATTCAGATCAGTCTTCAAAGTCTTCATCAACCTCTTCCTTTGCTACAGATCTTTCAGGAGCTGCATAAAAATCGCCTGGAGGAGTAGGAGAGGAAGAAAAAATAGGTGACCGGGATCAGGAGGCTGTCTTACGCCGACAATATATTTCACTCGTGCAGTCTAATATTTCTACCTCACTCGGTTGCCATGGAGTCTCTTGTTTCCTTGGCTACCAACAAGGACGCATGTTTATCGACAGAGATCTGTTGCCTTCAGGGTCAAGAAGAGGCTTAACAAGACTGCAAAATATCTGGAAATTTAATTCTTCTACATCTCTGTGTGGAGAGGGTGGGGGAATGGAATCTCAGACCATCACTTAGTGATGGCCAAGGTAAGGCTGCAACGAAAATGGGTGAAGAGACGAAGGGGAAGACAGGAGGAAACAGCTCCTGCGAAAAGAGTAGAGAAGTTGCAAGAGAGTGAGAAAATGGCAGAGAATATGAGCAGTGCAGAAGAAAGATTGGGAAAGTATGAGTTAGGGCAGATGGCAGGGGTGGAAGAAGTATTTAAGATATTCACGGAAGAGATAGGCGCAGCGTGCGAGGTGGTTTGTGGAGTGAGGAGGAGATGAAGGGGTGTGCAAGGGACAGCATGGTGCAATGATGAAACGAGCTGTGGAACAAAAGAAGGCATATAGTGATCGAGTATAGGTAGGGGAGAAGATGAGAGAGAGAAGAAAGAGGTACCGTATATGTGAGCTGGAGAAGGGAGGTGAAGAGATTGGTGAAGGAGAGTAAGAAGAGAGTGGATGAAGAGTTTGGGAGGAATCTGAGTGTGAAATGGAGGGATAGTAAGAAATTGCTTTGGAAATAGTACGGGAGTACGGGAGTGAAAGATGGGAATAACACATTGTTGGTGGAGAAGAGAGAGAAAATGAAGAGATGGAAGGAGCACTTTGAGATTCTGTTGAATGTAAAGAGTGAGAGCAGTGCGAGTATAAGTGGCTAGGGAATGGCTGGGAGAAGAAGAGATGAGAGGAGGGAGGATGAGATCAATAAGGCGGAAGTACCGTAATTGAAGCAAAGAAGAAGATCAAGATGGGAATGGTCCCAGGAATTGATGGGGTGTGTGGTGAAATGCTGAAGTATGGGGGCGAGATTGTTGTGGAGTGGATATGGAAGTTGTGTAGACTGGCTTGGGAAGAGGGAAGGGTTCCAGAGGACTGGAAATCAGGTATAATTGTTCCTTTATACAAAGGAAAAGGGGAGAGATAAGTATGTGGTAACTATAGGGGTATTTGCCTTCTTGGTGTGACTGGAAAAATATATGGCATAATACTTACTGATAGGGTTAGGCATATAACAGAGGAGCTAGCAGGAGAAGAACAAGGTGGATTTGGGAAGGGAAAAGGGTGTGTAGATCAGATGTTTGTTCTAAGATGTTTAATGGAGAAGTATCTAAAGAAGGGAAAGAAAGTGTATGCTGTCTTCATGGACTTGAAGAAAGCATATGACAGAGTATATAGTCAAGGTATGTGGAAGGTATTAAGAATAGATGGAGTGGATGGGAAACTGTTGTGTGCTGTGAAGAGTATGTACGAAGGAGCTTGGGCTACGGTGCGAGTGGACGGTGAGCTGAGTGAGTTCTTTGATCTAAATGTGGGATTGAAACAGGGTTGTGTGATGTCTCCATGGCTGTTTAATATATTCATGGATGAGGATGTGAAGGAGGTGCAACGTAGGGCAGTGGATGTGAGGGTGGCTCTAATGAATGAGTGTGAGGTGTGAAGATTCCGGTGTTGCTGTCTGCTGATGATACAGTATTGTTGAGTGAAGATGAATGGGAGTTGTAAAGTTTGGTAGATGAATTTGGGACAGTGTGTAAGAAGATGAATCTGAAAGTTAATGTAAACAAGAGTAAAGTTATGGTGTCTGAGATAAATTAAGTCACATAATGCACGGTGTGGTTGGATGGTAAGGACTTGGAGAATGTGAGTGCACTCAAGTACTGGGGTAGCGTGATGCGGAGGGATGGAAGTTCTGGGGATGATGTGCTTGAAAGGGTACATCAGGGAAGGAAAGTTGTTGATTCACTGAAAACAGTGATGAGAAATAGGGAGGTGAGTATGGAAGTTAAGATGTCACTGCAAGATAGTAGTGTGATCCCTGCCCTGACGTATGGAAGCGAGGCGTGGACCTTGCTAGAAGAGAACAAGTCAAGAGTGAGAGCAGTGGAAATGAGTTACCTGAGAGGAGCATGTGGGGTGACATGGAGGGACAGGATGACGAATGAAAAAGTGAAAGAACGTTGTGGGGTGGATGTGGATGTGACTGAGAAAATTAGAAGAAATACACTGGGGTGGTTTGGACATGTGGTGAGAATGGAGAATGAAAGACTGACTAAGAGGGTATATGTAGGTGAAGTGGAGGGAGGGAGAGGGTGGGGGAGACCGAGGATGAGGTAGAGAGATGGAGCTGAGAGGTATATAAGGGAGGGGAGAGAGAGTTGGGGGGGCGCAGTCAACGATGGGTGACATAGCGACTTGGAGGAGTTTTGTCTGCGGCCACCCTTCACAGGATTAGGGCGTCGGACTATAGATAGATAGAGACACATCTTTGGTTTTCGTTCTCAATATTTTTTTTTTTTTTAAATACATGCAGATTTGTGGTTTTCTTCCTATCGAGAATTTGGAGGGTAAATGCAGCAAGGCATTTAGGAACACTCACACAGATCTGCTGCTTCTGTTGCAAGGAAGAGTTTGGGATATGATTATAAAGAGATCCAGGAACTAACACACACAGCCTCGCCTCTTATATATGATACAATACGGAATTATATGTACTAGAATATGGGGTAGGCTATAGGCCACTGTTTAAAATTTCTTAGACCTATTTCAGAATGTACAACACAGCGATTATAACGGTGCCGGTACTTTTTTCTTTACACTACTAGGCTACATAACCTCACATCTGGCTGTACCAGTTAATCACCTACGGTACTTATCTCGTACACGACAGTTGGGTTTAGCCCCCACCTCTCTCTCTCTCTCTCTCTCTCTCTCACACACACACACACACAATAAATAAACCGTGTCAAAAGAACACCCACAGCTACGTCTCATTTTCTGATGGTTATATATGTTTCAGATACCTACCGATAAGTTAAGGTTTGCTAGGGTACAGATCTACAACCTGTGCTTTGATATATCGTGCAGAGTATTGTCTACATCTTCCCATTCAGGCTAACACGTACTGGACATATAGCGGCATCGTAACCGTGCTATACAGTATACCCGACGTCCAACCCAGTGGTATAGTACAGCTGACGTACGGTAAGTTTTAATGCTCGGAGTTAAGTACTGTAGTGATTTAGCTCAGGGTAACCTACGCCTAAGTTATAAAAAAAAAAAAAAAAAAAAAAAAAAAGTAGGGAGCTGATCCAGTAGGGAAAAAAAAAAAAATGTAGCTACTGAAACTCGGCCATTCTTTTCCATAGACTTCTCATCAAAACACAAATGCCCGGATGTAAAATTTGTGGTATTTTAACTCCGAGTGCACTGTGCAAAGAAAGGGCTCACAATGATGCACCTACGATGAAAAGGATTCTATTCATGCCCTGCATAAAGAAGGGGGTTTTACAGCACTGCCTAGGTAAGCATTAAAGCCGTTTTCTCTTTCCACAGCAAACAGATACTGGAATCCCTAACACTAAAGCGTGCATATAGCGAGTTATTCAAAGCATCAGAAGGTTTTTGCCAAGACCGCAGAGGATAAGATACGCTTACTCGGTGCAATATTCATTAACTGTCACGAATTTAGTTTCCATCAAACTATAAACATGTTATGTACGGTACTTGGTAGCATCAAAGCACACTGGATAGCTGCGGCATGATAATAATCGTAACCAGGGCACCGAGCCAAGTACAGCGAGCTGGTCTTCTAGGCAGGTTCTCCACTGGGGCCAGTTTAATAATAATAATAATAATAATAATAATAATAAAAGTAAAATTTTTCACTAAAATACTGAAACCATGTTCGCCTATAGCTAAATGTCAATAATGAACCCTAACTCTAAAAGCCAGCTGGAACACTTCGGATTTATTCAACCTGCCGTTTGACGGTTGTCAAGTGGATTAATACAAACGAGCGTATTATGAACTAAGTGGATGATGTAAAAATTTAAAAACCAGCAGGATCCAAATAAAGCCTGCATCAATAATAGCTACTAACAAAACCAATATCATCTAGGCTACAACAAACATCACAAATAACAGCATCATCAACCAACACACAGCATTCACAAACCCTAGCAGTATCAGGAAATCCGCAAACTAAAACAAAAGGTGTGAAAAGCGCAAGTGTGAAAAGAGGAATTATCCTTGAAACGATTGCCAGCTTTTCTGTCGTCACGTCCCCCGCCACGTGACCTGATTATCATGTACAAAGGCCATTCAGGCAGTCTTTTACATTCCCTGCCCCGACTGCCACAACATACTGTACTGTACACGTGACGACTCGGCTCTGCTCATGTTGTGGTAAACCGTACTGGGTGTGGTAATGAGGTGTATGCAGACGGTTGGCAGAGGTGTAGAGCGTGTGTGCCAGTGCGTGTATGGTGTAGAATGTGGTGTGGTGCGGATGTGGTGGGAAGGCAGGGGGTACAGTGTGTGTGTGTGTGTGTGTGTGTGTGTGTGTGTGTGTGTGTGTGTGTGTGTGTGTGTGTGTGTGTGGGGTTTGGTGGTTACAGTGTGGAAGGTGATGTGGTGGTGTGGATGTTGATATGAGTGTGATAAGAACCGTAATGTGGTTTAGTAGTTAATGATGGTAGTGTAGTACAATGGAGGAGATGGTGTGTGTGTGTGTGTGTGTGTGTGTGTGTGTGTGTGTGTGTGTGTGTGTGTGTGTGTGTGTGTGTGTATGCTGACGGTGGTTTGTTGGTGCAAGACGACGTGATAGTATGGATGCTGATATGAGTGTGATACGTTGTGGAGATGGCAGTGTAGTGCGATAGTGGAGATGGGGTGATGTGTGTGCGGTGTGGTAAGTAGTGGTGTGAGTATATTAAGTCGAGGTAAGGTGGGTGAGGTGGTGTACAATGAGGTGTTATATGCATGGTGGTGTGTTGTGGAAGGTGAAGCTGTGTTGCGGTGAGAAGACAGTGGTGGGAGGGTGTGTGGTGGTGATGGTTGTGGTGGGTGGTTGTTGAGTTGGTGGAGGGGTTAGTGTGAAAGTGCTTGTGAAGAATTGGTGCGATGGTGGATGTTGGTTGTGCTGTTATGGTTGTCGTGAGGTGAATGTACTAATGCGGACAGCGTAGTATTAAATGATGAAATAAGCAAATGATGAGCAAGCAAAGGGTGTGCAAACGCCAGTAGGCCAAAGTGTAATTAGGTAAGCAGGATACATAGGTCTATGAGATGGCAAAACTGGTACAGGGAAGTCTCGATAATAGGTGGGTAAGAAAAGGGAGAGTGACTATGAGAATGGGTGCGAAAAGATGTGAGTGGGTATATGAATGTGTGTGAAAAGGTGTGTGGATATGTGTGTGTGTGTGGAAAGGGTGTGAATGGATATGAGAATGTGCAGTACCGGTAAGTAGTAAATGAGTTAGCACAGGAAGAACTCGATAAAGGAATACGGTAAAAATACGGAGTGCTTACAGCATTATTTGGCAAAGAAAGGTCTCGGTTAAATCCGCATTAACATGGAGGCTCCTACGACTCGCTCTCATCTTAATAAATCAGTCTGGCGTTAAGTGGAATACCGGTACAATAGGGTACTAGATTTGCCTCGATCATGACAAGGATAACGATGGCAGTATTAGTGCTCAGGCACCATGACTTGCTCTCGGCTTAATCTGAAGTTAGGTGAAACAAAATCATAACAGAACTGCCTCGACCATGAGTGGGTTGATGAAACCAGTACTAACACAGGCTCCTACGACTCACTCAGTTAAATAAAAATCGTCTGATGTAGACTGGTATAATTATCGGTAGAGAATTGTTGTCCCGACCATGAGTTAATGATAGCTCTGTTAACACTCTCAAATGCCCATGACACACTCTCAACTGACGAGAATCGTCTAGCTCTAGCTGAAATGGAATACCCAGTACCGAAACTAGAGTTAACCCGACCATGAGCGTGTTAAGTTTAGGAGTGAGTGAGTGTTGGCATTCGAGGATCTCGGTATATCAGTGTTAAAGGTGTGTGTAGGCTACATGAAAAAGCTAGGTAGACACAAGCTGGTTAGGTAAAATAACTGAGAACAATGAGAGTGAGAAGGGTGAATGTCCGAGAAGACTGGCTTAGCACTGCACTGTATGGCCTCTGTGGCTGTGCAACAAAAGGTTGACGACCGTATTACCAAAAATGAGTAAGCTACGGTGTGTCATCCATGGAACACAAACATAGATATACCGTCTATATAAATGTTTGATGTGTTGGATGTAATCAGTTACAACCCGCATACCACCGCGTGGGCAAATGGTTTGCATTGCAGACTGCAAAGCAGCAGGTCCGTTAACGCCATGCAGGCAGCTGGCGTCAAGGCTTAAGCGTTCATCCTTCCGCCCTTTACGAAGTTTATGGGCTAATAAGTAAAAGGAGCACCTAGGGCAATACCTTGGGGAGGTAGCCTAACTGTGATAAGCTGGATGAGGCAGCTTGTATCCTGGGATATTCGATGAGTAACCCCCCACATGCTCAAAGGCTTGCGTTAGAGACGATGCCGCAGCCAAACTATCTGTAGCATCTGTCCCCACCTTTTATTTTATCTGTACATCCCACATGACCATGTAATCTACTTAGCAACGACATAAAAAAGGTATATTCTCCCATAATCATAGTCTTCAAAAATTATATTAAACTGGAGGTTTGTCCACAACTTCCAGCTGTTTTAATAATACCGACCTTAGTATATATAACAAAGCAGAGGAGTTTGCAGTCGAAGGTACTGATAAATGAGTGAGAAAAGTCCATGAGATGACAAAGTCGACAACCGAAGGCTACATGGCATGCGCGGGATCGTCTAAGAAAAAGAGCACGGTACAAAAAAGTTAACAGGCGGGGGAAGAGTCGTCATCGTCTCTGTTAAATAAGAACGAAAAGTGTGTGTGTGTGTTTAAAGCAGCGTTGGGCAGAGGCTGGTCAAGGTAAATAAGGGAAATGAAGTGTGACTGAGTGCCAATAAAAAGTAAGAGTTGGTAATGCAAGAATTACAAAAACTGTGTACGAGAAGGAATCCTTGAGTTGGCACTGCATGGTCTTGGCAAGAAAAAAAAAAATCTATGAGAGGGAATCTTTGAGTAGGCACAGCATGGTCTCGATAAAAACGTACCGGTACAAAAACTGTCAGTGCCCATTAGAAAGAATCCAAAAGCTGTCACTGCATGGCCTCGGTAATGTAGTACAAAAATTGTCTATGAGAAGGAATCCTTAAGCTGACACTAAAACCTTTCGATACATGACTACAAAAATCCGTGTCAATGATAACGCACAGTTGGCAATGGTCTCGATGTTATTAAAAAGAAAGAAAAAAAAAAAAGCCTAAGGGAAGTGTTGGTATGGGAAGGTCTGGGTGTATGAGTGTGTCCGACTGGGCAGGGAGTCGACACATGAAGCTGTGTGTGTAGGGGTGGAGGGGGAGACAGAGTGACTTAACATCACCAGGTACTCTATTAACTGGCTCTTTGATTAATAAAATCGTCGTCTTACCTGGAATAAAGCACTAACGGTAGTCGTATGGCTGTCCGGACGACGAGAGAGTTGACGGTAAGCTTTAACAGGCTTCTTTAACCCACTCTCAGCTTCTAATAGAATACAGCAATTGAGACAACGCGACCATGAAAGGGTTTCATTAGTATATACGGTACAAAAAGAGTAAAAGTGAGACGGGCAGCACGGGCTGGTGGAGGGACGCTGGGACAGAATGTGGGTCAGAGGCTTCTACGCGATGGGAGGCGAGTCTAGCCTAGGTGATGGGTGGGTACCTAGACAAAGGGTGAGAGAGTACAACCCTATATAGACAATAGGTAGGGGTAAGCAGGGGGAAGGCTGTGGATGAAGACAATGGTTAAGGGTTAAAATAAAGGGAAAGTGTGGGTACAGGGTATTAATATTAGGTTAGATACTGGGAGTCTGAAGGTGTAGGCTTACGCACTGGGAGAAGGGTACAAGCAAGAGGTGAAGGATGCAGGCAATGGTATGAGGATGTAGGCAATGGAAGAAACGAGTATGGAATGGGAAAAGGCACAGGTAATCATAGGAGGCCGTAGGCAATAGGAGAAGGGGTAGGTAATGGGTGATGGCAATAAGAGAAAAGTGAAGGCAATGTAAGAGGAGTTTAGGCAACGGTAGGAGGGTGAAGGCAATGGGTGATAGTTTATAGCCCTTGGAAAAGGGAGAGGGTCTTAATATTGGCAATGGGTGATAGTTTATAGCTCTTGGAAATGGGAGAGGGTCTTAATATTGGCAATGGGTTGATAAAGGGTTTGGGGTGAGATAAGAAGTGAGAGTATACTGAGGTATGGCGTAAGGGGGGTAGATACGGGTAGTTGGTGAAGGTCCACATACGAGAAAGGATGTGAAACTAGGTAGTGGATAGAAGAGCAATGGCAGAGGGATGGTGAAAACTTAATTGGAAGGCTGAGGCTGAAAGAATTTGATATGGGGAACGGGCAAGGGGGAGGGAAAGGGGGCAGGCAGGGGAGAAGAAAAATAAAGAGAGAAAGATGGAAAGCCTTGGTATGGAGACATGTGGGAAGGGGAAGAGGAAGCGGGGACTGACGGGGAGGATGGGGAAAGCGGGTGGGAGAAGGGGAAGGGCGGGAGGAGCGGAAAGAGATGATGGGGACGACGGGGAAGGGATGAGGGTGAGAGGATAAGGGAAAATGGAATGGGAGAGGGAGACGGGGAGGAGGAAAGAAAGATGATACGAAGAAAGAGGAACAGAGTAGAAGGGAAAGGGAGATGGAGAGGAAGAAAGGAAGGGTGGCAGGGCGTAGGGAGTGGATGGGGGAAGGTCTTGACGAAAGGGGCACAAGCAAAAGGAGGGAGGGAGAGGGATACAGTTTTGGCAGTGGATAAGAGGGCTGAAAAACAATCAAACTGCCCTCCATTCAACACACATGATCACGTTGCAAGCCGGCACTCATATTTGTTTCTTTACCTGTTGCACACACCACCACTCCTATTGCACATGCGCACTGATTTTCCCAAAACTATGACGATATTCACCACACTCACAACACAAGCCTTGCAATTCATCGTTACAGTAATTGACTAAAGTAAAATAAGACTTACCGGTATATTATTAGTTTAATTTTGCTATCACCAAGCAACTGTCTGATAACATGCAATACTGCATCAACCAATCAGTGGTTATGATCACGGCCTCTTCAATACTATAACATTAATACAGTTACCAGCAGGCAATTCAGGTCCTATGACTTCAAAGGGGGTCATGTTTGCCTATTTGTGCACAGTGTCCTGAATATAAGACGGAACTAAGCATTTCCAAGTTCAAGAAGGAAACCCCGGGGTGGAGACCTAAGAGCTTCGCGACTATAAGCCCATGGGCGAAGGGCGGTACGCTTGGTACCCTTCCAGCACAGTCCCTTGCACAGGAACCCTGGGCACTAGTGGGTTAATACAGTCTTCCTACATCTCCTTAGCACAAGAGGTCTTTTATAACACGTAAAATCGTCTGGAGGCACAAGCATGTACTCGTAGTGACGGGGCAACTGGATCTGTGAACTCGTACAGGCCTATGCCCCTATCGTTATTAAGAATATTTTAGTGTTACAGGAATACCATGGTTTTGTACTAATGTTATCGGTATTCGTAAATCTACGTAACCCTTTCAGTTCCAGAGCCCAACTACTTTCCATTTTAATCCCGATACCACAAAACGATTTTATTTGACAGGAAGGGCCTCTGTAGTTGTGATGGCTCCATGATGTCTCTCAACATCTACCCAAAACTGAATTTATTCGTTTGGATTGCATGAAAAACAAAATTTTAAGTTGCAGCAGTGACGGCGTTAAACCTATCGATCCAAGTTAAACCAACCACCACTAAAACAGTAATCAAACACATGCAATGTTTTCGCAAACCTTTCCATGTCATGCAGAACGGCTTCAATAATGCAAATCTGGATCAATTTTGCCTTAGGATTCATAATTATATAACCTATTTCGCACTTTATTTCAATACCTTAAATCCATATAAGGAAGCTACCTCACCTCTATTACATAATACACTACCGTACTCTGGGCCTAATTACGGTTTGACGACAAGGCTGAATCATAAACACCGATATATAAACAAATACTCTGAAACCAGAATAATGGTTGGTGTGATTGCTGCAATTAATTTGTTCTAATGATATTAAGCTTTTACTGCCTATGATAGTACCGTATGAACAAAAAGGTTTGTCTTCACCTATTAACTTTCTAAGTTCAATACAAGCTACATTCCCCTCAACAATGCTAATCTTTAATATAAGCATCCTTAATCCCATACAGGAAGGCTTTTTCATGAGTTCGATATCTGAATGGGCCAATAAATTAAACTTACCTTGGTTGTCTGATTCCGCCATGTTCACTTTTATATTTGTACTTTCACTTCACTGTGTGTATATTGGCACTTTAACCCTTGTCTAAAGCTCCAGCTGAACTCATGTTAACACACACACACTTCACATTAACACTATAGGGTCACGTTCCTGTGGACGATTAGCTCTCTCACCCGAGCTACTAGCATCCACGTCCGTAAGTTTTGGTTCACTGGCTGGCTGGTCTTCCTCAACCCTGGGCGGAGGTGCGAGACACATCGTACAGCGGGAAAAATTGTTGTACCTCAGCGTGACATATTATGCCTGTTTGAAGGCACGTTTCAATGAACTATACTACAACCTGACTAATAAATATATTAACAGGATAATTTCGTGAGCCTATTACTGTTAATGTACAAGTGTATCATCATGCTTTGTAAGACAATTACTGATTACTCAATCCCTCATCCTGTATTTCGTTTTGCTTAATTGTTGAGTGAACTACTATATCTATGGCCTCTATATCATTAATTTCGTAAACCATTCAAAATTACATTAACCTACGTTGAACAGAATAAGTACGATGACAAATATTCTTTCAGACATTACTATCGACATTAAGTTCGAAGCATTTGTTCTTAAATGTTCTTACGTCGTTCAATATAATTTGGCTAAATATCCATGCCAGCGACAATTTTAGAGCAAAAACAAACAGGCAAATGAAATGGGCAGCACGGGTTAGTATCGTACGTCTCTAGACTCATCGTACTAACCTATATGTGTTTATGTGCGCACGGGCTCACGCACTCCACAACGTGATCATATTATTCCTCTTAATTACACGTTTTCGAGGCTTATGACATATTATATGGCTAGGTTTAGCTTTCTGGTTGCTTGCATAAATTGTATATTTAGGATATGTATGGTTAAAAGAGCGTTAGACGGATATCAATAGATCACGATTTCCGACACGTGAGGCGCGTGGCTGTGCTGCCGAGCAGCCACACTCCCTGTGCCTTTTTTTTTCTCTCTCTCTCTTATCTTGGCAGTTATTAACTTAGAATATCTATTCTTCCTGCGAAATGGCTTAAGTTAACAATATAGGATAAGTGAAACTTTCGGCCCGCAGTACAGTATTATGTTCACCGCAATATGAGATTATCACTGTTTATGTAGGCACGAAAACGTGAGGGGGTGCGCGCGGTTAAAGGAAGAGCCGGCCAGCTGCACACCTCGCTCGAGACGTGGAATCATTAAAACATTTTGCCACCAGACGGGGAAGGGGGAGGATGTTCCCGTGCTATTGTAGTGCGAGGAGGCGGCTGCTTGTGGGTGTGACTAATGAATGTTGTTAATTTGTCAATGCAAAGTGAGGCGTGTGGAAGTAAATGTTTGTTGAACTGAATGTAGCTTGCATGAGTTAGGGCAGTGAGAATACATCAAAGCATGTAAATTTGATAGACGTGGGAGAATGAAATACGAGAGCTTGTTTACCATTGGCTGTAACTAGTAGAAAGTAGCTTTTATGAAAAACATTCGTTGGTTAATTTCCGACATGGATAATATCATAAGGAAGAGTTTAGCACAATGGGAACGTGATAGCTCGGGGGCATGGTTCTGTGAGGCAGGCACGTGTGGGATTCAGCGAAGGCGGAGATGAGTGAAGAGGTCGGTTTATGCTTGGATAAGATGAGATTTAATTCTTTAGCTCGAGGACGTCTTTTATGTTCATTTTTCCTCAAAGATACATAACATTTTATTCATCTCAGGAGGACGCCTTACAAATTGAAACAAAGGATAGCCTATAACCTATACAACACGTCTCCAAACGGAATGAGAGGCGGTAGCATGAATAAAGACGTCCTCGGGTCGAAGAGACTAAAGTGAATTAGTCGAAGGCGATTCAAGCACTTGTCAGCCGTGAATGGTGTTAAGATTATATTAGGGGGAATCATGTTTATGTAGGTCTGAGGCTGCCCCACCTATGATGGGATAAGAATGTTTGTTGTGTTGATGTATGATGGAAGAAAGTGGAAGGGGATATTACAAGCCAAGAGTGCAGGAAGGGTACGCAAACTGACACTTCACTTTACTTTCACCTAACAGTAGGCTACTACAGCTTGAGTACTACAGTAAGTCGTGCTTGCATTAAATCTGATGAGTCATAGTTATTGAGATAGGAATGCGTCTCCTTAGTTTCTATAATAGTGTAATGAATTCTTCAGTCTGCTAACAATTGAACGAACTGAGCTGAAAGAAGTTAGGGATCTTCGTCAGGTTCAACACGATAACTATAGTAATAATCACCTAAGAAGTGAAGGGGTTAATGATACATACATGAGCTACATCTAATCTCCATTACAAAAAAGTCTACTCTCATCTTAATGAAATCGTCCGAGGGTGCCATGAACACTGTGTGATATCCTCGGGTGTAGTAGTTGTGGTGGTGGTTGAGTAGCAGCGACAGGTCCATATGAAACATGAACCCAGTGAACTATAGGTTGAAGTTTCCCTCCTGCATTTCATTCTCCTGCTTTCGGGTGTTTGGGTTAACGTTATTATCGGGTTATCTGTCTAGTGCAGCCGGAATGAGGTGCATGAGTCAGCATCCTAATATCAGTTGTGATGGACTCATTCACTGTGGTTGAGAGAAGTGTGGTTAGGCATAAATAAATATGATTAGGTATAAATAGAGATGAGTTTGCCCAGATGTTCTATACTGAATCCTCTCATGGCAGGAAAAACTACTGTATAGTGTTTTGGTGTAGTTAACGCCAGACGATTTACCGAGGGAGTCATTGGAGCCTGAGTGCTTGTACTGTCAACCATTAACCCTCTCATGGTCGGTACAACTCTAGAAGTATAATCCACATAACGCCACAGAATTTAATTCAGTTAAGTCGCAGTAGTCTGAGGGAGTGTAATGGTCGAGAGAGAGAAACTGTGAAATCTGAGAAACGTGAGGTGAGAAAGAGAGAGGGGAGGGGGAGGAAGACTGAAATCAGAGCAAATGCGAGGTAGGAAGTAAGTGAGATGAAGGTTTAAGATGACCAACGATTCAGAAGGGGTGAGAGAGGGGTGAAATAAAAGAAAAAATGAGGTAAAACAGTGAGACCTGGGTATAAGATAAACAGCGATTCGGAGAGAGAGAGAGAGAGAGGACATTTCATCTGGGCACGACTTTCCGCCAACGATTGTGTTTGTCTTATCTGCAAATTGAACGAGGAGATACCGTCTCTCTCTCTCTCTCTCTCTCTCTCTCTCTTTGGGGTCAGGGTGGCTTGGTGGTAGAGCGCTTGACTCAAGACCGAAGGCTCGAGAGTTCGCGCCACGCCCGGGTAGCTGCCCTGCTGGGAAAGGTAGCGCTCTCCCATCACCTAGCGGGGTTATATGATAGATTAAGGTCTAGATCGGGGAATTCATCTCTTTCTCTCAATCTAGCTGGTGTCATTGGTTTATAAGTGCGTGTTTTCACCCGAGAAAGGCAGACAAACAGCGATTCATCTAACCATTTTTTCTACAGTCCCAAAACGTAAAAAGATACTCTCAATCAACACATACACACGAATGACCAACAACTGTACTATTAAACACGACTTTCACCGTATTCACCATAACCTTTACTGTTACGTGGGTAGTACTTACGCAATCCCATTATTGAAAAAACGTAACCTCTATTTTTAAAAAATGTATGAACCAGTGACGGCATACCTGTTGTTTATACCGGGGAGAATTATACCATACAGTTACAATGGCTGTTGTTTTACGCTTGGATAATAATCACTCCATCCAATCAGTTCTGAGAGAGAGAGAGAGAGAGAGAGAGGGCGATTTTACTGGTTCACTGTCATAAGTAACCGGATTTACAGGGTGTTTTATCTGGAATTTGACGAGTTATATACTGAACAGGGATAATCACCATCCACTTTCAGGTGACTCTACGCTGAGTGACAGGCCAAATGGTTGCTTGTGACCCAGGAAACCATTTACTATACTCCTTTCTCTATTATCTGGCCAAGATTTTAACCCCTATGCAACTTATTTCAGACAGCTCAGTGGCTGAAAAAGAGAATACTATGACTGTACATCCTTTCCATAGCACTTCTTTGTGACTATCACCGAACTGTAATATTAATACATCTCAGCATGAAAGATGGAGAGATGGCAAATTTAGATCAAGTTAAAAAGAGTACAAACACTAACATCTCGCACCGTAGCACATACTAACACCATACCAGAACACCATACTTTCAAACTCGCGTCCATAATTTCCAGGTAAGCACTATAGGGAGGGGGGTGGTATGGTGAGGCTAGCTAGGGTCGTCCACTAACCTACACCACACCACCACCATTCCACATATACCGCTTGATAATACAGCCTCATACGGCACCTTATAGTTATTTTTAATATGGGTCGGGGGTCCGGGTTGAGAAGTATGTCAAGTTTTTTAGCGGTATATCAGGGAATATTGCAAAGAATACAGAAATAAAGATAAATTTCGTTAATCCCTTGTATTTTATTTTTTACATCAGGCGATTTTACTATTTTAGAAGAACATTTTGGAATGGGGGGGAATAGATAAGGCCTCCATTAACCACCTTCACCACTACACGTCCTAACGATTCCGAAGAAAAAAAAAAAATGATAGCAAGACCTAAAATATACGTCATCTAACTGAAGGGGTTTCTGTTATATTTTTATCCCTTCAATGGCATGACTTATTTTTGTCGTTTTAATTAGAATATCTCCAATTTTATCTCCTTAAAGGGTGATGTCTCTGAAGGTGTTACTGATGGCTAGGTGTGACTTACATCAATGAAAGCTGTACCCAAGCCTCTGAGACACGCCAGAATAATCTATGAAATACGTCCGTAGTGTGCAGGGGTGAAAGATAAACTGGCTGACTCTTTAAATAACTCTCACACACACACACACACACTTCTTACTTTCTTATTTAAATGGTTGCTCTCCTTACATACTCACTCTCCTTACTCTCTTTACATACTCGCTCTCCTGACTCTCTTTACATACTCACTCTCCTTGCTCTTTTTACATACTCTCCTTACTCTCATTACATACTCTCCTTACTCTCATTACATACTCACTCTCCTTACTCTCATTACATACTCACTCTCCTTACTCTCATTACATACTCTCCTTACTCTCTTTACATACACGCTCTCCTGACTCTCTTTACATACTCGCTCTCCTGACTATCTTTACATACTCACTCTCCTTACTCTTTTTACATACTCTCCTTACTCTCATTACATACTCTCCTTATTCTCATTACATACTCCCTTTACTCTCATTACATACTCTCTCTCATTACATACTCACTCTCCTTACTCTCATTACATACTCTACATGCTCACTCTCCTCACTTCCTTTGCATACTCACTCTCTTTACATACTCACTCTCCTTACTCTCTTTACATACACTCCTTCCTCTCTTACATACTCACACTCCTTACTCTCTTTACATACTGACTCTCCTTACTCTCATTACATACCCTCCTTACTCTTTTAACATACTCACTTTCCTTACCCTCATTACATAGTCACTCTCCTTACTCTCTTTTCATACTCACTCTCTTTACTCTCTACATAGTGCCTACTCACACTCCTTACTCATTTTGCATTCTCACTCTCCTTACTCTCTTTACATAGTCACTCTCCTTACTCTCTTTTCATACTCACTCTCCTTACTCTCTACATAGTGCCTACTCACTCTCCTTACTCTCTTTGCATACTCACTTTCCTTTTTAACTCTCCTCCTTCTCATTTACTTTCCTTCCTTACTTGCTTACTTATTTGCTTAGCCTAATTACATGCCCGTTCTCCTCTCTTACGCTACTCACTCTCCCCCACACCAAACACCATCTTTACCAAAATAACCTATTGTAATTCTCTCTCTCTCTCTCAAAACACAACCCGTATGTATAAAAAAGTTTGAATTCAGATATCTTGGTGGCATCGTCATTATCTAGCCAATGGAGCACGGGGATGCTTTTTTCCATAACTTACTTATCCATCAATCTATCTATCTGTCTATCTATCTATTCTTATCTCCTTACGATATTATTTACTTTAGGGCAGACTTTTCAAATTTGGTGGCATCAGATACAGCCTTATTTAAACCCTTGAGTATGACATTTACTTACCCCAATCAGTATTTACATATTTAACTTTTCGACTTAGTGGCGTTAATTACATCTCTAACAAGTCCCTTCAGTATCAGAGGCTTTTGTTAAGTTAAATAAATCGTCTGAGTGGCGGTAAAAATGAACACGACCCGGATTTAAGGAAGTCGTAGCTACCATCCTCCGCCGCTCCCCCTTTTTCGCTCCCTTTTGAGATTCAGGATCCGGATAGAGTCGTAACCATGACAATATGTTTTTCCCGGGAATGAGAGGGCACATCTCCCTGTATGTATGTTCCTCCTACATCCGGATCCGGGTCCTACTGCACAATATCTCCAAAAGTTCTCGATGTTTTTCAGTGAAATATGTGGAAGGGTGTACCATGGGACAAGAAAGAACTGGTTACATTTGGGGCGAAACTGGATCTGGCACTGGCGGAGGTATGCGCTCTCTGAGTGCTTTCTAGTTCTTCCTGTAAGAGCAATTTACGACTGGGAAATGTAAATGACTGTACATTATTGTAAATTATTGTCAGTTTGTGAATCCCACCCCAGGTTTCACTCACTGCCAGGTCTATATCAGTGACAGCCAAACTACATTCTTTTCCCCTTAACTTGGGCCAGATTTTCATCCATTCGCAGCTTAATTTGCGTAGCTCTGAGTAAGACAACGCAACGGTTCTACACCTTTTCCATAGCACTTCCTCGTGACTAGCATCACATTCTAGTGTTCATGTTTTGTTTCTACTCAGGAAAATGAGAGATGGTGATATTAGGTCATGTTAAAGTAAATGGAGTATAGCTAAATAGTGTTTTCAGGCTCAATCACCCCGTCTATTTTGACATGACCTGAAATTGCCGTCTCAACATCATGCATGCAGTGTAACAAGAGATTAGCACCACAGCATAGGAGTAGCTACGATAACGTGCTATAGAGAGCATGTTGAGACGCAGTACTGGTTAGATCAACACTAGAATATTTTTTTACAGGCTATCTCCAGACGATTTTATGTAGCTTGAGACAGACTTTCATACTAGACTCATCTCTCCTTGCCTCACCTCCACCTCACCCCCTTCACCCTCCACCAAACCGCATCAGGGAAGAGTTGAGTCGTAGGGGGTTACGAGGTGGGTAGGACTGAGGCAAGGCAGGGACGGTGAAACACGAGACAGTGATATGTAGGCTAACTTCTAAGCGTCTACCATACAAACTCAGTGACAGTTAGGACTCGAACCCACCACTCTAGAGTATCCTCAAAGATCGAGAGTAGGGGTCAGCACGAAACCGACCGACTGACCCACTGAACAGCCCCCATCCCGAAAACCTTCCCACTAGCTCTCCTCTGAACACCCACCCCTCCCCACTGACCCTCAGCCCCCACCCCCTCACCCTCTACCCCACCCCAGGGTCGAGTATTGGCGTGGTGCATACTTTTCCCGTGGCGAAGAAGTTTGCGTATGCCAGGCATCAGTGGTGCTGAGCTATACTAATCAGATGCAACCATACTGCAATGGATCAGCCGAAGATTGTTCCCAATGAAGTAATTAAACAGAGCAGTTATTGACAAAATAAACTTGCTTGGCAAGAGTAAAAACAAAACCTGAGACGGATTCATCTGGACCACAAGCTCTTTATATATATATATATATATATATATATATATATATATATATATATATATATATGTATATGTATATATATATATATATATATATATATATATATATATATATATATATAAAATGTATATCCGCAAACCTCATCAGAAGGGCGTGCGTCAGGGAGATACAATTTCACCAAAAATTTTTACAGCATACCTAGAAAGTATTTTCAGAAAGCTAGACCGGGAAAACAAAGGAGTAAACATAAATATAGAAGAGTTAAACCATTTAAGATTTGCAGATGACATTCTCCTAATCTCAGAAACAGCAGAGACATTGTAAGAAATGTTAAATGACCTGAAGAGAGAAAGTCTCAAAGCAGGGGTTAACTTGAACCGAAGTAAAACTAAGGTAACGTTTAAAACACAAACACCAAAGAGCGTCAGCAGATTAAACGACGAAGTTCTTGATGTCGAGGAGTACAATTACTTGGAACAAAAGCTAAAATTAACGAAAGACCGTGATAGCGAAATAAAAAGATGCATTACAATTGGATGGAAAGCTTTCGGTAAACATAGAGACATTATGAAAAGTAGCTTGCCAGTTTGTATGAAACGAAAAAGTATATAACGAATGTATAATTCCAGCTATGACATGGTTGTGAGACCTGGAAACTGACAAAATCGGTGAAAAATAAATTAATCCGTTCTCAGAAAGCAATGGCTAGGTCAATGTTGGGAATATCTTTAAGAGACAGGAAAAGATCAACTTGGGTGTAAGAGCAGACTAAAGTCAAAGATATGACAGAAGCTGTGAAAAAAAAAAAAAAAATGGAGGAGGGCAGGCCATGTAGCAAGAATCATGGATAACCGATGGAACAAGAGGCTGACTGACTGGACACCAAGAGATTGTAAGCGTAAGGTAGCAGAAAAGGGCCAGACAGGAGGTGGAGAGATGAGATAGAGAAATTTGCAAGGAAAACGTGGCAAAGATTGGCTCAGTCAAGGAATTCGTGGAGAAGGTTGGGGGAGGCCTTTCTTCAGCATTGGACTCGTAATGGCTGATGATGATGATGGTTTTATATATATATATATATATATATATATATATATATATATATATATATATATATATATATATATCTTTCGTGGACGTCGAAAATCTCAGTCAAGAGCCGCATTTTGGCGGCCCAAGCTACGGCTTCGGATTCGAAGCTCGTCTAGGGGCGCTTGGTTTCTGTCCGCCAAAACAGAAAGCAGAAAAATTACACTTGCCGATTGCAGTGTAAACAGACCACAATCTCTTCTTAACATGAACTGGTCATTTTCCATAGAGCACATGACAAGTATTTTACCACCATAAATGTGCATTTAGACCGAAAAACCTATGATGAAAACCCCGCTCACTTAAAAACTTATAAAAGGGTGGGAAAAAAAGTACACAACTGTGTTGAACGTAACAATTACCTGTTGCTTTACCCAGATTTTTCTCTTTTACCATGTTAATAATTGGAGTGAATTCCCCTTCCTGTCCTTTTTTATATCCACCAAACTTTTGGTGTTTTCATTAGACGTCCACCCAGCCATAACAATGTTTCGCCTATTCTTACCCGTACTTTTATTCTAGAGATTACAGCAGACTTGCATTAGGCAAGACCATCACAGAGAGTTTCTACAAATCAAAAATGTTTTTCATTCCCCTGCAAGAGTGGAAATATCTAGAGAATTAACCTGCTTGATGTGATATTAATTCACAATTCACAGTCTGCCCTTTTAATTATATCAACTGAACCTCTATATGATTATGTCGTTGGCATTTGTCACCAGCAACCAGATGTAAGTATGGATAATTTCATATATTTACTTGTCATTGCTGGCCATTGTGAATTGCTACACCAGAGTCTTCTCCTTCTTGTTTGTCCACCAAGACTGCTCCCAATCACGCTTCGGTGAGATACGAAGACGCGCTTGGTTTCTATGGCCTTGGATTGGGCCGAGCTTCGTATCCTTTGGTCCGCCAAAACGGGGTAGCTTGGTTTCACCGTAGACCAGCTTCGAATCCGATCCGCCGCTTGGTCCGCCAAAATACAGCAAAGGTAAAGGGTAGGAACTGTAAAATGAGAATAACATTAGAATATGGTGCTAGTCATAAAGGGGTACTGTGGAAAAGAAGCACGGCCACTGTATGGCTTTATTCTGCCACTGAGCTACGCGATATAAACTGCAAGACAAAAAAAAAAAAAAATCCGCTGAGAAAGTGTAGAATTGCTAAATTTGCTAAAAGTAAGGAAATCGGTAGGTGAGAGAGAGAGAGAGAGAGAGAGAGAGAGAGAGAGAGAGAGAGAGAGAGAGAGAGTCCTAAAAACCCCTCAAAAAAGTCCTAAAAATAAACCCCTCTAACTACTCAGCAGTCTCTCCCAGTATCGAATTCTCTTGGACTTGGGAGACTCTCTAACCCTCTCATGGTGGAAGCAATTCTAATATTCTATTCCAAGTATTTATTCTATATTATTTAACTGACGTGGAATCTCATCCTCGGAACAACTCTTTTAATTCAGCTAATGTCATTTTTTAATCTAAGAGTGAGTAGTAGAAACCTAAGAGAATAATTAAAGGATGGAAAAGACTCTTGTAAACATCTCGTACTACGAATTTTCCGCCCATCACAAACCAGCATCAGGTAGATTATTAGTTCTAAGGTAATTCAAATATTCATTAACTTAAGACCATTACTTTTTCTGATGATGGCCAGTGATGGATTGAAAATTCATAATTCAGAAGATGTTTATAGGTCTTATCCATCTTTTTTGTCACTAATTTGGAAGTTACTATGTCTTAATCACCAATGTTTTCCTTAGTCGCTGCCTAAGAGGGTTGCTGTACGGCAATTATTTCAGTATGTTTATTTTTTTATGTGACTGAAACTGTTAGGCGACTGAAAGTGTTTGGTCATGTGGAGAGGAGGAAGAGTGAGAGACTTATTAGAAGGGAGTACAGTATGCGAGTGAGGTGGAGGGGGAATGGAGGGGGGGACACCAAGGATGAGATGGAGGGATGGAGATTAGAATGCAGAGATATATGAGAGTGGGAGGTGTGGGTTGGAGGGAGGGCAGCAACAGGCAGAGGACAGGGCGACGTGGAGGCACTTTGTTTGTGGTCATTTCTTTCAGGATTATGACGTCTGGCAATAGATGGATAAACAGATCTTTTTAACCTCCATGAGATGGGAAAAAAATAATCAGAGGTTAGCAAAAAAAAATCAGTCAATAAATAAAATAAATATCGTCATAGTAAGGAGGTTTGGGAGTTTGTATTTATCATCTCCATTACCAGGTCTGGTTGAGGTAAATAAAAATCAGGAAATTATATATTTAAAAAAAAAAAGACAAAACTGGTAGGTAAGGAGTTAGCAGAATGTGTGTTTACTCCTTGTACTGGGAAATATTATTCTTGAGGTGGATAAAATCTAACTTAGGTTACCAGAATAAAAAAAAATAAATCACCATAGTCTCATCGTACTAAAGATGATGATGATGATGATGATGATGGTGATGAGTACGGTGGGTAATGAGGATAAGAGGTTGTAAGTCTGACATAATTCTCTCTCTCTCTCTCTCTCTCTCTCTCTCGGAACACCACATCCCTTTCCTCAAGCCCAGTGACCTAGTTTCCACCTTCAGATGACATAACCTACAGACAGGAAAAATATGATGAAAAATGAGAGAAAAAAAAAGAGAAAATTGTAGGCAGTTTCTACCTTAGCCCCTTCAGTGTGGCGACTTATTTTTTTATTTCTGTATTTATTTCTTTACTTCCGCTACCAGACGATTTCATTCAGCTTCTGGGAGACTTTTGGAACTCGAGGGGTTAGAGATAGCCTTCAATAACTACAGGGCTTTCTAGTGCTGAAGAAAATCGTCTGGTACCATAAAAAGGAAAAAGAACGAAAAGGAAAAATGTTGGATTACAGGAAGTAGGAGGAGAGAAGCGAAGAAGTTAAAGAATAAATGGAGTGAGAATGAGAAAGCAAGGAGAGCAGGAGGAGGAGACGGAAGTAAGAGAGAGAGAGAGAGAGAGAGAATCTTGCACTCAAATGCTGAAGGCTATGGAAAGAGGAAAGGCAGAATGAGACACCTGCCTTAGTTACCAGCTCAGTTTATGAATGTCTGAGAACACTAATTAACTTTTGCATTAGAGAGCTGGAGAGAAGAGAGAGAGAGAGAGAGAGAGAGAGAGAGTGTGTGTGTGTGTGTGTGTGTGTGTGTGTGTGTGTGTGTGTGTGTGTGTGTGTGTGTGTCACTGCATTGTCTGTGACGGTAGCCTCCCAACAATACATTTCCTACCAGCTCAGTTTGACATTATGATGGATGCTGTCAGAACGTGCAAATCAGCCCCGATGGAGTATGCCTTTCATAAGAGATGCCTAAAACTGCCTTCCGTGTGTGTGTGTGTGTGTGTGTGTGTGTGTGTGTGTGTGAGAGAGAGAGAGAGAGAGAGAGAGAGAGAGAGGGAAAAAAAAAATTAACTTCAGGAAGAATTTACAGAATCCTTTTATAATTTGTGTTGTAATTAAGTTGTCTGGACATTAATGGGTAATTGATACTGACCATGACGCAAACTAACCACCGCTATGCAATACTGTTACCAACACCAACTGACCCACCCACCCACAGGTCGCAGATCTTCACCCACGTGACAACACACCGCCTCACGGGTTCATCACATGCTCGACCGTCTCGGTGAAGAGTGGCACACTGATAATGATAAGCGGACTGTAGTAGGTTCATATCTGCAGATGTAAAGACTTTGAGACTTTTGCATATTCCTGTAGTCTGCATAAAGCAATAACGACGACGATAATTTTATTTTTTACACCAGCCGATTATACCTGTATTCTTATTACGGAAGGCCTCTCATCGTCTAAGAATTAATACTCTCACCTCAAGAGGTCTTTTCTCAGCTAAATAAAATCGTCTCGCGATAAACCAAATTTAATAAAATGTACATGCTTAAATACCCGAGGGATTTAAGGCTTTCAGCACACCGGTTTCTTTTTATTTAATTTTACTGACAAAGGATGGTTAGAAAAAGAGTTTGGTTAAGAAGGTACAGTTGCAGAAACATAAAATAGCTACATAATATAGTTGTGTGTTGGAGGTTACCGGTACAATTTAGCACAGCACACCAACCCCACCTCCAGCATTACCGTCCCACCCTTACACCCACACCAACACGGCCTTCTTCTCCAGCACTACCACCACACCTTTAAACCCACACCCACCACCCGCACCTCCAGCATGACCACTTCACTCCCACACCCACATCCACACCTACACCACTCAAATCTCCATCACAAACACCCCAACCCTACACCCACACCCACCTCCAGCACTACCACCCCACCCTACGCCCCCACCCCAATCATTACCACCCCACTCTAACACCCACACCCTTACCACCCCCACCTCCAGCATTACCATCCCACTCCTACACCCACACTCTCCTCCATCACTACCATCCCACCCCTACACCGACACCTACACCCACCTCCATCACTGCCATCCCATCCCTACACCCACACCAAAACCCACCTCTATCATTGCCATCCCATCCCTACACCCACACCAACACCCACCTCCATCACTACCATCCCACCCCTACACCCACACCCACCTCCAGCATTACCATCCCACCTCTACACCCACACCAACACCCACCTCCAGGATTACCATCCCACCCCTACACCCACACCAACACCCACCTCCATCACTGCCACCCCACCCCTACACCGACACCCAGATAAGGTTCATTGACCTCCCTGCTATGGCTTTAGCCCTAAACCCAATAAGGTCACACTCCAGCCTCTTCTCCACCTACTCAGTAAGAGGGAGGCAGCGTCACCCCCTCCCCTTCTTTTCCACCGCCTGCTATTGATGTTGCAGCCCCATGTTCATCTCAAATATGAACCCACTGGACTGTAGGATGAAGATGCCCTTCTGCAGCCCACCATCCTCCTTCCGGGGGCTAGGGATGGAGTGAGGGACGTTTGCGTAACTAAGTAGTGAAGCCGGCCAGTTATACCGATGTCACCACATAAAGGTGCACCTGTCCAAAGCCTGTGACCTGTGAGATGCTGGGATACCTATGTACAAAATCGCCTTCACATGTTGGTAAGAGAGCACACTTGGCCAGCAACCCATAGCCTGGGGGAATGTATGCTGTTTGTTTTCCTTGTCAGTTACGCTGACCTAGAAATTAATTACGCCACCAATGTACTGACTAATGTTCCGGAACTTGACTCTGGTCAGGTGCTGGAAAAGGATATCTTCAAGTGGTGACACTGATGTGAACGGGTGGTGGAGCTGCCTAGTAATACAAACTGCCATCCATCCCCTCTCAGTCCCACGAAAACAGGATGGTGACCTGTGGAGTCAAGGCAGCCTAGGCCACCGGTTCATTGGGTTCACGTTCAGCTGAGCCTAGGCTTCCAACTCCCCCTCCCCCTCCTCCTACTACTTCTACAATATTACACCTCCACCACCACCACCACTACTACTACTAATATGGGAGGAGAGCGGAGTGGAATGGAAAGGGGTGTGAGAAATGAGAAGGGAGTGGAAGGGAAGGGGATATTGAGAAATGAAAAGGGAAAGAGATGAGAGGGCAGTGGCAGGGAAGGTGACGTGAGAAATGAGAGGGGGGAGAGAGAGGAGAGGGGAACAGAGAAGAGGACGTGAGAAATAAGACGGGAGAGGGAGGAGAGGGGAACAGACGAGAAAAAGACGTGAGAAATAAGAGGGGAAAGGGAGGAGAGGGTAGATTATATGAAATGGGGACGAGTAGGAGAATTCAAACGACAAAGCCACCACTGTAAACAAAACATCGCTCCTCCACGTCCGCACCGGGTTAATTCCTTGCCTCCCCCAAATCACTTAGCTCATGGAACGCTTCTCTGGATGACGCCCACTGGAACAAACCCTATGGCACTCCAATATTTAAAATTACCCAGAAACCTTGATGGGTATTTATATTTTAACCCTGTAAATCCCGTGACGTCCCATTTTAGTTTATCTTCTTGCTACCAGACGATTTTATTCAGCTTAGGAAGGGGGTTTATTGATGCTGTATGTCACCCGTCTTGTCCAAAATGTCTGCCTGAAGCTGAATGTAATGGCCAGGAAATGGCAGATGAAAGTGAAAGGTATCCCCGGCTCAAGAGGTGAATGACCTTAGAGAGAGAGAGAGAGAGAGAGATGATGATGACAAAAAAGGCATCTGACTTCACCTTCTTTGGTAGCACTATATATGGTGGCTCCTCCCCCATAAACAGTAGGCCTACGAGCTATAGGCCTATTCCACACACACACACACACACACACACACACACACACACACACACACACACACACACACACACACACACACACACATTCCTCAGTCCATAATAAGCAGTTGTATCATTTGTTATAAGCGGTTTCCTGTAATGTCTAATATATCCGGTAATCCACAGTACTTAATAACAATCATCACATTTCATACTGAATGGCTTTAGGGTCGGATTCTAAGTGCTTTTGGAAATTTCTTTGCACACACTTCTAATTGATTTATTCCTAAAATTACAACTCAGTGTTTTCTATATGTTGCCAATGAAGACTAGAATGTGTCAGTATTTAAACGATATACAGTAAACGGCATATCAGAGAAGGTTAAGATGTTATATGCTAACTAAAGGAATGGTAAGGGGTACTATGCAGACTAAATCGCTAAAGAAATGGTGCTACAAACCCTACTATACCACTCCCTAGTCTGTCGCTGTTCCCTTGAGTTCATTAACACTGCCAGGCATGTTAAACACTTTTCCCTTTAACAGCTTCATTAACATAATCCTTCACTAAAACTCAAAGGCGCCTGTGACTCACTCAAAGCTGAATAAACACATCTGGCGTTACCTGGAATGGAATACTGGATTTGTCCCGACCATGAGAGGGTTATGGTACCAATATTAAGTCTGTCAGATTGCTATGACTCACTATCAGCAGAACAGAATAGTCTGATGTAAGGTGGTTGTTTTCAACATTCATATGCTGGTTGACAGTTTGTGACTATGTTTCGGTGTGTGTGTGTGTGTGTGTGTGTGTGTGTGTGTGTGTGTGTGTGTTTGTGTAAAATCCTTCTCTACAGTATATGCACAGTGTAACCTATTTATTGTGAGCACAAACACAGTCAGGGTACAAAATGGCAGCAACGGCAGAGACATCTGACACTTTGAAGGGATTGATCAAGGCTGACAGAACCCCGACAGGACGAGGTTTAGGTTTATGGGGCTGACCAGTTCGACCATGATCAGATCTGGCACTGTCCTTATTGGTGAAAAATGAGTTCCTTGATGATTTATATATACAGTAACTTAAACGCTCTGATTAGCATGGTGGCTGTCCTCGTTGCCTAAACTATGGTATTACCCCCTCCATGTTAAAGAAGGTCACGGTGAGGGGAGGGATCGAGGAAAAAGTGGAGAATCGGGATGGAGAGGTGTAACAAAAAAGGTGATGTAAGGTGGATGGAGGGCTGCTTGGTGGTGGAGGATGGCGCGACAAAAGAGGCGATTTGTTTATTACCACCTCCTCCGGAATGAAGGCACACGGGTATAGACAAACAAATAGATAGGTGTGTACTGTAGATAAAGAAATAGAATGTTTGAATGGCTACTGCAGAGTCTAAGATATCTCATAAACACTACTGCATAGTCTGTGATATGTGAGATTTCCTATACTGTAAACAGGTGTGTGTGTGTGTGTGTGTGTGTGTGTGTGTGTGTGTGTGTGTGTGTGTGTGTGTGTGTGTGTGTGTGTGTGCGCTACAACACTGCAACTCCACCTGCCATGACTGACGGCCACGGTGTTGTGTGGATGTCACCGCATTGTCTGTGGCGGAAACCTCACCACAATACATTTCATACCAGCTCAGTTTGACATTCTGATGGATGCTGTGAAGACGTGAAAATCTGCCCCGATGGAAGTATGCGCTTCATACGAGATACCAGAAATTGTCGTCCATGTGAAAATTTCGTATATTTAACTTCAGGATCAATTATGCAGAATCTTTTTATATTTGAGTTTGTGTTGTAACGAAGCTGTCTGGAAACTAGTGGGTACGAAGACTAATCCGAGTCGGTAACTGATACTGACCATGACACAAACTAACCACCGCTTTGCAAGTACTGTTACCAAAACTAACTCACCCACACACAGGTCGCAGATCATCACCCACGTGACAACACACCGCCTCAAAGGTTCATCACATGCTCAACCATCTAGGTGAAGGAGTGGCACACTGATAATGATTAGCGGACTATGGAGGTTTATATCTATAGACGTAAAGACTTTGAGACCTTTGCATATTCCTGTAGTCTGCATAAAGCAATAACGACGACATACCTATATATATATATATATATATATATATATATATATATATATATATATATATATATATATATCAGCCAATTATACCTGTATTCACATTACGGATGGCTTCTCGTCGTCTAAGAATTAATGCTTTCACCTCAAGGGGTCTTTTCAAAGCTAAATAAAATCGTCTCCCGTTATGCAAAATTTAATATAAAGTACGTGCTTGTGTCCAAGGGATTAAAGGCCTTTCTGCACACCGATTTTTTTTTTTTTTACTAATAAAGATTGGCTAATAAAAGGGCTTGGTTAAGAAGACAGTACAGAAACATAAAACAGCTACATAATACAGTTGTGTATTGGAGGTTACCCGTACAATTTAGCACAGCACACCATCCCCACCTCCAGCATTACCGTCCCACCCTTACACCCACACCCAGTACTATGATCCCACCCCTACACCCACACCAACACCCACCTCCAATACTAATACTATCATCCCACCATTACACCCACACCAACACCTACCTCCAGCATTACCATCCCACCCCTACACCCACACCAACACCCACCTCCAGCATTACCATCCCACCCCTACACCGACACCCATATAAGGTTCATTGACCTCCCTGCTATGGTTTTAGCCCTACACCAAATGAGGTCACACACCAGCCTCTTGTCCACCTACTCAATAAGAGGAAGGCAGCGTCACCCCCTCCCCTTCTTTTCCACCTTTATAACGCCTGCTATTGATGTTGCAGCACCATTTTCATCTCAGATATGAACCCATTGAACTGTACCATGAATGTGCCCTTCTGCAGCCCACCATCCTCCTTTCGAGGGCTAGGGATGGAGTGAGGGACGTTTTTGTAACTAAGTAGTGAAGCCGGCCAGTTATACCGATGTCACCATATAAAGATGCACCTGTCCAAAGCCTGTGACCTGTGAGATGCTGGGATACCTATGTACAAAATCGCCTTCACATGTTGGTAAGAGAGCACACTTGGCCAGCAACCCATAACCCGGGGGAATGTATGTTGTTGGTTTTTCTTGTCAGTTACGCTGACCTAGAAAGTAATTGCGCCACCAATGTACTGACTAATGTTCCGGAACTTGACTCTGGTCAGGTGCTGGAAAAGGATATCTGCATGTGGTGACACTGATGTGACCGGGTGGTGGGGCTGCCCGGTAATACAAACGTCACTCAGACCCCTCTCTATCTATATATCTATCTATCTATTGCCAGACGCCTTAATCCCGTAAGGCGTGGTGGAGCTGCCCGGTAATACAAACGACCCTCCATCCCCTCTCAGTCCCACGGAAAGAGGATGGTGACCCGTGGAGTCAGGGCAGCCTAGGCCACCGGTTCACTGGGTTCACGTCCAGATGAACCTGGGCTTGCAACTCCCCCTCCTCCTCCAACTACTGCTACATTACACCACCACCACCAACATCACCACTACCAGTATTACTACTACTACTACTACTACTACTATTACACTACTATACAGTACTACCACTACTACTACTACTACTACTACTATTACTATTACACTACTATGGAGTACTACTACTACTACTACTACTACTACTACTACAACTACTACTACCGTGCCACTACAACTACTACTACTATTATTACACTACTAGACTGTACAATACTACTACTACTACTATTACTATTACCGTGCTACTACTACTACTACTGGTACTACTACTACTATTACTACTATTATTGCACTACTATACAGTATTACTACTACTACTACTACTATTTCTACTACCGTGCTACTACAACTACTACTACTACTATTATTACACTACTATACGGTACTACTACTACTACTACTACTACTATAACTATTACTACTACCGTGATACTACAACAACAACTACTACTACTACTACTATTATTATTACACTACTATACACTACTACTACTACTACTACTATTACTACTACCGTGCTGCTACAACAACTACTACTACTACTATTATTATTATTACACTACTACACACTACTACTACTACTACTATTACTACTACCGTGCCATTACTACTACTACTAGTACTACTATTATTACACTACTATACACTACTACTACTACTAATATTGCTACTACCGTGCTACTGCTACTACTATTACTACTACTACTGGTAATACTACTACTACTACTACTAGTAGTACTACTAATACCGTGCTGCTGCTGCTGCTACTACTACTACTACTACTACTACTATTACTATTACTACTACTACTACTACTACTACTACTAATAATAATAATAATAATAATAATAAGGGAGGAGAGGGGAGTGGAAGGGAAGGTGACGTGAGAAACGAGAGGCGAGAGGGCAAAGGGATGAAAGGGGAGTGGAAGGGAAGGAATGAGAAGGGAAAGAGATGAAAAGGGAGTGGAAGGGAAGGAATGAGAGGGCAAAGGGATGAAAGGGGAGTGGAAGGGAAGGAATGAGAGGGCAAAGGGATGAAAGGGGAGTGGAAGGGAAGGAATGAGAGGGCAAAGGGATGAAAGGGGAGTGCAAGGGAAGGAATGAGAGGGCAAAGGGATGAAAGGAGAGTGCAAGGGAAGGAATGAGAAGGGAAAGGGATGAAAGGGGAGTGCAAGGGAAGGAATGAGAGGGCAAAGGGATGAAAGGGGAGTGCAAGGGAAGGAATGAGAGGGTAAAGGGAGGAAAGAGGAACAGAGAAGAGGACGTCAGAAATAAGAGGGGAAAGGGAGGAGAGGGTAGATTATATGCAACGGGGAGAGGAGGAGAATACAACCAGCAACAACACCATAAACCAGGATGCGGTGCCAAGGCATAGCAAAACCCGTCCCCGGCAGTCATTTTAGTGCTGACGTATAAACACAGCAGTCAAAGATGACACATATCAAATTTGGAGTAAACCGGGTGAAAATTATTGATTTAATGTCCATTTGAAATTTCAGGCCCGACCCACCTGACACTGACCCTCCTACCCCTAACTGGGGGGGGGGACCCCTATGATGCAATAAGGCATGTTATGGGATGCAGATTTGAAAGACGCACATTTAGGTTTTGATTTCAAGTCGATATGACGAATTTAAAAGGAGTTATGGTCAAAAAACTATATATATATATTTTTTTTTACATTTTTAGGGGCCTTGGCCCACTTTGGCACAAAATTTAATCAGAAGGTCATAGCCAATAAGCCCTGTAATTTTAGTCAAAATCGCACCAGTAGTTTTCACGTAAAATTGTTAACAGAAAGACAGACAAACAGACAAATCGAGTGAAAATAATACCCGTCCCGAGCCCCTCCGGGGCGGGGAGGGGTAAAAAAACATCGCTCCTCCACGTCCGCACCGGGTTAATTCCTTGCCTTCCCCGCACCACTTAGCTCATGGAACCTTCCGTGGATGACGCCCACTGGAACAAACCCTATGGCACTCCGGGATTTAAAATTACATACAAACTTAGATGGTTATTTACACTTTAACCTGTAAATCCCGTGACGTCTCATTTTAGTTTATTCTTCTTGCAACCAGACGATTTTATTCAGCTTAGGAAGGGGGTTTATTGATGCTGTATGTCACCCGTCTTGTCCAAAATGTCTGCCTGAAGCTGAATGAAATGGTCAGGAAATGGCAGATGAAAGTGAAAGGCATCCCCGGCTCAAGAGGTGAGTGAACTCCCTCATAAACAGTACGAGCGATAGGCCTACTCCACACACACACACACACACACACACACACACACACACACAATTAGTAGTTGTGTAATTTGTTGTAAGCTGTTTCCTTTAGCGTCTAATGTATCCGGTAATCCACAGTACTTAATAACAATCATCACATTTCTTATTGAATGGCTTTAAGGTCGGATTCTAAGTGCTTTTGGAAATTTCGTTGCACACCCTTCTAATTGATTTATTCCTCAAATTACAACTCAGTGTTTTCTGTATGTTGCCAATAAAAAAATAGAATGTGTCAGTATTTAAACGATATACAGTAAACGGCATATCAGAGAAGGTTAAGAGGTAATATGCTAACTAAAGGAATGTTTACGAAGACTAAATCGCTAAGGAAAAGGTGCACAAAGCCTACTTTACCACCCCCTAGTCTGTCGCTGGTTCCCCTGCGTTCATTAACACTGCCAGGCTTGTTAAACACCTTTTCCCTTTAACATCTTCAGGAACATAATCCTTCACTAAGACTCAAAGGCGCCTGTGACTCACTCCAAGCTCACTAAACACATCTGGCGTTACCTGGAATGGAATACTGGATTTGTCCCGACCATGAGAGGGTTATGGTACCAATATTAAGTCCGTCAGGCTGCTATGACTCACTATCAGCAGAACAGAATCGTCTGGTGTAAGGTGGTTGTTTTTCACATTCATATGCTGGTTGACAGTTTGTGACTATGTTTCGGTGTGTGTGTGTGTGTGTGTGTGTGTGTGTGTGTGTGTGTGAAATCTTCCTCTATATGCACAATGTAACCTATTTATTGTGAGCACAAACATAGTCAGGGTACAAAATGGCCGCAACGGCAGGGACGACTGACACGTTCAAGGGATTGATCAAGGCTGCCTGAACCCCGAGAGGACGAGGTTTAGGTTTATGCAGCTGACCAGTTCGACCATGATCAGATCTGACACTGTCCTTATTGGTGAAAAATGAGTTCCTTGATGATTTATATATACAGAAACTTAACAAACGCTCTGACTAGCATGGTGGCTGTCCTCGTTGCCTAAACTATGGTATTACCCCCTCCATGTTAAAGAAGGTCACGGTGAGGGGAGGGACCGAGGATAAAGTGGAGAATCGGGATGGAGAGGTGTAACAAAAAAGGTGAAGTAAGGTGGATGGAGGGCTGCTTGGTGGTGGAGGATGGCGCGACAAAAGAGGCGATTTGTTTATTACCACCTCCTCCGGAATGAAGGCACACGGGTATAGACAAACAAATAGATAGGTGTGTGGATAAAGAAATAGAATGTTTGAATGGGTACTGCATAGTCTAAGATATCTCATAAACACTACTGCATAGTCTGTGATATGTGAGATTTCCTATACTGTAAACAGGTGTGTGTGTGTGTGTGTGTGTGTGTGTGTGTGTGTGTGTGTGTGTGTGTGTGCTACAACTACACACTACTGCAACTCCATCTGCCATGACTGACGGCCACGGTGTTGTGTGGATGTCACCGCATTGTCTGTGGCGGAAACCTCACCACAATACATTTCATACCAGCTCAGTTTGACATTCTGATGGATGCTGTGAAGACGTGAAAATCTGCCCCGATGGAAGTATGCGCTTCATACGAGATACCAGAAATTGTCGTCCATGTGAAAAATTCGTATATTTAACTTCAGGATCAATTATGCAGAATCTTTTTTAATTTGAGTTTGTGTTGTAACGAAGCTGTCTGGAAACTAGTGGGTACGAAGACTAATCCGAGTCGGCAACTGATACTGACCATGACACAAACTAACCACCGCTTTGCAAGTACTGTTACCAAAACCAACTCACTCACCCACACACAGGTCGCAGATCATCACCTACGTGACAACACACCGCCTCAAAGGTTCATCACATGCTCAACCATCTCGGTGAAGGAAAGGCACACTGATAATGATTAGCGGACTATGGAGGTTTATATCTATAGATGTAATGACTTTGAAACATTTCCATATTCCTGTAGTCTGCATAAAGCAATAACGACGACATACCTATATATATATATATATATATATATATATATATATATATATATATATATATATATATATATATATATATATATATATATATATATATCAGCCAATTATACCTGTATTCACATTATGGATGCCTCTCGTTGCCTAATAATTAATGCTTTCACCTCAAGAGCCTTTTCTCAGCTGAATAAAATCGTCTCGCGTTATGCAAAATTTAATAAAAAGTACGTGCTTGTGTCCAAGGGATTAAAGGCCTTTCTGCACACCGATTTTTTTTTTTTTTTTTACTAATAAAGATTGGCTAATAAAAGGGCTTGGTTAAGAAGACAGTACAGAAACATAAAACAGCTACATAATACATTTGTGTATTGGAGGTTACCCGTACAATTTAGCACAGCACACCATCCCCACCTCCAGCATTACCGTCCCACCCCTACACCCACATCCAGTACTATCATTCCACCCCTACACCCACCCCAACACCCACCTCCAATACTAATACTATCATCCCACCATTACACCCACACCAACACCCACCTCCAGCATTACCATCCCACCCCTACACCGACACCCATATAAGGTTCATTGACCTCCCTGCTATGGTTTTAGCCCTACACCAAATGAGGTCACACACCAGCCTCTTGTCCACCTACTCAATAAGAGGAAGGCAGCGTCACCCCCTCCCCTTCTTTTCCACCTTTATAACGCCTGCTATTGATGTTGCAGCACCATTTTCATCTCAGATATGAACCCATTGAACTGTACCATGAATGTGCCCTTCTGCAGCCCACCATCCTCCTTTCGAGGGCTAGGGATGGAGTGAGGGACGTTTGTGTAACTAAGTAGTGAAGCCGGCCAGTTATACCGATGTCACCACATAAAGGTGCACCTGTCCAAAGCCTGTGACCTGTGAGATGCTGGGATACCTATGTACAAAATCGCCTTCACATGTTGGTAAGAGAGCACACTTGGCCAGCAACCCATAGCCTGGGGGAATGTATGTTGTTTGTTTTTCTTGTCAGTTACGCTTACCTAGAAATCAATTACGCCACCAATGTACTGACTAATGTTCCGGAACTTGACTCTGGTCAGGTGCTGGAGAAGGATATCTTCATGTGGTGACACTGATATGGCCGGGTGGTAGAGCTGCCCGGTAATACAAACGTCCCTCCATCCCCTCTCTATCTATCAAGCAATCTATTGTCAGACTCCTTAATTCCGTAAGGGGTGATGGAGCTGCCCGGTAATACAAACGTCCCTCCATCCCCTCTCAATCCCACGAAAAGTGGTTGGTGGCCTAAGGAGTCAGGGCAGCCTAGGCCTCAGGTTCACTGTGGTCACGTCCAGATGAGCCTGGGGTTGCAACTCCGCCTCCTCCTCCTGCTACAACTACTGTAATATTACACTACCACCACCACCACCTCGACCACTATTACTACTAAGGGAGGAGAGGGGAGTGGAATGGAAAGGGATGTCAGAAATGAGAGGGAAAAAGAGGAGAGGGGAGTGGAAGCGAAGGGGATCGTGAGAAATGAGAGAGGAAAGGGAAAAAGGGGAGTTGCAGGGAAGGTGATGTGAGAAATGAGAGAGGAGAGGAGAACAGAGGAGAAGAGGACGTGACAAATAAGAGGGGAAAGGGAGGAGAGGGTAGATTATATGAAACGAGGAGAGGGGGAGAATACATTCGACAACACCACCACTGTAAACAAAACATCGCTCCTCCACGTCCGCACTGGGTTAATTCCTTGTCTCCTCCGCGCCACTTAGCTCATGGAACCTTCAGTGGATGACGCCCACTGGAACAAACCCTATGGCACTCCGGGATTTAAAATTACCTACAAACTTATATGATTATTTACACTTTAACCTGTAAATCCCGTGACGTCCCATTTTAGTTTATTCTTCTTGCAACCAGACGATTTTATTCAGCTTAGGAAGGGGGTTTATTGATGCTGTATGTCACCCGTCTTGTCCAAAATGTCTGCCTGAAGCTGAATGAAATGGTCAGGAAATGGCAGATGAAAGTGAAAGGCATCCCCGGCTCAAGAGGTGAATGAACTTAGAGAGAGAGAGAGAGAGAGAGAGAGAGAGAGAGAGAGAGACATATGACTTTACCTTCTTTGGTAGCGCTATGGTGGGCCCCTCCCTCATAAACAGTACGCGCTATAGGCCTACTCCACACACACACACACACACACACACACACACACACACACATTCCTCAGTCCATTATAAGCAGTTGTATCATTTGTTATAAGCGGTTTCCTGTAACGTCCAATATATCCGGTAATCCACAGTACTTAATAACAATCATCACATTTCATACTGAATGGATTTAGGGTCGGATTCTAAGTCTATCTATCTATCTATTGCCAGACGCCTCAATCCCGTTTGGAGTGGCCACAAACAAATCGCCTCCACGTCACCCTGTCCCCCGCCATTTCACTGACCTGCTCCCAACTCACACCCCCCTCTCTCATATACCTCTCCACCCCATCCCTCCATCTCATCCTCGGTCTCCCCCTCCCTCTTCCCCCCTCCATCTCACTCACATATACTCTCTTCGTCAGTCTTTCACCCTCCATCCTCTCCACATGGCCAAACCACCTCAGTGTGTTCCTCATACCGCTTCCTATCACATCCACATCCATACCACAACACTCCTTTATATCCTCATTCGTCAGCCTGTCTCTCCATGTGACTCCACAGGCTCCTCTTAAATAACTCATTTCCACTGCTCTCACTCTTGACTTGTGTCCTTCCAACAACGTCCAAGCTTCACTTCCATACGTTAGAGTTGGTATCACAATACTGTCATGTAGTAACTTTTTCACTTCCATGCTCACTTCCCTGTTTCTTATCACTGCTTTCAAAGAACCAGCAACCTTTCTTCCCTGCTGTACACTTTCAAGCACTTCACCCTCCAAACCTCCATCCTTACTCATCACACTACCCAAGTACTTAAACGTACTCACATTTTCCAATTCCTCACCATCCAACCTCGCTGTACATTCACTGACTTCACCTCTCTCAAAGACCATCACTTTACTCTTCCCTTCATTCACCTTTAGATTCCGTTTCTTACACTCTCCCAAACTCATCCACCAAGCCTTGCAGCTCCCCTTCGTCTTCACTCAACAACACAGTTTTCTAAGTGCTTTTGGAAATTTCGTATCACACCCTTCTAATCCATTTATTCCTCAAATTACAATTCCGTATTGTCTGTATGTTGCCAATGAAAACTAGAATGTGTCAGTATTTAAACGATATACAGTAAACGGCGTATCAGAGAAGGTTAAGATGTTATATGCTAATTAAAGGAATGTTAAGGGGTACTATGCAGACTAAATCGCTAAGGAAAAGGTGCTACAAAGCCTTCTCTGCCACCCCTTAGTCTGTCGCTGGTTCCCCTGCGTTCATTAACACTGCCAGGCTTGTTAAACACCTTTCCCTTTAACACCTTCACTAACATAATCCTTCACTAAAACTCAAAGGTGCCTGTGACTCACTCCAAGCTGAATAAACACATCTGGCGTTATCTGGAATGGAATACTGGATTTGTTCCGACCATGAGAGGGTTATGGTACCAATATTAAGTCCGTCAGGCTGCTATGACTCACTATCAGCAGAACAGAATCGTCTGGTGTAAGGTGGTTGTTTTTCACATTCATATGCTGGTTGACAGTTTGTGACTATGTTTCGGTGTGTGTGTGTGTGTGTGTGTGTGTGTGTGTGTGTGTGTGTGTGTGTGTGTGTGTGTGTGTGTGTGTGTGTCTAAAATCTTCCTCTATATGCGCAGTGTAACCTACTTATTGTGAGCACGAACATGGTCAATATATAAAATGGTAGGAACGGCAGAGACATCTGACACTTTGAAGGGATTGATCAAGGCTGACTGAACCCCGAGAGGACGAGGTTTAGGTTTATGCAGCTGACCAGTTCGACCATGATCAGATCTGACACTATCCTAATTGGTGAAGAATGAGTTCCTTGATTATTTATATATACAGTAACTTAACAAACACTCTGGCTACCATGGTGGCTGTCGTCGTTCGCTAAACTGTGATTTTATCCCCTCCATGTTGAAGAGGTTCACCGTAAGGAGAGGGACCGAGGACAAAGTAGAGAGACGGGATGGAGAGGTGTAACAAAAAAGGTGATGTCAGTTGAATGGAGGGCAGCTTGATGGTGGATGATGGCGCGACATAAGAGGCGATTTCCTTATTACCACCTCCTCCGGAATGAAGGGACACGGGTATAGACAAACAAATAGATAGGTGTGTGGATAAAGAAATAGAATGTTTGAATGGGTACTGCATAGTCTAGAATACTAAATAAGTGTAAGATTTCCCATAAACACTACCGCACAGTCTAAGATGCGTGAGATTTCCTATAAACAGGTGTGTGTGTGTGTGTGTGTGTGTGTGTGTGTGTGTGTGTGTGTGTGTGTGTGTGTGTGTGTGTGTGTGTGCGCTACAACTACACACTACTGCAACTCCATCTGCCATGACTGACGGCCACGGTGTTGTGTGGATGTCACCGCATTGTCTGTGGCGGAAACCTCACCACAATACATTTCATACCAGCTCAGTTTGACATTCTGATGGATGCTGTGAAGACGTGAAAATCTGCCCCGATGGAAGTATGCGCTTCATACGAGATACCAGAAATTGTCGTCCATGTGAAAAATTCGTATATTTAACTTCAGGATCAATTATGCAGAATCTTTTTTAATTTGAGTTTGTGTTGTAACGAAGCTGTCTGGAAACTAGTGGGTACGAAGACTAATCCGAGTCGGTAACTGATACTGACCATGACACAAACTAACCACCGCTATGCAATACTGTTACCAAAACCAACTCACTCACCCACACACAGGTCGCAGATCATCACCCACGTGACAACACACCGCCTCAAAGGTTCATCACATGCTCAACCATCTCGGTGAAGGAGTGGCACACTGATAATGATTAGCGGACTATGGAGGTATATATCTATAGATGTAATGACTTTGAGACCTTTGCATATTCCTGTAGTCTGCATAAAGCAATAACGACGACAGACCTTTTTTATTTTTTTTTTATATCAGCCAATTATACCTGTATTCACATTACGGATGGCTTCTCGTCGTCTAAGAATTAATGCTTTCACCTCAAGGGGTCTTTTCAAAGCTAAATAAAATCGTCTCCCGTTATGCAAAATTTAATATAAAGTACGTGCTTGTGTCCAAGGGATTAAAGGCCTTTCTGCACACCGATTTTTTTTTTTTTACTAATAAAGATTGGCTAATAAAAGGGCTTGGTTAAGAAGACAGTACAGAAACATAAAACAGCTACATAATACAGTTGTGTATTGGAGGTTACCCGTACAATTTAGCACAGCACACCATCCCCACCTCCAGCATTACCGTCCCACCCTTACACCCACACCCACCTCGAATACTATCATCCCACCCCTACACCCACACCCACTCCCACCTCCAATACTATCATCCCACCCCTACACCCACACCAACACCCACCTCCAGCAAAACCATCCCACCCCTACACCGACACCCAGATAAGGTTCATTGACCTCCCTGCCATTGCTTTAGCCCTAAACCCAATGAGGTCACATTCCAGCCTCTTGTTCACCTACTCAGTAGGAGAGAGGCAGCGTCACCCCCTCCCCTTCTTTTCCACTTTTATAACGCCTGCTATTGATGTTGCAGCACCATTTTCATCTCAGATATGAACCCATTGAACTGTACCATGAATGTGCCCTTCTGCAGCCCACCATCCTCCTTTCGAGGGCTAGGGATGGAGTGAAGGACGTTTGTGTAACTAAGTAGTGAAGCCGGCCAGTTATACCGATGTCACCACATAAAGGTGCACCTGTCCAAAGCCTGTGACCTGTGAGATGCTGGGATACCTATGTACAAAATCGCCTTCACATGTTGGTAAGAGAGCACACTTGGCCAGCAACCCATAACCCGGGGGAATGTATGTTGTTTGTTTTCCTTGTCAGTTACGCTTACCTAGAAATCAATTACGCCACCAATGTACTGACTAATGTTCCGGAACTTGACTCTGGTCAGGTGCTGGAGAAGGATATCTTCATGTGGTGACACTGATATGGCCGGGTGGTAGAGCCGCCCGGTAATACAAACGTCCCTCCATCCCCCCTCAATCCCACGAAAAGTGGTTGGTGTCCTAAGGAGTCAGGGCAGCCTAGGCCTCAGGTTCACTGTGGTCACGTCCAGATGAGTCTGGGGTTGCAACTCCGCCTCCTCCTCCTCCTACAACTAGTATAATATTACACTACCACCACCACCACCACCACCACCACTACTAGTACGAAGGGAGGAGAGGGGAGTGGAATGGAAAGGGATGTCAGAAATGAGAGGGGAAAAAGAGGAGAGGGGAGTGGAAGGGAAGGGGATCGTGAGAAATGAGAGGGGAAAGGGAAAAAGGGGAGTTGCAGGGAAGGTGATGTGAGAAATAAGAGAGGAGAGGGAGGAGAGGGGAGCCGAGGAGAAGAGGACGTGAGAAATAAGAGGGGAAAGGGAGGAGAGGGGAACAGAGGAGAAGAGGACGTGAGAAATAAGAGGGGAAAGGGAGGAGAGGGTAGATTATATGAAACGAGGAGAGGGGGAGAATACATTCGACAACACCACCACTGTAAACAAAACATCGCTCCTCCACGTCCGCACCGGGTTAATTCCTTGCCTCCCCCGCGCCACTTAGCTCATGGAAGCTTCTCTGGATGACGCCCACTGGAACAAACCCTATGGCACTCCGGGATTTAAAATTACCTACAAACTTAGATGGTTATTTATACTTTAACCTGTAAATCCCGTGACGTCCCATTTTAGGTTATTCTTCTTGCAACCAGACGATTTTATTCAGCTTAGGAAGGGGGTTTATTGATGCTGTATGTCACCCGTCTTGTCCAAAATGTCTGCCTGAAGCTGAATGAAATGGTCAGGAAATGGCAGATGAAAGTGAAAGGCATCCCCGGCTCAAGAGGTGAATGAACTTAGAGAGAGAGAGAGAGAGAGAGAGAGAGACATATGACTTTACCTTCTTTGGTAGCGCTATGGTGGGCCCCTCCCTCATAAACAGTACGCGCTATAGGCCTACTCGACACACACACACACACACACACACACACACACACACATTCCTCAGTCCATTATAAGCAGTTGTATCATTTGTTATAAGCGGTTTCCTGTAATGTCCAATATATCCGGTAATCCACAGTACTTAATAACAATCATCACATTTCATACTGAATGGATTTAGGGTCGGATTCTAAGTCTATCTATCTATCTATCTATTGCCAGACGCCTCAATCCCGTTTGGGGTGGCCACAAACAAATCGCCTCCACGTCACCCTGTCCCCCGCCATTTCACTGACCTGCTCCCAACTCACACCCCCCTCTCTCATATACCTCTCCACCCCATCCCTCCATCTCATCCTCGGTCTCCCCCTCCCTCTTCCCCCCTCCACCTCACTCACATATACTCTCTTCGTCAGTCTTTCACCCTCCATCCTCTCCACATGGCCAAACCACCTCAGTGTGTTCCTCATACCGCTTCCTATCACATCCACATCCATACCACAACACTCCTTTATATCCTCATTCGTCAGCCTGTCTCTCCATGTGACTCCACAGGCTCCTCTTAAATAACTCATTTCCACTGCTCTCACTCTTGACTTGTGTCCTTCCAACAACGTCCAAGCTTCACTTCCATACGTTAGAGTTGGTATCACAATACTGTCATGTAGTAACTTTTTCACTTCCATGCTCACTTCCCTGTTTCTTATCACTGCTTTCAAAGAACCAGCAACCTTTCTTCCCTGCTGTACACTTTCAAGCACTTCACCCTCCAAACCTCCATCCTTACTCATCACACTACCCAAGTACTTAAACGTACTCACATTTTCCAATTCCTCACCATCCAACCTCGCTGTACATTCACTGACTTCACCTCTCTCAAAGACCATCACTTTACTCTTCCCTTCATTCACCTTTAGATTCCGTTTCTTACACACTCTCCCAAACTCATCCACCAAGCCTTGCAGCTCCCCTTCGTCTTCACTCAACAACACAGTATTCTAAGTGCTTTTGGAAATTTCGTAGCACACCCTTCTAATCCATTTATTCCTCAAATTACAATTCCGTATTGTCTGTATGTTGCCAATGAAAACTAGAATGTGTCAGTATTTAAACGATATACAGTAAACGGCGTATCAGAGAAGGTTAAGATGTTATATGCTAATTAAAGGAATGTTAAGGGGTACTATGCAGACTAAATCGCTAAGGAAAAGGTGCTACAAAGCCTTCTCTGCCACCCCTTAGTCTGTCGCTGGTTCCCCTGCGTTCATTAACACTGCCAGGCTTGTTAAACACCTTTCCCTTTAACACCTTCACTAACATAATCCTTCACTAAAACTCAAAGGTGCCTGTGACTCACTCCAAGCTGAATAAACACATCTGGCGTTACCTGGAATGGAATACTGGATTTGTCCCGACCATGAGAGGGTTATGGTACCAATATTAAGTCTGTCAGGCTGCTATGACTCACTATCAGCAGAACAGAATCGTCTGGTGTAAGGTGGTTGTTTTTCACATTCTTATGCTGGTTGACAGTTTGTGACTATGTTTCGGTGTGTGTGTGTGTGTGTGTGTGTGTGTGTGTGTGTGTGTGTGTGTGTGTGTGTCTAAAATCTTCCTCTATATGCGCAGTGTAACCTACTTATTGTGAGCACGAACATGGTCAATATATAAAATGGTAGGAACGGCAGAGACATCTGACACTTTGAAGGGATTGATCAAGGCTGACTGAACCCCGAGAGGACGAGGTTTAGGTTTATGCAGCTGACCAGTTCGACCATGATCAGAGCTGACACTATCCTAATTGGTGAAGAATGAGTTCCTTGATTATTTATATATACAGTAACTTAACAAACACTCTGGCTACCATGGTGGCTGTCGTCGTTCGCTAAACTGTGATTTTATCCCCTCCATGTTGAAGAGGTTCACCGTAAGAAGAGGGACCGAGGATAAAGTGGAGAGACGGGATGGAGAGGTGTTACAAAAAAGGTGATGTCAGTTGAATGGAGGGCAGCTTGATGGTGGATGATGGCGCGACATAAGAGGCGATTTCCTTATTACCACCTCCTCCGGAATGAAGGGACACGGGTATAGACAAACAAATAGATAGGTGTGTGGATAAAGAAATAGAATGTTTGAATGGGTACTCCGTAGTCTAGAATACTAAATAAGTGTAAGATTTCCCATAAACACTACCGCACAGTCTAAGATGCGTGAGATTTCCTATAAACAGGTGTGTGTGTGTGTGTGTGTGTGTGTGTGTGTGTGTGTGTGTGTGTGTGTGTGTGTGTGTGTGTGTGTGTGTGTGTGTGTGTGTGTGTGTGTGTGTGTGTGTGTGTGTGCTACAACTAAACACCACTGCAACTCCATCTGCCATGACTGACGGCCACAGTGTTGTGTGGATGTCACCGCATTGTCTGTGGCGGAAACCTCACCACAATACATTTCATACCAGCTCAGTTTGACATTCTGATGGATGCTGTGAAGACGTGAAAATCTGCCCCGATGGAAGTATGCGCTTCATACGAGATACCAGAAATTGTCGTCCATGTGAAAAATTCGTATCTTTATCTTCAGGATCAATTATGCAGAATCTTTTTATATTTGAGTTTGTGTTGTAACGAAGCTGTCTGGAAACTAGTGGGTACGAAGACTAATCCGAGAGTACTGACATGAAATGATACGTAACACCATGAAAAAATACCACCGCTTTGCAAGAACTGTTACCACACACAGGTAATAGATCATCACCCACGTGACAACACACCGCCTCAAAGGTTCATCACATGTAAATATCTCGGTGAAGGAGTGGCACACTGATAATGATTAGCGGACTATGGAGGTATATATCTACAGATGTAAAGACTTTGTGACCTTTGCATATTCCACCATGAAAGTCTGCATAAAGCAATGACGACATTACCTATATATATATATATATATATATATATATATATATATATATATATATATATATATCAGCCAATTATACCTGTATTCACATTACGGATGGCTTCTCGTCGTTCAAGAAAGAATTAATGCTTTTAACCTCAAGGGGTCTTTTCAAACTAAATAAAAATCGTCTCCCGTTATGCAAAATTTAAGATAAAGTACGTGCTTGTGTCCAAGGGATTAAAGGCCTTTCTTGACCGATTTTTTTTAATTAATAAAGATTGGCTAATAAAAGGGCTTTGGTTACAGAAGTACAGTACAGAAACATAAAAACAGTTACATAATACAGTTGTGTATTGGAGGTTACCCGTACAATTGCTGTAAAGGACAGCACACCGACCTCCAGCATTACCGTCCCACCCCCTACACCCACACCCACCTCGCATACTATCATCGGTGAAGGAGTGGCACACTACACCCACATGATTAGCGGACTCCATGGAGGTTTATATCATCCCACCCCTACACCCATACCAACATTTCCATATTCCTGTAGTCCAGCAAAACCATCCCACCCCCGTACACCCGACACCCAGATAAAGGTCTATTGACCTCCTACCCCCATTGCTTCTAGCCCCTAATATTAGCCAATGAGGTCACACTCCCAGCCTCTCGTTCACCTACTCAGTAGGAGAGAGGCAAGCATGCTTTCCCCACCTCAGAGCCTTCTTTTCCACCTTTATAAAATCGCCTGCTATTGATGTTGCAGCACCATTTCATCTCAGATATGAACCCATTGAACTGTACTCATGAATGTGCCCTTCTGCAGGTTTCCGCACCATTTTTTTTAACCTCCTTTCTTACCGAGGCTAGGGATGGAGTGAGGGACGTTTGTGTAACTAAGTAGTGAAGCCGGCCAGTTATACCGATGTCACCACATAATGGTGCACCTGTCCAAAGCCTGTGACCTGTGAGATGCTGGGATAACTATGTACAAAATCGCCTTCACATGTTGGTAAGAAAGCACACTTGGCCAGCAACCCATAGCCTGGGGGAATGAATGTTGTTTGTTTTCCTTGTCAGTTACGCTGACCTAGAAATTAATTGCGCCACCAATGTACTGACTAATGTTCCAGAACTTGACTCTGGTCAGGTGCTGGAAAAGGATGTCTGCATGTGGTGACACTGATAGATCGGCGGTGGGGCTGCCCGGTAATACAAACGTCACTCAGACCCCTCTCTATCTACCATCTATCCCCTACTATTGCCAGACGCCTTAATCCCTGTAAGGTCAGCTACCGGTAATACACACCTACGACACACCTCCACCCACCTCCATCACTACCATCCCATCCCCTCACGTCCCACGGAAAGAGGATGGTGACCCGTGTTACTAGTCAAGTCACTAGCACTGAGGCCACCGGTTCACTGGGTTCACGTCCAGATGAACCTGGGCTTTGCAACTCCCACTCCTCCTCCAACTACTGCTACATTACACCATCTCTACCACCCACACATCACCCACCTCCATCACTACCACCCTACCCCTACACTCACTACTAGTATTACACCCACCTCCATACACTACTACTCCCACTACCCGCATCACCTGTACTACTATTACCACTACCGTGCTACTACCCAGCACCCCCCCACCTCCATCACTACTACCACCCCTACACACACCCACTACCTACACTAACATCCCACCTACCTCACTACAGCACCAATTCCACTACTAATACTACCATTCCATCCCTACACCCGCACCCACACCCACCTCCATCACTACCAACCCATCCCTACTCCCACATCCACACCTTACTACCACCACCCTTTCTACCACCCCCGTACTACTATTATCATTACCACTACTATACACCCACACTACACTACTACTATTACTACCACTACCCGTGCCATTACTACTACTACTGCTACACTACTATTATTACACTACTATACACCACACTACTACTAATACGCTACCCGCCGCTGCCATCACTGCTACTGTTACTGCTACTAGCTGGTGGCGTACCCACTACCCACCTCCAGCTGTACCATCCCACCCCTACTACCTACACCCAGATAAGGTTCCGTTAATACCGTGCTTGCTGCTGCTGCTAGCCCTACTACTACTACTATTACTATTACTACTACTACTACTAATAATAATAATAATAAGGGAGGAGAGGGGTGGAAGGGAACCCCTCCCCCTTCTACGTGAGAAACGAGAGGCGAGAGGGCAAAGGGATGATGTTGCAGTGGATCATCTCAGGAAGGAATGAGAGAGACAAGGGATGAAAGGGGAGTGGAAGGGATGCCCTGAGCCCAGGCCATCCTCCATCCGGAGGGCTAGGGATGAAGGGAGTGGAAGGGAAGGAATGAGAGGGCAAGGGATGATAGGGGAGTGGAAGGGAAGGAATGAGAGAGGGCAAAGCCTGTGATGAAAGGGGAGTGGAATAGGGAAGGAATGAGAGTGCAAAGGGAGGAAAGGGGAACAGAGAAGATGACGTCAGAAATAATAGGGGAAAGGGAGGAGAGAGGATAGATTATATGCAACGGGGGGTCAGAGGGGGGAGAATACAAACAGCAACAACACCATAAACCAGGATGTGGTGACTAATATTCCGGAACTTCAAAACCCGTCCCTGGCAGTCATTTTAGTGCTGACGTATAAACACAGCAGTCAAAGATGACACATATCAAATTTGGAGTACACCGAGTGAAAATTATTGATTTAATGTCCTTTTGAAATTTCAGGCCCGACCCACCTGACACTGACCCTCCTACCCCTAACTGGGGGGGGGGGTGACCCCTATGATGTAATAAGGCATGAGTGCAGATTTGAAAGACAGAGGCATGCCTAGGCCTTTTGAAGACACATTTAGGTTTTGATTTCAAAGTCGATATGACGAATTTGAAAGGAGTTATGGTCAACTCCCCTCCTCTCCTGCTATATATATATATATATATATATATATATATATATATATATATATATATTTATATATATATATTTTACATTTTTAGAAATTGTGGCCCACTGGCACAAAATTTAATCAGAGGAGGGGATGCCAATAACCCCCGTAATTTTAGTCAAAGGGATCGCACCAAAGTAGTTTTCACGTAAAGTTGTTAACGTGAGAAAGACAGACAAACAGACAAATCAGGAGGGAGAAAAAATACCTTAAGAAATAAGAGGGGGGGAAGGGATGACAGCATCGGTTTCCTGCAACGGGGGGAAGGAGGAGATCCGCTCTAAACATCACCACACCACTGTAAACAAAGCATGCGCTCCTCCACGTCCGCACCGGGTTAATTTCCTTTCATGCCTCCCCACGTCACCACTTAGCTCATGGAACCTTCCCTGGATGACGCCCACTGGAACAAACCCTATGACACTCCGGGATTTAAAATTACATACAAACTTAGATGGTTATTTACACTTTAACCTGTAAATCCTGTGACGTCTCATTTTAGTTTATTCTTCTTGCTACCAGACGATTTTATTCAGCTTAGGAAGGGGTTTATTGATGCTGTATGTATGTCACCCGTCTTGTCCAATATGTCTGCCAGAAGCTGAATTAAATTGTCTTGAAATGTCAGATTAAAGAGAAAGGCATCCCCGGCTCAAGAGGTGAGTGAACTCCCTCATAAACAGTACGAGCGATAGGCGATAGGCCTACTCACACACACACACACACACACACACACACACACACACACACAATTGACACGTAGTTAGTATAGTGTTGTAAACTGTTTCCTGTTAGCGTAAGCTATTTCCTTTAGCGTCTAATGTATCCGCTTATAATGGCTTTAGGGTCACAGTACTTATTCATTCATTGCCAGACGCCATGTATCCCAGACAGGTCAAGGGCGTTTCTTATTGAAACCCCACTTGACATGTAGGGATGCCAACAGCATATGGTGTTCCCAGGCGGTCACCCATCCAAGTACTAACCAGACCCAACGTTGATTAGTGCTTTTGGAAATTTCGTTCCACACCCTTCTAATTGATTTTTTCCTCAAATTACAACTCAGTATTGTCTGTATGTTGCCAATGAAGACTAGAATGTGTCAGTATTTTAACGATATACAGTAAACGGCATATCAGCGAAGGTTAAGATGTTATATGCTAACTAAAGGAATGGTAAGGGGTACTACGAAGACTAAATCGCTAAGGAAAAGGTGCATAAAGCCTGCATGCTACCACCTACTCTTACCACCCTAGTCTGTCCCCTGTGGTTCCCATGAAACATTAACACTGCCAGGCTTGTTAAACACCTTTTCCCTTTAACACTTTCACTAACATAACTTCACTAAGACTCAAAGGCGCCTGTGACTCACTCCAAGCTCAGTAAACACATCTGGCGTTACCTGGAATGGAATACTGGATTTGTCCCGACCATGAGAGGGTTATGGTACCAATATTAAGTCTGTCAGGCTGCTATGACTCACTATCAGCAGAACAGAATCGTCTGGTGTAAGACAGAATCGTTTCAAGTAGCATTCATATGCTGGTTGACAGTTTGTGACTATGTTTCGGGTTGTGTGTGTGTGTGTGTGTGTGTGTGTGTGTGTGTGTGTGTGTGTGTGTGTGTGTGTGTGTGTGTGTGTGTGTGTGTGTGTGTGTGTGTGTGTGTGTGTGTGTGTGTGTCTGTGTCTGTGTGTGTGTGGGTGGGTGGGTGTGGGTGTGGGTGTGTGAAATCTTCCTCTATATGCACAATGTAACCTACTTACTGTGAGCACAAACATAGTCAGGGTACAAAATGGCCGCAACGGCAGGGACGTGACACTTTGAAGGGATTGATCAAGGCCGACTGAACCCCGACAGGACGAGGTTTAGGTTTATGCAGCTGACCAGTTCGACCATGATCAGATCTGACACTGTCCTTATTGGTAAAAAATGAGTTCCTTGATGATTTATATGAACAGAAACTTAACAAACGCTCTGACTAGCATGGTGGCTGTCCTCGTTGCCTAAACTGTGGTATTACCCCCTCCATGTTAAAGAAGGTCACGGTGAGGGGAGGGATCGAGGAAAAAGTGGAGAATCGGGATGAAAGGGATGGAGGACAAAGTTAAATCGGGATGGAGAGATGTAAGGTGGATGGAGGGCTGCTTGGTGGTGGAGGATGTTTGCGTGGCACGACAAAAGAGGCGATTTGTTTATTACCACCTCCTCCGGAATGAAGGCACACGGGCAGACAAACGGGTATAGACAAACAAATAGATACGTGGGCAGATAAAGAAATAGAATGTTTGAATGGGTACTACATAGCAAAATATTCTAAGATATCTCATAAACACTACTGCATAGTCTGTGATATGAGATTTCTATACTGTAAACAGGTGTGTGTGTGTGTGTGTGTGTGTAAACAGGTGTGTGTGTGTGTGTGTGTGTGTGTGTGTGTGTGTGTGTGTGTGTGTGTGTGTGTGTGTGTGTGTGCGCTACAACTACACACTAAAGCAAATCAATCTGCCATGACTGACGGCCACGGTGTGTTGTGTGGATGTCACTGCATTGTCTCCGTGGCGGAAACCTCACACCACAATACATTTCATACCAGCTCAGTTTGACATTCTGATGGATGCTGTGAAGACGTGAAAATCTGCCCCGATGGAAGTATGCGCTTCATACGAGATACCAGAAATTGTCGTCCATGTGAAAAATTCGTATCTTTATCTTCAGGATCAATTATGCAGAATCTTTTTTAATTTGAGTTTGTGTTGTAACGAAGCTGTCTGGAAACTAGTGGGTACGAAGACTAATCCGAGTCGGTAACTGATACTGACCATGACACAAATTAACCACCGCTTTGCAAGTACTGTTACCAAAACCAACTCACTCACCCACACACAGGTCGCAGATCATCACCCACGTGACAACACACCGCCTCACGGGTTCATCACATGCTCAACCATCTCGGTAAAGGAGTGGCACACTGATAATGATTAGCGGACTATGGAGGTATATATCTATAGATGTAAAGACTGAGACCTTTGCATATTCCTGTAGTCTGCATAAAGCAATAACGACGACAGACCTTTTTTGTTTTTTTTTATATCAGCCAATTATACCTGTATTCACATTACGGATGGCTTCTCGTCGTCTAAGAATTAATGCTTTAACCTCAAGGGGTCTTTTCAAAGCTAAATAAAATCGTCTCCCGTTATGCAAAATTTAATATAAAGTACGTGCTTGTGTCCAAGGGATTAAAGGCCTTTCTGCACACCGATTTTTTTTTTTTTTTACTAATAAAGATTGGCTAATAAAAGGGCTTGGTTAAGAAGATATAGTAAAGAAACATAAAACAGCTACATAATACAGTTGTGTATTGGAGGTTACCCGTACAATTTAGCACAGCACACCATCCCCACCTCCAGCATTACCGTCCCACCCTTACACCCACACCCACACCCACCTTGAATACTGTCATCCCACCCCTACACTCACACCCACTCCCACCTCCATATGTCACCCCAATACACCATCCAACATCTACACCCACACCCACTCCCTACACCGACGCAATACTATCATTGACCCACCTGCCTACACCCTAAACCCAATGAGGTCACATTCACCTCTTGTTCACCTCCAGCAAGGAGAGACCATCCCACCCCTACACCGACACTTTTCCAGATAAGGTTCATAACGCCTGCTAGTGATGTTGCAGCACCATTGCTTCTTCAGATAAACCCAATGAGGTCACACTCCAGTCTCTTGTTCACCATCACTCCCAGGGCTAGGGATGGAGTGAAGGACGATTTGTGTAACTAAGTAGTCACCCCCTCCCCGATTCTAAGGTTCACCTCTATAACGCCTGCTATTGATGTTGCAGCACCAAAATGTTCATCTTAAATATGCAACCCATTGAACCCGGGGAATGTATGTTGTTTGTTTTCCTTGTAAATGCCCGCTTCTGTAGCCTAGAAATCAGTGCACCACAATGTACGTAATGTTCCGGAACTTGACTCTGGTCAGGTGACTGGAGAAGGATATCTTCATGTGGTGACACTGATATGGCCGGAGTGGTAGAGCCGCCCGGTAATACGAAAATCCCTCCATCCCTCTCAATCCCACGAGAGGTTGGTATAGGGATGGAGTCAGGGCAGCCTTTGAGCCTCAGGTTCACTTTCACGTCCAGGTTAGCCAGGGTTATACCGCCTCCTCCTCCTCCTACAACATAAAGGTGCACCTGTCAAAAGCCTGTGACCTGTGAGATGCTGGGATAACTATGTACAAAATCGCCTTCACATAATGGTAAGAAAGCACACTTGGCCAGCAACCCATAGCCTGGGGGAATGAATGTTGTTTGTTTTCCTTGTCAGGTACGCTGACCTAGATATCAATTACGCCACCAGTGTACTGACTAATGTTCCGGAACTTGACTCTGGTCAGGTGCTGGAGAAGGATATCTTCATGTGGTGACACTGAAATGGCCGGGTGGTAGAGCTGCCCGGTAAAACAAACGTCCCTTCGACATCCCACTCTATCTATCAAACAAAATCATCAGACTCCTCCACGTCCGTAAGGGGTGATGGAGCTGCCTGTCTCGCGTCCCTCCCCGCGCCACTTAGTCCTCATAAGGCTTGGTGGATGGCCACTGGTAACAAACGTCCTATGGGTCAAAATCCTACGAAAAGATGGTTCTGTTTAAGGTACCTAGGCCTCAGGTTCCGTGTGGTCACGTCCAGATGAGTCTGCAGGGGTTGCAACTCCGCCTCCTCCTCCTCCTACAACTAGTATAATATTATGCTACTGCCACCACCACCACCGCACCACCACCACTACTATACGACGAATGGAGGAGAGGCAGTGGAATGGAAAGGGATGTCAGAAACATGAGGGGAAAAAGAGAGAGAGAGGGAGTGAGAGAGAGGAAAGGGATCGTGAGGAAATGAGAGGGAAAGGGCCCCTCCCTCAAAGGGAGAGTTGCAGGGGAAGGTGATGTGAGAAATAACACAGGAGAGAGGGAGGAGAGGGGAGCCGTGAGGAGAAGAGGACGTGAGAGTCCAATAAGAGTTGTATCATTTGTTATAAGGGAGGAGAGGGGTCCAACAGATCCGGGAGAAGAGGACATTACGGGAAATAACAATCATCACATTTCAATACTGAAATGGATTTGAGGGGAACAGAGGAGAAGAGGACATGAGAAATAAGAGGCCTCAATCCCGTTTGGAGGAGGGGGGTAGATTATATGACAAATGAGGACGTCGCCCTGTCCCCCGGAATTTCACCACGAACGACAACACCACCACTGTAAACAAAGCCCCATCCGCTCCTCCACGTCCGCACTGGGTTAATTCCTTTGCCTCCCCCCACCACCTAGCTCATGGAACCTTCTCTTCGTGGATGACGCCCACTGGAACAAACCCTATGGCACTCATAACGGGATTCCCTATCAGTATCCATATCCACATCACAACTTATATGGTTATTTACACTTTAACCTGTAAATCCCGTGACGTCCCATTTTAGTTTATTCTTCTTGTGTCCTTCCAACCAGACGATTTTAAGCTTCAGCTTAGGAAGGGGTATCACAATATTGATGGCTGTATGTCAACTTTTTCACTTCCATGTCACTTGTCCCTGAGTTTCTTAATCACTGCTTTCAAAGAACTAGCTGACCTTTAAATGGTCAGATGAAATGCTGATGAACCCTTTGTCAAGAGGCACTTCACCGGCTCCAAACCTCCATCATACTCATCACATTACCCAGTACTTAACATGTACTCAGCGATAGGCCAATTCCTCCACGCACACACACACACACACACACACACACACACACACACACACACACACACAATTAGTAGTTGTGTAATTTGTTGTATGCTGTTTCCTTTAGCGTCTAATGTATCCGGTAATCCACAGTACTTAATTACAATCATCACATTTCTTATTGAACGGCTTTAGGGTCGGATTCTAAGTGCTTTTGGAAATTTCTTTACACACCCTTCTAATTGATTTTTTCCTCAAATTACAACTCAGTATTGTCTGTATGTTGTCAATGAAGACTAGAATGTGTCAGTATTTAAACGATATACAGTAAACGGCATATCAGAGAAGGTTAAAATGTTATATGCTAACTAAAGGAATGGTAAGGGGTACTGTGCAGACTAAATCGCTAAGGAAAAGTGCTTCAAAGCCTACTCTACCACTCCCTAGTCTGACGCTGGTTCCCCCGAGTTCATTAACACTGCCAGGCTTGTTAAACACCTTTTCCCTTTAACACCTTCACTAACATAATCCTTCACTAAAACTCAAAGGCGCCTGTGACTCACTTAAAGCTGAATAAACACATCTGGCGTTAACTGGAATGGAATACTGGATTTGTCCCGACATGACAGGGTTATGGTACCAATATTAAGTCCGTCAGGCTGCTATGACTCACTATCAGCAGAACAGAACCGTCTGGTGTAAGGTGGTTGTTTTCAACATTCATATGCTGGTTGACAGTTTGTGACTATGTTTCGGTGTGTGTGTGTGTGTGTGTGTGTGTGTGTGTGTGTGTGTGTGTGTGTTTGTGTGTGTGTGTGTGTGTGTGTGTGTGTCTGTGTGTGTAAAATCTTCCTCAATATGCGCAGTGTAACCTACTTAATGTGAGCACGAACATGGTCAATATATAAAATGGTAGGAACGGCAGGGACATCTGACACTTTGAAGGGATTGATCAAGGCTGCCTGAACCCCGAGAGGACGAGGTTTAGGTTTATGCAGCTGACCAGTTCAACCATGATCAGATTTGACACTGTACTTATTGGTGAAAAATGAGTTCCTTGATGATTTATATAAACAGAAACTTAACAAACGCTCTGACTAGCGTGGTGGCTGTCCTCGTTGCCTAAACCATGGTATTACCCCCTCCATGTTAAAGAAGGTCACGGTGAGGGGAGGGATCGAGGAAAAAGTGGAGAAACGGGATGGAGAGGTGTAACAAAAAAGGTGATGTAAGGTGGATGGAGGGCTGCTTGGTGGTGGAGGATGGCGCGACAAAAGAGATTTGTTTGCGACCACCTCCTCCGGAATGATGGCACACGGGTATAGACAAACAAATAGATAGGTGTATAGATAGAGAAATAGAATGTTTGAATGGCTACTACATAGCCTAAAATACTGACTACGTGTAAGATATCTCATAAACACTACTGCATAGTCTGTGATGTGTGAGATTTCCTATACTGTAAACAGGTGTGTGTGTGTGTGTGTGTGTGTGTGTGTGTGTGTGTGTGTGTGTGTGTGTGTGTGTGTGTGTGTGTGTGTGTGTGTGTGTGTGTGTGTGTGTGTGCTACAACTACACACCACTGCAACTCCATCTGCCATGACTGACGGCCACAGTGTTGTGTGGGTGTCACTGCATTGTCTGTGGCGGAAACCTCACCACAATACATTTCATACCAGCTCAGTTTGACATTCTGATGGATGCTGTGAAGACGTGAAAATCTGCCCCGATGGAAGTATGCGCTTCATACGAGATACCAGAAATTGTCTTCCATGTGAAAAATTCGTATCTTTATCTTCAGGATCAATTATGCAGAATCTTTTTTAATTTGAGTTTGTGTTGTGACGAAGCTGTCTGGAAACTAGTGGGTACAAAGACTATTCCGAGTCGGTAACTGATACTGACCATGACACAAATTAACCACCGCTTTGCAAGTACTGTTACCAAAACTAACTCACCCAGACACAGGTCGCAGATCTTCACCCACGTGACAACACACCGCCTCAAAGGTTCATCACATGCTCAACCATCTCGGTGAAGGAGTGGCACACTGATAATGATTAGCGGACTATGGAGGTATATATCTACAGATGTAAAGACTTTGAGACCTTTGCATATTCCTGTAGTCTGCATAAAGCAATAACGACGACAGACCTTTTTTATTTTTTTTTATATCAGCCAATTATACCTGTATTCACATTACGGATGGCTTCTCGTCGTCTAAGAATTAATGCTTTCACCTCAAGGGGTCTTTTCAAAGCTAAATAAAATCGTCTCCCGTTATGCAAAATTTAATATAAAGTACGTGCTTGTGTCCAAGGGATTAATGGGATTTCTGCACACCGTTTTTTTTTTTTTACTAATGAAGATTGGCTAATAAAAGGGCTTGGTTAAGAAGATACAGTACAGAAATATAAAACAGCTACATAATACAGTTGTGTATTGGAGGTTACCGGTACAATTTAGCACAGCACACCATCCCCACCTCCAGCATTACCGTCCCACCCTTACACCCACACCCACCTCGAATACTATCATCCCATCCCTACACCCACACCCACTCCCACCTCCAATACTATCATCCCACCCCTACACCCACACCAACACCCACCTCCAATACTAATACTATCATCCCACCATTACACCCACACCCACACCCACCTCCAGCATTACCATCCCACCCCTACACCGACACCCATATAAGGTTCATTGACCTCCCTGCTATGGTTTTAGCCCTACACCCAATGAGGTCACACTCCAGCCTCTTGTCCACCTACTCAATAAGAGGAAGGCAGCGTCACCCCCTCCCCTTCTTTTCCACCTTTATAACGCCTGCTATTGATGTTGCAGCCCCATGGTCATCTCAGATATGAACCCACTGAACTGTACCATGAATGTGCCCTTCTGTAGCCCACCATCCTCCTTCCGGGGGTAGGGATGGAGCTGAGAGATGTTTTTGTAACTAAGTAGTGAAGCCGGCCAGTTATACCGATGTCACCACATAATGGTGAACACGTCCGCACCGGGTTAATTCCTTGCCTCCCCCGCGCGACTTAGCTCATGGAAGCTTCTCTGGATGACGCCCACTGGAACAAACCCTATGGCACTCCGGGATTTAAAATTACCTACAAACTTAGATGGTTATTTATACTTTAACCTGTAAATCCCGTGACGTCCCATTTTAGGTTATTCTTCTTGCAACCAGACGATTTTATTCAGCTTAGGAAGGGGGTTTATTGATGCTGTATGTCACCCGTCTTGTCCAAAATGTCTGCCTGAAGCTGAATGAAATGGTCAGGAAATGGCAGATGAAAGTGAAAGGCATCCCCGGCTCAAGAGGTGAATGAACTTAGAGAGAGAGAGAGAGGGGGGGGGGCTTCAGATGACTGCCTATTGACTAAACGATGGTCATTAAAGGCATCTGTGCTGAGTCCCAATTTTCCCCTAGCATACGACACACAACCATCAAATTTACATCCAGGTTCCCAATTACACTTATGGGGGACACTGGGAAGCAAACTGTGTCCACCAGTCTGACCGGTCCGACAATCGAACTCGGATTTTTCTATTTGCAGGTTGATATTGCTAACCACTGCACCATTAGCTTCCCCTGTGAGAGGGAGAAGGAAAGAAGAAAGTTGGAGGGAAGGGGGAGGAGAGGGGAGGAAATAAATGCTGGAGAGGGAGGAGGAGGAAAAGGGAAGGAATAAGTGTTGGAGGGGGAGGAGAGGGAAGGAAATGAATGTTGGAGGGGGAGGAGGAGAGGGAAGGAAATGAATGTTGGAGGGGGAGGAGGAGAAGGGAGGAAATGAATGTTGGAGGGGGAGGGGGAGGGAGAGGAAAAAGGAGGGTCGGGGAGGGAAAAGGATAGGCTACAGAGAGTTACTACGGCAACCAGTGGCATGACAGACTGCGTAACATCCCTCCTTTAGTGATTTATCTTGCTTATTATGCCTTAACATTCGTCTATACCGGTATGTAATTTATAACGCTTGTATTATCGGCATTGTCTGCATCAGTAACATACACCGATGCGTCACGTGTAGCATAAATCGTAAATGGAGAAGTGTTACGAATTTCCAAAGCAACTTAGAATACGAGCCAAAGCGTGGGGAGGGGAAGGGGAAGGGCGGAAGGGGTGGGGGAGGGAAGGTGGGGGAGAGGAAGATGAAAAGACCGGAAGTGTGGGGAGAGAGGGAGTGGATGGGAAGATTGGGGAGGGAGAGGGGAGGTGAGGGAGCGAGGGGGGGTGACGAGGGTGAGGGGGTGAGTGATGGAGGGGAAGGAAGCTGGGGAAGGAAGGCGTGGGAGAGGGAGGTGAGGGAGGGGAGAAGGGAGAGATGAGGATGAGGGAGTGAGGGAGGGATTGAGGAAAGGAGAGGGAAGAGGGAAGGATGTGAGGGAGGGAAAGTAAGGGAGTGAGTGGAGGGGAGGGGGAGAAAGAAAGATGAGGTGGGAAGAGAAGAGAGAGGAAGGGAAGGGGAGACGGAGGGAAGAGGAGGGGAAAAGACAGGAGTGAGGGAAAAGTGGGGAAGGGGAGGAGGAGAGAAGAGGATGGGGGAGAGGGGTAGGGAAAAGGAAGAGGGAGAGAAAGGCATGGGGAAGGGAAGACAGCAGAGGAGGAGATTCAGGGAGGGGGACAGGTGGAAGGAAGAGAGTGGGGAAGAGGAAAGATGATATACTTGAGAGCAACATGTAAGCGTAATCCCTCCTCCTCCTCCTCTCTCTCTCTCTCTCTCTCTCTCTCTCTCTCTCTCACACACACGCACCACATTATCTATCACCCATCACCACCACAACCAACAATGAACAGAACTGGACGAGGCTACAGGACAGAAAATAACCGTATGGCCACTACCTTAAAAATCTTCAGGCTCCTATGACTCACATCTTAATAAAATCGTCTGGCGTTAGTTAGAAGGGCAGAGTTGGCACGATCATTAGAGAGTTAACGGAAAGAAGCGGACAAAACTAAGAGACATCCTGATCCTTATAACTGTGACTCAGTTCAATCTGATGAGGCATTTTAGCAACTCCTGCTACTTCCAGACGATTTTCCTCAGCTTAAGGAGTAAATGGAAGTTGTATCTAACCTCTCCACCTCGAAAACCCTCTCCCAAGCCTCCAAGAATAATCATAAAATTCACCCAACTCTAATCGTTAACCTGTGACCTTCAAGGAGCCATCAAAACACCAGATAGGGAGAGGATGGACAAAAATACTAAAACATGACCACACTGCACATGGCCTTGAGGCAGAGTTGCAGCCCTTCAGTACGATTATTTTTTTTTTTTTTATATATATTCTTGCTGCTATAAGGTGAGTTAATGGGGCCCAAGGGAGAATTTTCGAAACGGGGGGGGGGGGAGACGAGAACTTCCTAATGCAATCTGGTATCTATACAGGGTGGTCTCTCTCTCTCTCTCTCTCTCTCTCTCTCTCTTCCACTTCGCCGGGCGCATCATCACTGTCCATCCTGCATCATTTACTCACTTCCCCACTCCCAAACCCACACCCACACCCGCAGACTGAGCCGTAAGTTTCTACTGGGGCACTATTAACGAACCAACTCATCTGGTAGGCATTATGAAAGAGGAGGCTGAAAAATGTAAACCCCCTCATGATCGGGGTAACTCTCTCAGCTAACGCCGGACGATTTTATTCAGCTGAGTCATAGGAGCCTGCACCAGAATTTCACCCGGAGATATGTTGTGTTGTCGGCATGGCTCAGTCTGCTGGGGTGGGTCTGGGTGAGTCAGCGTGAATAGGAAGTGAATAGAGCCACCAACAGAGACGCGGTTTTTTCTTGTCTCTCTCTCTCTCTCTCTCTCTCTCTCTCTCTCTCTCTCTCTCTCTCTCTCTCTCTCAAGGCTATATATAACCTGGTAATTGGAATTCTAATTAATAATGAGTGAGAAAAATTATCATGCCCTCACTTCACCTCGACCTGATGTACATGTTAACACTCGCCAGATGTTTTATTTTAGCTGGGAGTGTTAATGCTGGTATGATTAACCCCTTCATGATCGGGGCAACTCTAGCGTTCTCATACAGCTAACACCAGACGATTTTCCTCTTTTAAGATAAGAAGATAAGACAAGGGAACATAAGAACATAAGAAGAGGGAACATAAGAACATAAGAAGAGGGAACATAAGAACATAAGAAGAGGGAACATAAGAACATAAGAAGAGGGAACATAAGAACATAAGAAGAGGGAACATAAGAACACAAGAAGAGGGAACATAAGAACATAAGAAGAGGGAACATAAGAACATAAGAAGAGGGAACATAAGAACATAAGAGGAGTGAACATAAGAACATAAGAGGAGTGAACATAAGAACATAAGAAGGAACATAAGAACATAATAGGGAACATAAGAACATAAGAGGGAACATAAAAACATAAGAGGAGTGAACATAAGAACATAAGAGGGAACATAACATAAGAGGGAACATAACAACATAAGAGGGAACGTAAGAACATAAGAGGGAACATAAGAACATAAGAGGAGTGAACATAAGAACATAAGAGGGAACATAAGAACATAAGAGGGAACGTAAGAACATAAGAGGGAACATAAGAACATAAGAGGGAACATAAGAACATAAGAGGGAACATAAGAACATAAGAACACAAGAAGAGGGGACAGAACATAGGAAGAAAGAGCATAAGAAGAAGGGATAATTGCAGTTGGTCAGTTGGATATTCGGCGGCTCCTATAAGAGTGACAAAACTACTAGAATAAGACAAGGATAGCAAGGAAGACTCTCCCCGGCCCACCAAATCTTCAACAGGACAGACTTCTCGAGCAGAAAGGGTTACATCTGTCCCTATAGTCAGCCAGTACAACCACAGAGATTCTTTTAATGTCTTTTATCCAGTGACGCATATTTAATTTACTTCTTTGCCTACACATTTTTTTTTTCAGCTCACGAGAGATTTTTAAACCGGAGGATTAGATACAGCCATAATTAACGCCTTCATAAACATTTTTCCTTCCCAAGTTGAATAAAAATAGTTTCAAAGTAGCAAGCTTACAGTGGAAATAAGCGTCATTGGACTGAAGATATGTAAGTCCTTTAGATTCAGATTAATATAAGTAGTTTCGGGCTATATTTGTGGAAAGGGCGTTTGTCAAATATCTGTCCCGTCGATGTTGTGGTTTTTGAGATATGGGAGGGTGCAGGGGAGTGGGCAGGATGGACTGGTGTGATGTGGGTAGCAGAGCAGGTTGGGTGAAGCTTATGCTGTGAGAATGGCTGCTGCAGGTGCTGGAGAGGGACGCCTTCATGTCGTGGCACCGACATGACGAGGTGATGGAGCTGACCGGTTATACAAATGTCCCTCACTCCCCTCCCTATTCCCCGAAAGGAGGATGGTGGATTGTGGAAGGAAAGCAAGTTTGGCCTGCAGTCTATCGAGTGGCAACTACTACCTCTAATATGGGTGGTATGTAGATGGGTGAATTATACAACAAATCTGCAGGAGGGGAAGAATTGAGTAAGTTGAGCGAAAAGGAGTGAGTGGAGTTCACGGGATGGATGATGATGGTGGTGGCGGGTGGTCAGGTAAGAAGATATTTTCTAGGTGCACAGGAGGCTTCTACATGGCGATTTATTCTGTATATTCCATCCAGGTATTCGCTTGCATGCTGTCTATATTGTTTTTGCATCAGTAACATACACAGGGATACAGAGGTGTCATGCGCGGAGTAAGTCATTTAGGTACAGATCCCACGAAATCTCCAAAACCACTTAAGGCCCTCTCCCACTTCGGCAAAAGTGAAGAAGATGAAGTCACGATGTGTCAAAAATCACTAATCGTGGGTATTCGTGATCAAAATCTTGTCCATTCGTGGCATGTCGCCGATAGGTCGCACGAGGTGGAAATTTGTCGTGGGGGGCCACGACGTTTTCGTGCTGCATGAAAACGTCGTGGCCCTCCACGATTTTGTAAAATTTCGCAGATTAGTCGTTGACAACAAGGCGACGCCTCGGCGACGTCGGCGATTACCCGGCGTATAAACCGCGTATGATCGCTGACATCGGCGAGGCGTCAGCAGTGAAAAAAACCGTTGAGATGTCGTATGGTCATACGGCGAAGCGTCGACAATGTATCGGCGATGCATCGGTGAGGTTAATATGACATAGCCTACGTAAACCGTACGATACGTACCGGGTTGTGCGACAGTAATATTTCATCTTATGAATGTCGGTGATATATCGCTGACATTTCGCGGATGAACCGTCGATTAATCGCCTTAAATACGCCGATGACGGCGAGGCACCTGCGATGGCCTCGGCGTTTTGTCTGCGAGGTGAGTGCGATTTATTCCGCATTGGCGCCGATGTATTTCGCCGACACATCGACGATACATCGTCGACAGCACGCCGCCGTTGTACCTTTATCGCAGTTGAATCGCCGTAAAAAAAAAACGTTAAAATTTGAATTTAGAATAATGCTTGCGCATTACGCCGACATATCGGCGATATGTCGGCTACTAGTCGCCGGTTATATCGTATACTCCGCCGAGGTGTCGGCGTTTTAACATACTGGTGTCGCCGTTATTACGCCGACACCACGATTCTTGGTCAGAGTCATCGACACATCACCGACTTCGGCCACGATTTTCATTGTGGCTTCATCGTGCCTATTTACGCCGAAGTGGGAGAGGGCCTTTAGATTACGCTCCAAAGGTGGGTTGATGACACCCCGTGATGATGGGCGTTAACGCAGGGGCGGCGAGGGCGGTGGGCACAGAGATCTAAGTTTGATATGAAGGTGAAAAAGGGTGTGGTGGGTGGACAGGATGGGTGGCGATGGTGTAGTGTGTGGAAAAGAGTGGGTGGGATGGGTGGCGATGGTGTGGTGAGTGGAAAAGAGTGGAGGGGATGGGTGGGAATAAAGTGGAGGGAGGGAGGGGTAGGGCAGGAGCAATACACCCTGTGGAACTCTGGGCGCTGTAGGTTTCCCGAGGGGCTGGAGAGGGACACCTTCACGTGATGGCACTGATATGGCTGGGTGGTGAAGCTGCCCGGTATACAGAAGTCCCTAAATCTCCTTCTTATCCCTCGAAAGGATAAGGATCTACGGAGGAGGGGTAATTCTGACCTTTCATATGAGCCTGTGTTTGGGACTACTACTATTACTACTACTACCTCCACCATTACCAAAACTACTAGGTTTCCCGTTGAGCGCTTGCTGGTAGGGTATTTCCAAATGTTTCTCAAGCACAACATCAAGAGGAAAATCTGTTCGTATCGCTGCCATATACCTTGCGTCTCACGGCCTAAGAATCGCAGTCCAGGCTTGGGGTAAAGGCTAAGGTGATCATTCTGTGTAACCCAGACGATTCAACCCAGCCGAAGCCACAGCACTCCTAAGGCTGCCAGTCTGCGATGGCCGCTTCCCTAATCCACAGTCTTTGGGGTTTCTGACGTAAATCGATGCAGTGGGCGGGGGAGAGGGCAGCTTGATGTATTTCCTGCAAGTTAAAGGAGAGGTGGATATCGAAGCGTGGCCAACTCTGGAGTTTGGCGAGTCAAATACGTGTACCCGTTTTACTCTGCCCTAAAATTGCCATCTTTCCATCTCAAATGCCGAGTTGCAACCATAGATCAATACACACACAAAAATATTATACTAGTCACAAAGAAGTGCTATGGAATGGATGATGAGCCATAGTACTGTCTTTTTTACAACTAAGCCATAAAAAATAAACAGCAAAAGGGCAAAACTCTGATCCACGTTACTAATATATCTTTAATTCTGAATACTAATATATCTCTAATCTGATTCATACATTCATTCATCATCACGGTACAGACATGGACAAAAGCGTGGCTGATATTTTACCTGTTTTAACTCTATTTCTCCTTTTCTGGCCAATATATGTTTCTCTGCCAATAGATGATTCTCTCTGATATGATGCGTCAGGAAAGAAAGTGATTTGTCCAGTCGTTGAAGTTGACAGAGGGAGTACTAGGAAAACTTTCTGAGGAGAGAGAGAGAGAGAGAGAGAGAGAGAGAGAGAGAGAGAGAGAGAGAGAGAGAGTATGAGTGGCTGGTGCGAAGGTTTCTGATTTTCACTGAGGGTCACCAGTATGCATATGTCGTTGTTGTTGTTGTTGTTGTTGTTGTTGTCGTTGTTGTTGTTGTCGCGTTACGTACACAGATGACTTACAGGTGCTACGCTGTTACCTTGTCCCCCCCCTTCCCCTCCCCCTCCCTACTCACCACCCACACAGACAAACCCGCTGGCGCCTTCCTCTTCCCTTTCACCCTCCCTACTCCCTACTCCATCCCCCCTTCTTTCTCTCTCTCTCTATCCTCTTGCAGTCGGTAGGCATAAATCTAAGTCTTATTCTGGTCTCTCCCTTTTTATTCTCTTCTCCCTTTCTTCTACTTTCTTTCCCCCTTCTCTCCCTCTCTTTCAACTTTCTTCCTTCTCCCCCTCTCTGTCTCTCCCTTTCTCTTATCTTTCTTCCCTCCTCCCGTGCCTCCCTCCCTCCCTCTCTTCCATCTCCTCATTTCTCTTCTCTTGTCGTTGCCTCTTTCTTCTTCTCTACCTTTCCTCTTCCCTCTCTTCTCCTTCCTTTCTCTTCTCTCTCCCCTTTTCTCCTTCTCTTCCTCTCCTTGATCCATTCCCTCTCTCCTACCACCTCCCTCTCTCCCTTGAAGTGTCTTTCTCTTCCCTCCCCTCTCCTCCGTCCTCCCTCTCTCTTCTCTCCCTTCCCCCACTCCTCCCTCCTTTCTTCCCTCTCCGCTCCCTCACCTTCATCCCGAAGCCTTCAGTAAGCACAGGGAGACAGGGAGAGGGGGGGAGGCCTGGAGATGAGGAAGGAGAGAGAGAGAGAGAGAGAGAGAGAGAGAGAAATGGAAGGACACGGTAAGAAATGAAAGGCTGACCTGTGGCTTGTGTTGCCGTTACCCCAGGCTTGAGTGGTCATTAACCCAGTGGACTGCAGGAAATTGGCCACTTCAACCCGGTGCTCCCAGAGATATTTTGCTTTTGTTATGCTGAAGGACTGCCTGTGATGTAATACCTGAGTGCAAGAGGCCAGCACGTGGGCTGTGGTGTGGGTGCGATTTGGCCCCCACACTGCAGTCCACCATCCGCATTTCGGGAGGCAGGGAGAGGGGAGCTGAGGGGGGGTGTACATGCTGGGAGGTATATCTGTGGGAGAGAGAGGAGGAGAAAGGAAGAAGGAATGAGGGAGGAGGAGAGGACGAGGAGCAGAAAGAGGAAACGAGTAGAGAGATCAGGAGCGGGCGAAGGTGTATACAGACTTCGCCTTAGATTATCTTAGTTAGCCTGCATGCCACTTTATCGCGCGCATTCAGCAGCGAGGCAAGGAACCCACATACACTACTCTCAACATGGGTCTATCTATAGTGCGTTTACTCTAACCTGGCAAAAAGACCCAAACCTTTTAAGCTCTGGAGGAAATAAACAGCAATCAAGGACATTCATTACTACAAATTAAGCTTATCGAATTTCGTATAATCAGAATCAGTTTTATATATACGTGTGGCCAAGCTCCAGCATAGAAAAAAAAATGACTGTCGGAAAAGGGGCACTCGCTCACCTCTTCCCACTCAGTTTTATTTATGTTTATTTATTTATTTATTGTTAACCCCTTCGGTCCGGCAGCAAGAATAAAGTTTTAAAAAGACGTCATAGGACTGAGGAGATTAACGTAGATTTATGCCCATTGAATGCAAGAGCGTTATTATGGCAAATCCTCGTAAATTATAGGCTTCACACACACACACACACACACACACACACACACACACACACACACACACACACACAGGGTTCAGCGCCCCGGGGTTCAGTGCTGGCCTTGGTCGTGTTTCTCATATACGTACACAACATCTCAGAAGGGTTGAGTAGCTGTGTGTAGGTTTCAGCAGATGGCGCGAATATTATGAAAAGTATCATAAACGGAACATAGTAAGATGACCTAGACAAAACACATAACTGGAGCCAGACCTGAATAATAAATCTTAATGCAGAGAAATGCCAGGTAAAACGATGGGGTCAGTGTGAAGGGACCCAGATGCCAATACAAAAAAAGGAGAGAAAGGAAATTAGGAAGGCAAAAGAAGAGAAGGATTTAGGAACAATCATACACAACGACAGGATTATTAGAGAGGCATTTGGACTTTTGAAATATGAGAGTAGCTTCTAATTTTATGGATGAGATGCTGAGAGAGATTATAGTGCCCCTGAGAAGACCAGGACTGGGAGTGTGCAGCAATGATACGGTTACCACATTTTCAAAAACATATCAATACTCTGGAGAAGGTACAACGGATAGCCACGAAGATGATTCCAGACTTGAGAGAACTTTCCTACTTAGACTGGAGAAGCAGAAATTGCCTACTATTCGTATATGGGAAAGGAGTGAGATGGGAGAGTGATTATCATGTGCAAAGGAGTAAAAGGTATAGAACGACTGAAGGGAGAGGATCTGTTTGTAAAGGATGGCGGAAGGACAAGAGGACATGAATACAAACTGACGGATTGAGGAAGAGCAGGTGTCTCGGCGATGTGAAAAGAAAAGTAGTTTGCCAGCTAAAAGTATAGATACCTGGCCTGGGCTGGAAGAGGAGGTGGTGCAGGCCAAGAAGGTCCATGTGTTTAAAACTAGCTTGGATAAAAACAGATATGAAGGCACGACAATACAAGCACAACACACACACACACACACACACACACACACACACACACACACACACACACACAAAGGGTCAATAAAAGCCTAAATGACTGATACACAGATGGATAGAAAGAAAGAAAGAAAGAAAGAGACATATAGATAAACAGATAGACGGATAGACAGACAGACAGACAGACAGACAGACAAATAGGTAGACAGAAAAAGTGCAATACATTTAAATTCTAATATACATAATGGGCAGAAAGAAAATACGAATAAAAAATGAGCAACGAGAAAAATGAAATATAAAGAAAAGTAGAAGAAAATGAGAGAGAGAGAGAGAGAGAGAGAGAGAGAGAGAGAGTCGGAGGTCAGTCTCAAGGTAACACAGCGCTTCACTGACCTGGTCTTACCTAACTTCACCTAGCAATGTTTTTTTTTTTTTTCAAACTAATTCCCCCGTCATGAACCCACTCCCTTAACCCCTTCCTTCTGGCGATTTATTTTAGCTTATTCTTGCATCTAGGGGGGAAATCAAGCCCATTTTACCTTAGCATCCTATTTCATTTACTGATCCAATTCTTCCTATAACAATTTTGATATTACGAGGTACGTGAGGGTGAAAATCTCTCTCTCTCTCTCTCTCTCTCTCTCTCTCTCTCTCTCTCTCTCCCTACACACACACACACACACACACACACACACACACACACACACACACGCAAATCTTAAGCTGAGACAGACGTCATGCTTGCGTGTGTAGGAAGGACAAGGAGCGAAGAACACTGAATGTTTCCCCGACTTTTGTTCCTCCTGGAGAGAGAGAGAGAGAGAATCCGTAACTCATCTTCCTATTCTTTTGTGTATCGTTACTTTCCCTTCTACCTGCCTCCCTCTCCCTCTCCCCTTCCTCCCTCCCTCCCTCCTCCCTCTCCCTCCCTGTGCTTATTAAGGGCTTCGGGATGAGGATCAGAGAGAGGAGGAGGGAGAGAGGAGGGAAGGGGAGGAGGAAGGGACTGAAGAGGGAGGGGGAGAGGGAAGGAAGGGAGGAGGGAGGGGTGAAATGGGAGAGAAAAAAAGAGGGGGAGAGGGAGGAGATATGAGAAGGGGGAGAGGGAGGAGATATGAGAAGGGGGAGAGGGAGGAGATATGAGAAGGGGGAGAGGGAGGAGATATGAGAAGGGGGAGAGGGAAGGGGGAGAGGAGGGAAAGAGGGGAGATTTTGGAGAGAAGAATCAGTGGGGTAGGGAAGAAAGAGGAGGGAAGGGGAGAGGGATTAGAGAGGAATATGGAGTGAGGAGGGAGGGGGTGGGGGAAGAGGGAAGAAAAGAGGAGAAGAGGGAGGGAGGGATGAGGGAGGAGAGAGAGGGCAGAAGAAGGAGAGAAGAGGGAGAGGGAGGGAAAGGAAAGAGAGAGAAAGGAAATGATGAGAGTGGTTGTTACTGATGCAAAAGTGTGTTGAAATCAAAGAGATAAGAATAAAATGCAAGAGTTTATTAACCGTCTTATGCTGGGGACAACTCTCGTATTGTGTCCCAGCAAACGCCAGACGATTTTATTCAGCTGAGAGAGAGTACAGGAGCCTGAGAGTGTCAATAGTGTGGGTGGTACACAGAGACAAATAAAGGTAACAAGCAGGTAGGGCCACACATTCACTCACTATACTCATTTTACTCTAACTTGGCCTGGAATTACCATCATCGTAAGTGCTGAATTATAACGATATCCCTAACAGCAAAACAGGATGCTAGTCACGATGAAGTGCCACGAAAAGGATGTGGAAACGTATGATCATCGTTTCTTGCCACAGAGCTACGTGATAAATGCTGCAAAAGGACGAAAATCTGGGCCATGGTAAGGTCCAGGAACAATGCCCATTAATGACAGAAAATCATAACCACAGCAAAACGCCCTTCACACTGAGCACTTATTCTGGTGGTGTTGGAGAGGGAGGCCTTCACGTGGTGGCACTGATATAACCGAGTGGCTCCGCTGTTTGGCTGTATAATTATTCCTTCACTCCCTCCCTAGTCCCCGAAAGGAGGATGGGGTACTGGATGAGGACAGTTTCAGCCTGCAGTCCGCCGGGTTCACGTCAAAATAATCCCAAGCCAACAACATCAAGAACAATAACAAAAACAATAACACCAAAATATATAATGCCACCTTCTTTTTTTTCTTTCCTAATACCAGACGATTTTTAAAAGTTTAGGATGTTAATTAAGAGTGAATGAGTTAATGAAGGCCTCCCAGTTCGGTAAGGCCCCGGAAAGCTGAATAAAATCGAGGGAGTTGGAGAAATGGTGGTAGTTGTGGTAGTAATGGTGGTATTTTTTTTTTTTTATGCGAGGAAGAAGGAACCAAAGGCCATGAGCCCGCAGTAACAGTTCCCTCCAAGAGAAAAACAAAATACAATAGAGAGCCAAATTCAAGATCCGATCATTTTGAGATGCCTGGACACACTACGTTTGAAAGACTGGAGATCATAGGCTGCAGGAAATACAGACAGAGGGAGACAGTTCCAGAGCTGACCTGTTGCATAAATGAAAGACTGGGAGTAACGGTTAACTCTTGCATTAGAGAGTTGGACAGAAAAAGGATGAGAGTTTGCTGCCAGACGGGTGCTACGCGCCCGTCGTAGAGGTGGAGGAATGCAAGCAGACAGTTCAGAGGAGCAGTGACCATTAAAGTAGCGATAGAAAAGAGATAAAGATGCAACAGTGCGGCGAAGAGACAGAGGTTGAAGGGAGTCAGTAAGAGGAGGAGAGTTAATGAGACGAAAAGCCTTTGACTCCACCCTATTGAGAAGAGCTGTATGTGGGGAGCCTCCCCACACATGAGAGTTGTACTCCACACAGGGGCGGATAAAACCCCTGTATAGAGTCAACAATTGTGCAGGGGTAAAGAAAGAGCGGAGTCGGCTTAGCACACCCAATCTCTTGGAAGCAGATTTTACAAGAGATGCAATATGATCTTTCCAAGATAAGTCCCGAGTAAATGAAACCCCAAGCATGTTCAAGGATGATGCAGGATTAAGCTGAATATTATTAAACATTAGTGGGTATACCTGTGGAAGATTTTGTCGGGTTGATAGGTGTAAGAACTGAGTCTTAGATGCATTAAAGACAACCATATTATTTTTACCCCAGTCAGAGATATGAGCCAAGTCAGACATTAGGTGTGCCATAGCCTCATCCCTTGTTTCTTGAAGTAACTGTTGAGATGGGCGTTGCGGGAACCGAATGGAAAGGTGAAGGGTGGAATCATCAGCGTATGAGTGGATAGGGTTAGATGTACAGCGTAGAAGATCACTGATGAATAAAAGGAAGAGAGTTGGTGATAGGACAGAGCCCTGAGGAACACCACTGTTGATAGATCTAGGAGAAGAACGATGGCCATCTACAACAGCGGCTATAGAACGACCAGAAAGGAAGCTAGCGATGAAGGCACAGATAGAAGGATAGAAACCGTAGGAGGGCAGTTTGGAAATTAAAGATTTATGCCAGACTCGATCGAAAGCCTTTGAGATGTCAAGTGCAATGGCAAAGCTTTCGCCAAAGTCCCGAAAGGAGGATGACCAGGAGTCTGAAAGGTAGGTGAGAAGATCGCCAGTGGAGCGTCCCTGACGGAACCCATACTGACGATCGGAAAGAAGGTTGTGATAGGAAAGATGCCTTAAAATTTTTCTATTAAGAATTGACTCGAAAACTTTTGAAATACAGGACGTTAAAGCAATTGGACGATAGTTGGAGGGTTGGGAGTGGTCACCCTTCTTTGGGACTGGCTGAATGAGAGCAAACTTCCAGCAAGAATGAAAGGTACAAGTTGACAGACAAAGGCGAAATAGTTTGCCTAGGCAGGGTGTAAGCACAGAAGCACAGTTCTTGAGAACAACAGGAGGGACCCCATCAGGCCCATATGCCTTGTTAGTACTGAAGCCAGTGATGGCAGAAAATACATCAACTGAAGAAATTTTAATGTCAGCCATGAGGAAGTCAGAGGGGGGAAGTGATGGAGGAACAGCACCGGAATCGTCTAAGGTGGAATTGAAGGAGAAAGTCTGTGGTAGTATTGGTGGTAGTTGTGGTAGTAATGGCGGCAGTTGTGGTAGTATTGGTGGTTGACATAAATTCTGTGGCTGTGGTAAGCCTAACTTTATCGACTGACAAAAATGTGTACAACAATGAGAGAGAGAGAGAGAGAGAGAGAGAGAGAGAGAGAGAGAGAGAGAGAGAGAGAGAGAGAGAGAGAGAGAGAGAGAGAGAGACAGTATGAGTGAAGTGACTGACGGAAGAAGGCGAATAATAATAATAATAATAATAATAATAATGATAACAGTAGTACTAGTAGTAGTAGTAGTAGTAGTAGTAATAGTAGTACCAGTAGTAGTAGTAGTAGTATTGATGAGAGAGAGAGAGAGAGAGAGGGGTACTCCACGACCCCAGGCCTCGCCCATACACACGCCCTTGTGGTCATTAATCTGTCTATCTGTCTGTCTGTCTGTCTCTCTCTCTGACCCACATTCCCTTTGCCTTTGAAGATTTCTTAACATACCCTCCTCGGCGATTCATTTTGCATATCACACGTTTTTATTCCCCAGTAATCTTATAAGACAAACTTTGAAGCTAAAATAAAGCATAAATAAAACAAAGGAGAATATCAAGGTGTAGTGAGCAGATCAAGTTGCTAAGATAAAGGTGCTACGAATCCTACACACCTAGAATACGACCTCCTGCCTGTCTGTCTGTCTGTCTGTCATTCAAGCACACCTTTCCCTTTTCTATAGTTCTTTTACTTTAACTATCAAATGTAATATCAAAGCCATTAGCCGAGCTATTCAATAGATCACTAAGAAACAGTAAGATGCCTCGAGAATGGAAACCAGCAAATGTAACCCCGATATTCCAAAAAGGCAGCAAATCACAGCCAGGAAATTATCGACCAATAAGTTTAACGTCAGTAGTGTGCAAGCTGCTGGAAACTATTCATAAAGATAAATCTGTCAAGCACTTAGAAATAAATATGTCAAAGATTCACAACATGGTTTTCGAAACAATCGCCCTTGCCTCACGAATCTCTTGGATTTTTTCTATATGTTCAATATATATGATGAGACCAGATCTGTTGACATTGTATATCCCAATTTTCAAAAAGCATTTGATAAAGTTCCCCATAAAAGATTACTTCACAAACTGAATGCGCATGGGTTCAGAGGGAATGTGGTCGGGTGGATCGATAATTGGCTTACAGAACGTAAACAGAGGGTCATAATAAATGGTACAGAAACGGACTGGAAAGATGTTACTAGTGGTGTGCCACACGGCTCAGGACTGGGTCCTATTCTGTTTTTAATATACATAAATGATATAGATGAGGATTTAATTTGTAAAATTACCAATTTTGCTGATGATTCTAAAATTGATAACAGAGTAGACACGTGTTTACAGAAGGTAATACAGAGTGACCTCGATCGACTGTTTATTTGGGCCCAAACCTGGCAGATGGACTTTAATATTAGTACATGCATGGTGCTAAACATTGGAAACAGAAATGAAAATGCCAGTTACACCATGAATAACATTCAACTATATAATGTTAGTCATGAATAAGATTTAGGAATTATTATAACAAATGATCTTAAACCAAGCAAACAGTGTACAGAGGCTGTTAACCCCTTAAGTCCTTATGGCATCAATTGATGCGATTTGAGTTTTATGCCAAAATGCCTAATCGCATCAATTGAACGCGGCCTGTAAAAAACTGCGAAGCGCTTGCTCCACCCCGATTATGATGTACAAGGCTTCAGGCCAATGAGAACTCGACCCTGATGTGGAGTGAGGGGGGATCGGACCAACCCGGGTGGTGGGGGGGCACCCCCCTCTCGGCCGCCTCCATGCCACCCTCTACTCCACTCCATCCTATAGTAGCCGCAGCGACAAATGAACGCTGTGGTGGGGCAGCCGGTCATCCGGGGATTCCCCCACTGTAGCCATATCCACATGTCACCGACCATAGAGGTAGGATGTCACCGACCATTGGCCACCGCTGCAGCCCCGCTCCATGATCCTTACCCTGTGTCTCTGGCTTTCTCTTTCTCTCTCGGTTTCTATATAAACTGCTGTATTTCCGAAACTAATTATGAAATTATTATGACTTTTGTTCCACACCACCACTGAGGTAAAAATCAAGGAGAGTTTTCTGTATAAAGGTTTCCCCCCCCTTGTCTGAGGGCAGGTCAGTTCTGGCGAGTGTATAATTATAGGTCAGGCGGAGGTATCGGCAAGGCCGCACTCCCCCGCTCATATGCCACATTTAGGAGGGGGGGGAAACCTTTATACAGAAAACTCTCCTTGATTTTTACCTCAAAGGTGGTGTGGAACAAAAGTCATAATAATTTCATAATTAGTTTCGGAAATACACCAGTTTATATAGAAACCGAGAGAGAAAGAGAAAGCCAGAGACACAGGGTAAGGATCATGGAGCGGGGCTGCAGCGGTGGCCGATGGTCGGTGACATGTGGATATGGCTGCAGTGGGGGAATCCCCGGATGACCGGCTGCCCCACCACAGCGTTCATTTCTCGCTGCGGCTACTATAGTCCCCCATCACTCTCCCACCCCTCCACGTAACTGCATCTCTCCTCCCACAGCAACCTGCGTCCCTTCCCACCCTCTCTTGCCCCTCCTCCCTCCCTGCTAGCCTCGCCCACCCCCCCAAACCCCACTTCATCTCTCCCTCCTTGTCCCTCACTATCCTTCCAACCCCCAACAGGCCCCCGAGTGTCAGGCCTCATGAACGTACCTGTTTTATTTTATTTCTACTTCTTCCCAAATTTTTACACCTCAGTCTGTTCATTTCTCACTTCGTACCTACCAGTTTCTGTACGTACGTAGCTGGAGAATGCTGTATGTTGTACCATATACGACGCATCTTATTATTATTATTATTTTTTTTTTTTTTTCATTCTCCCTACCTGCCCAGATTAGCACCTCTGAGTAGTGTCCGTCTGTGTTAGTTTTCGAAAGACTATGAGGCCTTGCAGGGCCGCTAACCGCACCTGTTTCATCTCTCCACACATACAAACACACCTGTTTTCATGGCTGGTGTGATAAATTCCAATGAAATGGAGAGTTTACACAAGAGAATTTGGTTGTCGCCGAAACTGTATTGATAAGTGTGATGAAGTGTAATGATAATGTGATAATTGTAATGGTATGATAAATGTGTAACGAGAAGTTGGGACAGTAAAAAGAGAAATCGGAAACAAATTATTGCTTTTCTTTTTTCCTTTCTTATACATGCATTTATAGCATTATTCAACTTTATTTTGATGTCTCTCATGGTTATGAACATTTATATGCGTCTGTGTTAGTTTTGGAATGACTGTGAGGCCTTGTAGGGCTACTCTCCACACCCGTTTTATCTCCCCACATCTAGATACACACCTGTTTTATGGCTGGTATGACAAATCCCATTGAAATGGAGGGTTTCCACAGGAGAATTCGGTTGTTGCCAAAAATTTTCTCCCCAAGTACCACCAAGGCCATGTAGGCCTACTCCCCACACTAGTTATCTCCCCACACCTACATACACATCTGTTTTCATGGTAGATGTTACAAAACACACTGAAGTGCTTTCTTTTCATGCGAGAAGCTGGTTATTTCCAACCCCCGTACCTATAGGCCTACTCTCCACAGCCTACTTTATCTCTCCACAGTCTAGTAATCTCCCCACACCTACATACACCTGTTTTCATGGTTGGTGTGACAAACCAATTTGAAATGACTTGTTTCAATAAGAAAAATAGGTAGTTATCAAAATTTTCATGGTTTCGATTGTTTTCCAGGGGTAACTATCATAAACATTTTTTGAACCTTGACGCGCGATTGTTCGGTAACCATTAGGCCTACGGGGGTACGGATTGCGTTGTCAGGTGTGTACATTCTTCCTCTTTAGCCAGAACACAGTAAATTTGCCCTTGGTGAAAGTCGCCAAAGCACCACCGAATTGCGGTTGTGGGAGGTACCCTGCCTGAAACAATTGCGGTCTTAAGGGGTTAGGAGGGCCAACAAATTAATCAGATTCATTGGTGGAGTGTTCGAAGGCAAATCCAATAATATCATCCTCACCTTATATCATTCTCTAGTTCACCCACATTTTGAGTATTGTGTCCAGTTCTGGTCACCTTTTTACAAAAAACATATAGAGAAACATGAAAGAGTACAACGTCGGGTAACCAAAATGATACCTAGCTTGAGAAACAAACCATATGAGGAGTGTTTAGAAGCCCTGAATCTCTTCACCCTAACTAAACGCAGATTACGAGGAGATTTAATTCAAGTATTTAAAATATTCAGAAGACACGATAACATGGCTGTTGATAAATACTTCACAGTTGATCACTCGAATTATACTACAGGCAATGGTCACAAAATAACTGGCAAACGATTCCAGTTGCATGAAGCTAAGCATTACTTCTTTAACAGAAATGGTGGTAGTTGTGGTGGTAATGGTGGTAGGTGTGGTAGTACTGGTGGAAGTTGTGGTAGTAATGGCGGCAGTTGTGGTAGTATTGGTGGTATCTGTTCCTATGGTAAGCCTAACTTTATCGACTGACAAAAATGCATACAATAATGAGAGAGAGAGAGAGAGAGAGAGAGAGAGAGAGAGAGAGAGAGAGAGGTACTCCACGACCCCAGGCCTCGCCCATACACACGCCCTTGTGGTCATTAATCTCTGTCTGTCTGCCTGTCTGTCTGTCTCTCTGACCCACATTCCCTTTGCCTTTGAAGATTTCTTAACATACCCTCCTCGGCGATTCATTTTGCATATCAATCGTTTTTATTCCCCAGTAAGGGGAAGTAGACTGTAGCACCAGTCGAGCAGGGCAGTACTCCCGAGGTGGATGGAAAGCTGATGAAAGGGAGTGCTGGAGCTCCCGTTTCATCAGCCCTCAGGACTAGTTCCTGACCATCCCCCTTTGCTGAACTTTTGCAGTGTCTCAGTTACACAGAGAGTAGGCCAGCATGCTCTCCAGTACAGATTTCTCTAACTATCTTCACCAAACTACATGCACAGTACACACTACACTTCCTATTCAAAATTTACCAAAAATGGCGTCGATTTATCAAGCCTCGGAGTCCCCAGGGGGGGGGGGGACCATAAATGCCCCCACCATCTGCCCCTCTCCCGGTGACGACTCAAGGTGCCTGGAACCACTGTCTGACTCTCTTCTTCTTCATTTCTGCAACATTCGCGGCCTTTCCTCTAATTTTCGCTCTGTTGAGCACCACCTCTCCTCCTCTAAACCTCACCTTCTTTTTCTAACGGAGACTCAGCTGTCTGAGGCAGCTGACAGCAAACCCTTTTCTGTATCCTCCTACTTTCTCTATACTCATTTCAATGCCAAAGGTGGCTGTTGTGTATATATACGCAACGACTTATCTTGCTCTCGTGTTCCTGAACTTGATTCTTCTGAATTCTCCACACTCTGGCTTCGGCTTTCCTGTCATTCTCTGACTAAATATATCTGTGCTGTTTACTTATCCCCTAATTCTACTGACTATCAAAAATTCTTCGACTATCTTACTTCTACGATGGAACACATTCAATCCATTTCTCCTTTCTCTGAAATCTCCATTCTTGGAGATTTCAATGTTCACCACCACCTTTGGCTCTCCTCTCCTTTCATGGATCCACCTGGTGAACAAGCCTACATCTTTACTATCCTTAATGACCTAGAGCAGCTTGTACAGCACCCTACCCGTATCCCTGACTGCCTTGGAGAGAGCTCCAACATACATGACCTCTTCCTCACAACTAATCCTTCTGCTTACTCTGTTAATCTTTTCTCTCCGTTGGGCTCCTCCGATCACAACCTTATTACCTTAACCTGTCCTATCACTCCGGTACGGCCTGTGGACCCTTCAGTGAAACGTCGTCTGTGGCATTTTGGAGCCGCAGACTGGGAGGCCCTCAGGCAGTACTTCTTTGATTTTCCCTGGAATGATTATTGCTTCCATGGCCATGAGCCATCTGAGTGTGCCTTGCGCATTACGGAGGTTATTCTCTCGGGCATGGAAGCATACATTCCTTTCTCATATCCTTTGACTAACGCAAGAAAGCTTTGGTTTAATCACGCTTGTTCTAATGCTGTCCGCAACAAGGAGAGGGCCTACAAAAGGTACCGGAGCCAACCCACCCCTGAATCACATCATCTTTACGTTTCTGCCCGGAATCGTGCTAAGTCTGTTCTTCGCTCTACTAAAAATAATTTCATCCATACTAAATGCTCTCAACTCTCCAACTCGAATTCTTCCCGCTCCTTCTGGCATCTTGCCAAAAATCTTTCTAACAACTTTACCTCATCATCCTTCCCTCCTCTTTTCTACTCTGATGGTTCTGTAGCTATTTCTTCTACTGATAAAGCAGATCTCTTCGCACAGACTTTCTCTTCCAATTCTACCTTAGACGATTCCGGTGCTGTTCCTCCATCACTTCCCCCATCTGACTTCCTCATGGCTGACATTAAAATTTCTTCAGTTGATGTATTTTCTGCCATCACTGGCCTCAGTACTAACAAGGCATATATATGGGCCTGATGGGGTCCCTCCTGTTGTTCTCAAGAACTGTGCTTCTGTGCTTACACCCTGCCTAGGTAAACTCTTTCGCCTTTGTCTGTCAACTTGTACCTTTCCTTCTTGCTGGAAGTTTGCTCTCATTCAGCCAGTCCCAAAGAAGGGTGACCACTCCCAACCCTCCAACTATCGTCCAATTGCTTTAACGTCCTGTATTTCAAAAGTTTTCAAGTCAATTCTTAATAGAAAAATTTTAAGGCATCTTTCCTATCACAACCTTCTTTCCGATCGTCAGTATGGGTTCCGTCAGGGACGCTCCACTGGCGATCTTCTCACCTACCTTTCAGACTCCTGGTCATCCTCCTTTCGGGACTTTGGCGAAAGCTTTGCCATTGCACTTGACATCTCAAAGGCTTTCGATCGAGTCTGGCATAAATCTTTAATTTCCAAACTGCCCTCCTATGGTTTCTATCCTTCTGTCTGTGCCTTCATCGCTAGCTTCCTTTCTGGTCGTTCTATAGCTGCTGTTGTAGACGGCCATCGTTCTTCTCCTAGATCTATCAACAGTGGTGTTCCTCAGGGCTCTGTCCTATCACCAACTCTCTTCCTTTTATTCATCAATGATCTTCTAAGCTGTACACCTAACCCTATCCACTCATACGCTGATGACTCCACCCTTCACCTTTCCATTCGGTTCCCGCAACGCCCATCTCAACAGTTACTTCAACAATCAAGGGATGAGGCTATGGCACACCTAATGTCTGACTTGGCTCGTATCTCTGACTGGGGTAAAAATAATATGGTTGTCTTTAATGCATCTAACACTCAGTTCTTACACCTATCAACCCGACAAAATCTTCCACAGGTATACCCATTAATGTTTAATAATATTCATCTTAATCCTGCATCATCCTTGAACATGCTTGGGGTTTCATTTACAAGGGACTTATCTTGGAAAGATCATATTACATCTCTTGTAAAATCTGCTTCCAAGAGATTGGGTGTGCTAAGCCGACTCCGCTCTTTCTTTACCCCTGCACAATTGTTGACTCTATTCAGGGGTTTTATCCGCCCCTGTGTAGAGTACAACTCTCATGTGTGGGGAGGCTCCCCACATACAGCTCTTCTCAATAGGGTGGAGTCAAAGGCTTTTCGTCTCATTAACTCTCCTCCTCTTACTGACTCCCTTCAACCTGTCTCTTCGCCGCACTGTTGCATCTTTATCTCTTTTCTATCGCTACTTTAATAGTCACTGCTCCTCTGAACTGTCTGCTTGCATTCCTCCACCTCTACGTCGGGCGCGTAGCACCCGTCTGGCAGCAAACTCTCATCCTTTTTCTGTCCAACTCTCTAATGCAAGAGTTAACCGTTACTCCCAGTCTTTCATTTATGCAACAGGTCAGCTCTGGAACTGTCTCCCTCTGTCTGTATTTCCTGCTGCCTATGATCTCCAGTCTTTCAAACGCAGTGTGTCCAGGCATCTCAAAATGATCGGATCTTGAATTTGGCTCTATATTGTATTTTGTTTTTCTCTTGGAGGGAACTGTTACTGCGGGCTCATGGCCTTTGGTTCCTTCTTCCTCGCATAAAAAAAAATAAAATCTTATAAGACAAACTTTGAAGCTAAAATAAAGCATAAATAAAACAAAGGAGAATATCAAGGTGTAATGAGCAGATCAAGTCGCTAAGATAAAGGTGCTACGAATCCTACACACCTAGAATACGACCTCCTGCCTGTCTGTCTCTCTGTCTGTCTGTCATTCAAGCACACCTTTCCCTTTTCTATAGTTCTTTTACCTTAACTTGGCCCAGATTTTCGTTTCTGTTGTGGCCAATTTCACGTAGCACAGTGGTTGAAAAAAGACCACGTTACAGCCCAGCACCCTTTCCGTAGCACTTCTTCGTGACTAGCATCAATCTGTTATTACAAGTGGACATTCAAGATGGAGGGATGGCATTTTTGGGTCACGCTGAAGTAAAGAATATAACCCTAGCCTCTCTCTCTCTCTCTCCCTCTCTCTCTCTCTCTCTCTCACATCAGGGTAGGTATGGCGTTACAATCATTTTCTTTCTCCTCTCGTCACATAAATAGCAATACCATCACTAATATTTACTAGTTATTATTTACTAGTTATTATTTACTAGTTATTATTTACTAGTTATTATTTACTAGTTATTATTTACTAGTCCCACTGCCTACCTTCCTTTATTTTATTTTATTTTATTTATTTATTTATGAGGACTTTTTGAACTACAGGTGAGAGAGAGAGAGAGAGAGAGAGATTGCCTTCACTGCCTCACACACAGCAGGTCAGGAAAGACCTATGTCACTCTTCTACGGTTGTTTGATCTGTCTGTCTGTCTATCTATCTATCTATCTACCTACCTATCTGTCTATCTATCTATTTATCAGTCTATCTATCAATCTATCTATCTGTCCATCTACCTATCTATCAGTCAGTCCGTCTACTTACCCACCTACCCATCTATCTATCTATCTATCTATCTAACTGCCTCTCACAGACTAATAAAACAAGCCAGTACGTAGCACAAACACACTGAAAAACACAGATTAAAACCGCTAAAAATCATTATTTTATTCTCTCTCACCCTCCTGCTGACTGGGACGAGAGAGAGAGAGAGAGAGAATATGAGGAACAGCGTATGAGAGTGAAGTGACTAGCGGAAGAAGGTGATTAATAGTAGCAATAGTATAGTAGCAGTAGAAGTAGTAGCAGTAGTAGTAGTAGTAGTAGTAGCAAGAGTATAGTACTAGTAGTAGTTGTAGTAGTAGTAGTAGTAGTAGTAGTAGTAGCAGCAGAGAGAGAGAGAGAGAGAGAGAGAGAGAGAGAGAGAGTCCCTTGTCATATATGCCTGAGGATGAGAGTGAGAGTAGAGGCCGGTTCACACGAGCTGAATCGCGGCCGTTTTTTCCGCCGATTTGCGGGGAAAAAATGCCGATTTTCGGCATTTTTCCCGGAAAGGTGTTCACACGTGCGGGGACTGCAGAGGCAGGAACGCGGCAACAGTGTTTACAAAGATGGACCACCGTACTCGTACTGGGTGTGCAGCTCTTGCACTTGCACTTTTCCAACTTCAAGATGAGCCCTCACGGCCGCGATTTAGCTCCTGTGAATAGGCCTTTACTACCACTCAGCTATCCGGGGCTTCAGGGGCCGTATGCATAAATTTTCTTAAGCATAAATAATGTACAAGACGCCTTTACCTTCAGCTCATTACCTTTAACTCATACTTAAATAATCATACTTTTATATCAGATACACCAAAACTGGAATGAACGCTAAAGTGAGGTAAGTTGTGGTAGTAGTGTAAACAAGATGTCGTCTTTGTCTTCGTTCCCAGAGCTTTGCCTTGTTCGGTGCTTCCATTTAAATCGGCCCGGCGTCTTTCTCCCGATTCCGACAAAAAAAGACCAACATGTCGGTCTTTTTTTGCCGGGATCGGAAGAAAGACGCCGGGCCGATTTAAATGGAAGCACCGAACAAGGCAAAGCTCTGGGAACGAAGACAAAGACGACATCTTGTTTACAATACTACCACAACTTACCTCACTTTCACGTTCGTTCCAGTTTTGGTGTATCTGATATAAAAGTATGATTATTTAAGTATGAGTTAAAGGTAATGAGCTGAAGGTAAAGGAGTCTTGTACATTATTTATGCTTAAGAAAATTTATGCATACGGCCCCTGAAGCCCCCGGATAGCTGAGTGGTAGTAAAGGCCTATTCACAGGAGCTAAATCGCGGCCGTGAGGGCTCATCTTGAAGTTGGAAAAGTGCAAGTGCAAGAGCTGCACACCTAGTACGAGTACGGTGGTCCATCTTTGTAAACACTGGTGCCGCGTTCCTGCCTCTGCAGTCCCCGCACGTGTGAACACCTTTCCGGGAAAAATGCCGAAAATCGGCATTTTTTCCCCCGCAAATCGGCGAAAAAAACGGCCGCGATTCAGCTCGCGTGAACCGGCCTTTAGAGTGACGGACAGGTAAGGGAGTCACCACCATAACATCAAAGTCAGTGTTTTAGACATTAGTCACGAAGAAGTGCCATGGAAGGGATGTTGAGCCGCTTACCGACCTCTGCCATTGAGAGGATAGCATAATATAATGATAGTCACGAAGAAGTGGCGTGGGAAAGATGTAGGGCCAAAGTACTGTGTTATTCAGAGCAAAAATCTTCCTTACAAGTTAAAATGAACGACCTATAGAGGGCTTTGGTGAGGCTGTATTTCTTTCACCTTAACCTGGTCCAATGTTTATTCTTTTTCTGGTTTGTTCTTTTTATCCCCCCCCTTTATTTGTTTTAATTCCTCCCTTTATTTGTTTTATTTCCTCCCTTTATTTGTTTTATTTCCTCCCTTTATTTGTTTTATTTCCTCCCTTTATTTGTTTTATTTCCTCCCTTTATTTGTTTTATTTCCTCCCTTTATTTGTTTTATTTCCTCCCTTTATTTGTTTTATCTCCTCCCTTTACTCTTCTTATCTCCTCCCTTTACTCTTTATTCCCTCCTTTTATTCGTTTTATTCGCTCTCTTCAGTCTTTTCATCACCTCCCTTTACTCTTCTTTATCCCTTACTTTTACTCTTTTTATCCTGTCTTTACTCTTTTCATCACCTCCCTTTACTCTTCTCTAGCCTTCGTTTACTCTTTCTATCTCGCTCCTTTACTCCTTTAATTCCCTTCCTTTTACTCTTTTTCCCCCTCCTTTACTCCTTTAATTCCCTTCCTTTCATTCTTTTCCTCCTCCTTTACTCCTTTAATTCCCTTCCTTTACTCGGGTAATTTCCAGGTAGTGCCAACTGGTGCGAGTGTCAAGGACGCGACGCAGTTTACCGGTCACCACCTACAATGGATTCCAGATATTGGCTGACGCTGATGAAGAAACTCATGAGGCTCGACTAGTGGGGGACTCAATCATCCGTGAACAGCTCGTGGTGTTCTGTGGCAGAACACCAATTAAAGAAAGCGATATTGCATTCCAGGTGCCGGACTTAATGATGTAACTGAGGCTGTGGACGCTGTTTTGGAAGGTACAACTAATGACAGTCTGGTTATCATACACACAGGTACCAACGATGTAATGCGAACCCGGTCTGAAGAGCTCCTGAACAAGTTCAAGTTGATACTGCAGCATTACAAGGAAAAAACTAAATATATTCTCATTTCAGGTGTTCTCCCCAAGACTGCAGCAAGCACTGTCTTTTACAGCAAGGCTTTTAGCTTAAATAATCGTGTGAAGGTTTATATCCAAGGAATGGTTGGGGTTTATTACTAACATAATGTTACTCAGGGATGAGTGAGGCTGGTCACTCTCATCTTAAATGTCAGGACCAACTTCCCTAGCCCCGGGCTCCTGCACTCCTCGTGGAGCAACGCGGGAGAGGATGATGGATGGATGGATTAAGTCGCTTTGCTTACAGGAGGGTATTGAGTTTGCAGACACCTGGAATCACCTCTATAAGCACTGGGCTCTGTTTGCACATGATGGTCTACACTTAAATGCAGTTGGCTCTGCTCGTCTTGGTCGGTTATTGGATGATGCAGTGCGTTTTTTCTGGCAAAAAAGCACTCATCATACGAGGCCTATAGGCGAGTCGATGCAGATGTCATGAATCGTAAACAGACAAATGCAGGCAAGGATGTTAAGGCTCTTCTTGTGAATGTCCACAGTCTGAGAAATAAATTGTCTGATTTAGAGGCTTACATTCTTGCTGAAGATTATGATGTAATAGGCATAACAGAATCATGGCTCAACACTGAACAACGAGATTTTTTAGCAGAGTACAACATACCAGGTTACAGTATTTTTAGTAATGAGAGAAATAACAGTGTGGGGGGCGGTGTACTGTTATATATTAAAGTAGGACTTCACCCAGTCGTAATTCATAAGCCTTCTATTGATAATGTTGATAGTAATTATCTTCACCTTAGAAATACATCCCGTGGCAAAACAGAACTTGGACTGATTTATCGTCTGCCCGCACAGTCTAATAACACATAGTAAAATTTACAACCAAATTGCTGAAATATGTAGCGTCCATAATACTGATATCTTTGGTGATTCTAATTTACCAATTGCCAAATGGGAACAGACTCTGTTGTCACACACAGGCTTGGACCTGTACACTAACTGCAAGAAAGTTCATTGCATCAGTTCATAGACTGCCCAACATGAGGAGTTAGCATATTAGACCTGATTTTGGTCACGTCGGAAAACTTGGTAAATAATGTTATCGTCGGAGAAGAGTTTGGTACTAGTGACCATCGCATGGTCACATTCAACATTAATTTCAGTAACGACAATGTCAGGACTAGTTATGAGAAAGTGCCTGACTACAAGTGAGTGGACTTTCAAAAAGTAAAGGAAATAATTGGTTCTAGTGACTGGACCTCACTATTCAAACAGTGGATATTAATGAAGCATGGAAATTATTCACAGATATTCTCGGTAATGCAGTAATATTATGTATACCAATGCAAAACCAAAGGCCCGCTAAAAATAATAAACCCAAACGATAGAATGCAGAAATTAAGCATTGCCTATAAGCTAAAAAGCTTGCACACAAAAATTATACAGTAACAAAGAAGCAAAAAAATATTAATAAAGCAGAGTAAGAAAAACTCTGGAACTTACATTGCAAGTATCTGTAAATCCAGCCCAAAAGAATTTTTCAGATATACCAGAAACAAGAAGGTAATATCACCAACAATTGGGCCACTAGTCACAGATAAAGGAGATTATACCCAGGATGAAACAGAGATGGCTAAAATTCTCAACACTTTCTTTGCATCCGTATTTACAATTGAAAATACAAAGTCTATTCCCACAGCTTTTCCTGTTACCTTAGAAGAGGGCAGCATAATTAGCGACATTACTGTCAGCAAGAATGACGTACGCGCCATCGATAAACTCAGAGTAAAACACCAGGACTAGATAGAATATCTGCACATTCTAAAAGAGGCAGTGGATGTAATACCAAAGCCATTAGCCGAGCTATTCAATAGATCACTAAGAAACAGTAAGGTGCCTCGTGAATGGAAACCAGCAAATGTAATCCCGATATTCCAAAAAGGGAACAAATCACAGCCAGGAAATTATCGACCAATAAGTTTAACTTCAGTAGTGTGCAAGTTGCTGGAAACTATTCTGAGATAAATCTGTTAAGTATTTAGAAATAAATGTGCTCATCAAAGATTCACAACATGGTTTTTGAAACAATCGCGCTTGCCTGACGAATCTCTTGGATTTTTACTATGATATGTTCAATATACATGATGAGACCAGATCTGTTGACATTCTATATCCAGATTTTCAAAAAGCATTTGATAAAGTTCCCCATAAAAGATTACTTCACAAACTGAATGCGCATGGGTTCAGAGGGAATGTGGTCGGGTGGATCGATCATTGGCTTACAGAACGTAAACAGAGGGTCATAATAAATGGTACAGAAACGGACTGGAAAGATGTTACTAGTGGTGTGCCACACGGCTCAGTACTGGGTCCTATTCTGTTTTTAATATACGTAAATAATATAGATGAGGATTTAAGTTGTAAAATTACCAATTTTGCTGATGATACTGAAATTGATAACAGAGCAGACACATCTTTACGGAAGAAGGCAATAGAGAGTGACCTCGATCGACTGTTTATTTGGGCCCAAACCTGGCAGGTGGACTTTAATATTAGTACATGCACAATCCTAAACATTGGAAATAGAAATGAAAATGCCAGTTACACCATGAATAACATTCAGCTAGATAATGTCAGTCATGAAAAAGACTTAGGAATTATTATAACAAATGATCTAAAACCAAGCAAACAGTGTACAGAGGCTGTTAAGAGGGCCAACAAATTAATTGGATTCATTGGTGGAGTGCTCGAATGCAAATCCGATAATATCATCCTCACCTTATATCATTCTCTAGTTCACCCACATTTTAAGTATTGTGTCCAGTTCTGGTCACCTTATTACAAAAAACATACAGGGAAACTTGAGAGAGTACAACGTCGGGTAACCAAAATGATACCTAGCTTGAGAAACAAACCATATGAGGAGTGTTTAGAAGCCCTGAATCTCTTCACCCTAACTAAACGCAGATTACGAGGAGATTTAATTCAAGTATTTAAAATATTCAGAAGACACGATAACATGGCTGTTGATAAATACTTCACAGTTGATCACTGAAATTATACTAGAGGCAATGGTCACAAAATAACTGGCAAACGATTCCAGTTGCATAAAGCTAAGCATTTCTTCTTTAACAGAAATGGTGGTAGTTGTGGTGGTAATGGTGGTAGGTGTGGTAGTATTGGTGGAAGTTGTGGTAGTAATGGAGGCAGTTGTGGTAGTATTGGTGGTAGTTGTAAATTCTGTTAATGTGGTAAGCCTAACTTTATCGACTGACAAAAATGCGTACAATAATGAAAGAGAGAGAAAGAGAGAGAGAGAGAGAGAGGGGTACTCCACGACCCCAGGCCTCGCCCATACACAAGCCCTTGTGGTCATTAATCTCTGTCTGTCTGTCTGTCTCTCTGACCCACATTCCCTTTGCCTTTGAAGATTTCTTAACATACCCTCCTCGGCGATTCATTTTGCATATCACAGGTTTTTATTCCCCAGTAATCTTATAAGACAAAGTTTGAAGCTAAAATAAAGCATAAATAAAACAAAGGAGAATATCAAGGTGTAGTGAGCAGATCAAGTCGCTAAGATAAAGGTGCTACGAATCCTACACACCTAGAATACGACCTCCTGCCTGTCTGTCTGTCTGTCTGTCATTCAAGCACACCTTTCCCTTTTCTATAGTTCTTTTACCTTAACTTGGCCCAGATTTTCTTTTCTGTTGTGGTCAATTTCACGTAGCACAGTGGTTGAAAAAAGACCACGTTACAGCCCAGCATCCTTTCCGTAGCACTTCTTCGTGACTAGCATCAATCTGTTATTACAAGTGGACATTCAAGATGGAGGGATGGCATTTTTGGGTCACGCTGAAGTAAAGAATATAAGCCTAGCCTCTCTCTCTCTCTCCCTCCCTCTCTCTCTCTCTCTCTCTCTCTCTCTCTCTCTCTCTCTCACATCAGGGCAGGTATGGCGTTACAATCATTTTCTTTCTCCTCTCGTCACATAAATAGCAATACCATCACTAATATTTACTAGTTATTATTTACTAGTCCCACTGCCTACCTTCCTTTATTTTATTTATTCATTTATTTATTTATTTATTTATGAGGACTTTTTGAGCTACAGGTGAGAGAGAGAGAGAGAGAGAGATTGCCTTCACTGCCTCACACAGCAGTAGTCAGGAAAGATCTGTGTCACTCTTCTACGGTTGTTTTATCTGTCTGGCTATTTTATCTATCTATCTACCTATCTATCTGTCGGTCTATCTATCTATTCATCAGTCTATCTATCAATCTATCTATCTGTCCATCTACCTATCTATCAGTCAGTCCGTCTACTTACCCACCTACCCATCTATCTATCTATCTATCTATCTATCTATCTAACTGCCTCTCACACACTAATAAAACAAGCCAGTACGTAGCACAAACACACTGAAAAACACAGATTAAAACCGCTAAAAATCATTATTTTATTCTATCTCAACCTCCTGCTGACTGGGACGAGAGAGAGAGAGAGAGAGAGAGAGAGAGAGAATATGAGGAACAGCGTATGATAGTGAAGTGACTGACGGAAGGTGATTAATAGTAGCAACAGTATAGTAGTAGTAGAAGTAGTAGTAGTAGTAGTCGTAGTAGAAGTAGTAGTAGTAGTAGTAGCAAGAGTATAGTACAAGTAGTAGTTGTAGTAGTAGCAGCAGCAGTAGTAGTAGCAGTAGCAGAGAGAGAGAGAGAGAGAGAAAAAGAGAGAGAGAGTCTCCTGCCATATATGCCTGAGGGTAAGAGTGAGAGTAAGAGTGACGGAGAGACCTGTGGTAGTGTTGTGCTTGTGTGTTTTAGTGATCTGTGTTAGTGTGTTGTAGTGATCAGCGATAGTGCTGTGCTAGTAATCCGTGAAAGTGTTGTGCTAGTGTGTTGTGCTAGTGTGTTGTGGTGACCCGCAGTACTTGTGTGAACTAGTGCGTAATGGCTTCCTCGGCAGAGAGCTGTGTCCCCACTACAGGTATTGAAAAGGACTACCTTGAATTAAAGGAGGAACTTCTCGAACTGAAGCGGGAGGTACAAATTCTCAGGCAGGAGAAGGCACAGATGAGGGAATTGTTGGAGGAGATGTTGGTGGAGAAAGAGAAAAAGGCTGAAGGTTGGACACTAGTTAACAAGGATGCAACGAAGTTCACTCTTAAGAAGCAAACGGAAGTTAAGACCACTAATGCCTTCGACGCACTACGGGACGAATGTGAAGGGAAGGCAGAGAGGGAAGTAGAGGAGAAGGAAGGTGAGAGAACTTCCAGTACAGGTAAGTATAATCAGAACAAGAAAGGTAAGAAAAATGTTGCTGTTGTTGGAGACTCCCAGGTGAGATATCTGAACAGGGCCATGTATACTCCACTCGCTAAACATGTGTGTCTTCCAGGGGCCAGGGTGGCTAATGTGGTAGAAAAAATTTCAAATATCGTAAAGGAAAGTGGTGACAAACCCACTGTGTGCCTCAGTGTAGGAGGCAATGATATTAGTAGCCGTAAGAGTGAGGTACTGTGGAAAAGGTACAAGCTGATGTTAGAAAAGGTTAGGGAGAGGGGAGGAACCCCTGTAGTGCTTGGTGTTTTACCCAGGTGGCGGGTTGGAAGGGAATGGTTGAGCAGGGCAATAGGATTTAATTGCCGCCTTGAAAGGTATTGCAAAGATAATGCAATGCCTTTCATAGACAGCTGGGACCGGTTTTATGGACGGAGTGCCTTGTATAGTTGGGATGGGACTCATCTTAGCAGGCAGGGAGTTACTATTTTAGCTGGAATGATAGATAGGGAGTTGGAGGGATTTTTTCGAGATTGAGAAGTAGGTGTACAGGAAGATGCAGCAACTACACTCAGAAATCATTATTACCATGTTTGGATAGATGCATCGATACTTGCAAAATTAAGAACAAAAGTTCAACCATTAGTGTAGATACATCCACTCAGGCACCTCAAATTGAGCAGGCGATGATAGATGATAGAACAAGAGATGATAGAAGGGCGATAAGCGATAGTACAAAAAATTGTTATATTAGTAAAGTAAAGAGTTTCCCAGTTAGTAATAAAATAAATAACAGTAAATGCCAAGGTAGAGGCATAACTACTCGTAATAATCTGAAAGTGTACTACACAAACAGCCGGAGTTTACGTAATAAAATGGATGAACTGAGGGCTTTAAGTTGTACAGAGAAAATAGACATTGCCGTTATTAGTGAAACTTGGATGAATACAGACACTCGAGAATTTTTAGCAGAATATCAGATAAAAGGCTATAATATTTTTGTGTCAAACCGTCAGGGAAGAAAGGGGGGAGGGGTAGCTATTTATGTAAAGGATTCATTAAACTGTTACAATAAAGCAGACATTAAAGTAAATAGGGACACAGAAAGTGTCTGGGTTGAAATTAGTAACAATAGGGAGAAATTAGTCTTAGGAGCAATTTACAGATCTCCTAAATTATGTAGAGCTGATAGTAAATACCTTTGGGAGGAAATGAGGAAAGCATCACAGTCCAGCTTAGTAATAATTGTTGGGGACCTTAATCTGCCAAGGATAGATTGGAGAAATCAGACAGGAGATGCAGAGTCAGAGGAATTTCTAGAGGTAGTACAGGATAATTTCCTTTATCAGTATATCAGGGAGCCCACCAGAGTTAATAATATACTAGATTTGGTTTTAGCTAATAAAGAAAATATCATTAGCGATATAGAGGTTGGTGGACGACTTGGTAATAGCGATCATGAAGAAATTAAGTTCAAATTTATTTGGGATGTCTGTTCCACTGAAAATACCTCCACCGTTCCTAATTTTCGTCTAGGAGATTTCGATGGCTTAAGAGCTTATTTTCGAACGGTATTCCACAGCTTAGATAACAAAGAAATTAGCTATTGGAGGGAATGTCAGGTCAGTGTGGAACCCCAGGTCATAGGTCAGGCGCAGGAAACACCTGGGGATGTCCGTCAGGTGTCTGTGAGGGAGGAGGTGGTAGATAGGAATGTAGTCCAGGTGACGGAAATTAACTCAGCTACAGTACCAAGCAGACGTTCAACCAGTGAGAAGTATAACGAGTTAATAAATATAATACACGGAGGCCAAGATAGATATATTCCTTCAAAACCGTTTAGAACTAATAATTCAGAACCTAGATGGTTAAACAACAGATTAAAATCTCTCATAGGCCAAAGGAAAGGAATATATAGAAAAATAAAACGTGGAGAGGAACACTTACGTAACCGGTGCACAATTTTAAATAGAGAAGTAAAGAGGGAGATAAGAAAAGCAAAGAGGAGTTATGAAATTAAGGTTACCAGTGAATCAAAAGAAAACCCCAAGGGTTTTTATCAAATGTACCGAACGAAAAATAAAGATAGGATAGGACCACTCAGAACAGAATCAGGTGACATTACCAGTGAAGATAAAGAAATGTGCTCCATCCTAAATAATTATTTCATATCAGTATTCACCAAGGAAAATCTAAGCCTGGTCCCTCAAGCAGCAAATATTTACCATGAGAATACGGAAAATATTCTTAGTAAAATAACCATTAGTAAGGAGGACGTATTGAAAGAAATTAATAAGTTAAAACCTCAAAAATCACCAGGTCCGGACGATATATATGCAAAAATTATAAAAAGAAACCAAAGAAGAATTATGTCAGCCACTTTTAACGTTATTTAATGACTCTTTAAGTTCAGGAGAAGTTCCAGAGGCGTGGAAAACCGCAAACGTAGTGCCCATCTTTAAAAAGGGTGATAAATCAGCTGCGTCGAATTATCGTCCGATAAGTCTAACGTCAATAGTAGGAAAAATGTTAGAGTCAATTTTGGCAAATAAGATTAGAGAACACTTAGAAAGATTTAATCTTATAAACGAAAGTCAGCACGGATTCAGGCAAGGACGATCCTGCCTCACAAATTTGTTGTCATTCTACTCGGAGGTCTATGAGGCAGTAGATAGTGATAAAGCTTACGATGTTATTTATCTGGACTTTAGTAAAGCTTTTGATAGGGTCCCACACGAAAGGTTAGTTAGAAAGGTTCGAGCACACGGTATAGACGGCGATATCTTAAAATGGATAGAATCCTGGCTGAAAGGACGAAAGCAGAGAGTATTAATAAATGGAACTAAGTCGGACTGGGGATTAGTAACTAGCGGTGTACCACAGGGTTCAGTACTCGGTCCCTTATTATTTATCATATATATAAATGATCTAGACTTAGGAGTCAATAGCAGCATCAGCAAATTTGCCGACGATGCAAAAATAGGGCGTATCATTAACTCGACTGACGATTGCCATAACTTACAGAAAGACCTCGATACATTGTCCAAATGGTCTAAAACTTGGCAAATGGAATTTAACGTTGAAAAATGTAGAGTACTTAACGTAGGCAAGACCATTGCAGATACTAAATACAGCTTAGATAACAAAGAAATTAGCAAATAAAATGCGAGAGAGATCTAGGAGTTATGATTAGTAACGACCTTAAACCAAGGCAACAGTGCATTAATGCGAGAAATAAAGCAAATAGGGTCCTAGGATTTATTTCGAGAAGCGTGAGCAATAGATCATCTAAAGTAATACTAAAACTTTATCTAGCATTAGTAACGCCACATTTAGACTACGCAGTACAATTCTGGTGTCCTTACTATAGAATGGATATCAATTCGTTAGAAAACGTACAGAGAAGAATGACTAAAATGATACATGACGTACCGGAACCTGTCATATGAAGACAGACTGAAAAGACTAAGTCTGCATTCGCTAGAGAGGCGTAGAGTAGGGGGAGACTTAATTGAGGTGTTTAAGTGGATGAATGGTATAAATAAGGGAGATATTAGCAAGGTACTTAAAGTGAGCATACAGGATAGAACTAGAAATAATGGTTTCAAACTAGAAAAATTCCGTTTCAGTAAGGAAATCGGTAGAAATTGGTTTGGTAATAGAGTAGTAGACGAATGGAATAAGCTACCTAGTAAAGTAGTTGCTGCCTCTTCCATTGAGTTTCAAGCATAGGCTAGATAAGCATATGACAAATAAGGGGTGGATATAGAATAAAGAAAATCTTATAACCAATACTAATTCAAAAAAAATTTTCTTTTCAGGTTACACTATGATAGTCTCTATTCTCCTTTCACACTTTCCTGTAAAATGTCCACGCCAGTTTTTCTATACGGCGTGGTGTTCTTTCTGGCTTTTTCCTGCCGGCTTCGGCTGGAGGGTTTGGAGGGCGGGGGAGAGCCTTCTTCTTTGCTATCCTTATCTCATTCTAGTAGTTCAGTTACTCTTCTAGGAGCTGCCTAGCATGGGTCAACCGGCCTACTGCAGTTGTCCTCTCTTCTTATGTTCTTATGTTCTTATAACATCAAAGTCAGTGTTTTAGACATTAGTCACGAAGAAGTGCTATGGAAAGGATGTTGAGACGCTGTACTGTCTTCTGCCTTTGAGAGGATAGCGTAATATTATGATAGTCACGAAGAAGTGGTGTGGGAAAGATGTAGGGCCAAAGTACTGTCTTATTCAGAGCAAAAATCTCCCTCACAAGTTAAAATGAACGACCTATAGAGGGCTTTGGTGAGGCTGTATTTCTTTCACCTTAACCTGGTCCAATGTTTATTCTTTTTCTGGTTTGTTCTTTTTATCCCCCCCCTTTATTTGTTTTAATTCCTCCCTTTATTTGTTTTATTTCCTCCCTTTATTTGTTTTATTTCCTCCCTTTATTTGTTTTATTTCCTCCCTTTATTTGTTTTATTTCCTCCCTTTATTTGTTTTATTTCCTCCCTTTATTTGTTTTATTTCCTCCCTTTATTTGTTTTATTTCCTCCCTTTATTTGTTTTATCTCCTCCCTTTACTCTTCTTATCTCCTCCCTTTACTCTTGATTCCCTCCTTTTATTCGTTTTATTCGCTCTCTTCAGTCTTTTCATCACCTCCCTTTACTCTTCTTTATCCCTTACTTTTACTCTTTTTATCCTGTCTTTACTCTTTTCATCACCTCCCTTTACTCTTCTCTAGCCTTCGTTTACTCTTTCTATCTCGCTCCTTTACTCCTTTAATTCCCTTCCTTTTACTCTTTTTCCCCCTCCTTTACTCCTTTAATTCCCTTCCTTTCATTCTTTTCCTCCTCCTTTACTCCTTTAATTCCCTTCCTTTACTCGGGTAATTTCCAGGTAGTGCCAAATGGTGCGAGTGTCAAGGACGCGACGCAGTTTACCGGTCACCACCTACAATGGATTCCAGATATTGGCTGACGCTGATGAAGAAACTCATGAGGCTCGTCTAGTGGGGGACTCAATCATCCGTGAACAGCTCGTGGTGTTCTGTGGCAGAACACCAATTAAAGAAAGCGATATTGCATTCCAGGTGCCGGACTTAATGATGTAACTGAGGCTGTGGACGCTGTTTTGGAAGGTACAACTAATGACAGTCTGGTTATCATACACACAGGTACCAACGATGTAATGCGAACCCGGTCTGAAGAGCTCCTGAACAAGTTCAAGTTGATACTGCAGCATTACAAGGAAAAAACTAAATATATTCTCATTTCAGGTGTTCTCCCCAAGACTGCAGCAAGCACTGTCTTTTACAGCAAGGCTTTTAGCTTAAATAATCGTGTGAAGGTTTATATCCAAGGAATGGTTGGGGTTTATTACTAACATAATGCCACTCAGGGATGAGTGACGCTGGTCACTCTCATCTTAAATGTCAGGACCAACTTCCCTAGCCCCGGGCTCCTGCACTCCTCGTGGAGCAACGCGGGAGAGGATGATGGATGGATGGATTAAGTCGCTTTGCTTACAGGAGGGTACTGAGTTTGTAGACACCTGGAATCACCTCTATAAGCAGTGGGCTCTGTTTGCACATGATGGTCTACACTTAAATGCAGTTGGCTCTGCTCGTCTTGGTCGGTTATTGGATGATGCAGTGCGTTTTTTCTGGCAAAAAAGCACTCATCATACGAGGCCTATAGGCGAGTCGATGTAGATGTCATGAATTGTAAACAGACAAATGCAGGCAAGGATGTTAAGGCTCTTCTTGTGAATGTGTATAGTCTGAGAAATAAATTGTCTGATTTAGAGGCTTACATTCTTGCTGAAGATTATGATGTAATAGGCATAACAGAATCATGGCTCAACACTGAACAACGAGATTTTTTAGCAGAGTACAACATACCAGGTTACAGTATTTTTAGTAATGAGAGAAATAACAGTGTGGGGGGCGGTGTACTGTTATATATTAAAGTAGGACTTCACCCAGTCGTAATTCATAAGCCTTCTATTGATAATGTTGATAGTAATTATCTTCACCTTAGAAATACATCCCGTGGCAAAACAGAACTTGGACTGATTTATCGTCTGCCCGCACAGTCTAATAACACATAGTAAAATTTACAACCAAATTGCTGAAATATGTAGCGTCCATAATACTGATATCTTTGGTGATTCTAATTTACCAATTGCCAAATGGGAACAGACTCTGTTGTCACACACAGGCTTGGACCTGTACACTAACTTGCAAGAAAGTTCATTGCATCAGTTCATAGACTGCCCAACATGAGGAGTTAGCATATTAGACCTGATTTTGGTCACGTCGGAAAACTTGGTAAATAATGTTATCGTAGGAGAAGAGTTTGGTACTAGTGACCATCGCATGGTCACATTCAACATTAATTTCAGTAACGACAATGTCAGGACTAGTTATGAGAAAGTGCCTGACTACAAGTGAGTGGACTTTCAAAAAGTAAAGGAAATAATTGGTTCTAGTGACTGGACCTCACTATTCAAACAGTGGATATTAATGAAGCATGGAAATTACTCAGATATTCTCGGTAAAGCAGTAATATTATGTATTCCAATGCGAAACCGAAGGCCCGCTAAAAATAATAAACTCAAATGATGGACTGCAGAAATTAAGCATTGCCTATCAGCTAAAAAACTTGAACACAAAACTTATACAATAACAAAGAATCTGAGTCATAAAAATAAATATGATGCTCTTCTTCAAAAAGCAAAAAAAAAAAATAATAATAATGCAGAGTAAGAAAAACTCTGGAACTTACATTGCAAGTATCTGTAAATACAGCCCAAAAGAATTTTTCAGGTATATCAGAAACAAGAAGGTAATATCACCAACAATTGGGCCACTAGTCACAGATAAAGGAGATTATACCCAGGATGAAACAGAGATGGCTAAAATTCTCAACACTTTCCTTGCATCCTTATTTACAACTGAAAATACAGAGTCTATTCCCACAGCTTTCCCTGTTACCTTAGAAGAGGGCAGCATAATTAGCGACATTACTGTCAGCAAGAATGACGTACGCGCCATAGGTAAACTCAGAGTAAAACACCAGGACCAGATAGAATATCTGCACATTCTAAAAGAGGCAGTGGATGTAATACCAAAGCCATTAGCCGAGCTTTTCAATAAATCACTAAGAAACAGTAAGGTGCCTCGTGAGTGGAAACTAGCAAATGTAACCCCGATATTCCAAAAAGGTAACAAATCACAGCCAGGAAATTATCGACCAATAAGTTTAACGTCAGTAGTGTGCAAGCTGCTGGAAACTATTCATAGAGATAAATCTGTCAAGCACTTAGAAATAAATATGTCAAAGATTCACAACATGGTTTTCGAAACAATCGCCCTTGCCTCACGAATCTCTTGGATTTTTTCTATATGTTCAATATATATGATGAGACCAGATCTGTTGACATTGTATATCCCGATTTTCAAAAAGCATTTGATAAAGTTCCCCATAAAAGATTACTTCAGAAACTGAATGCGCATGGGTTCAGAGGGAATGTGGTCGGGTGGATCGATAATTGGCTTACAGAACGTAAACAGAGGGTCATAATAAATGGTAAAGAAACGGACTGGAAAGATGTTACTAGTGGTGTGCCACACGACTCAGGACTGGGTCCTATTCTGTTTTTAATATACGTAAATGATATAAATGAGGATTTAATTTGTAAAATTACCAATTTTGCTGATGATACTAAAATTGGTAACAGAGCAGACACATCTTTACAGAAGCAGGCAATACAGAGTGACCTCGATCGACTGTTTATTTGGGCCCAAACCTGGCAGATGGACTTTAATATTAGTAAATGCACAATCCTAAACATTGGAAATAGAAATGAAAATGCCAGTTACACCATGAATAACATTCACCTAGATAATGTCAGTCATGAAAAAGACTTAGGAATTATTATAACAAATTATCTTAAACCAAGCAAACAGTGTACGGAGGCTGTTAACCCCTTAAGTCCTAGTGGCATCAATTGATGCGATTTGAGTTTTATGCCAAAATGCCTAATCGCATCAATTGAACATGGCCTGTAAAAAACTGTGAAGCGCTTGCTCCACCCCGATTATGACGTACAAGGCTTCAGGCCAATGAGAACTCGACCCTGATGTGGAGTGAGGGGGATCGGACCAACCCGGGCGGTGGGGGGGCACCCCCCTCTCGGCCGCCTCCATGCCACCCTCTACTCCACTCCCTCCTTGTCCCCCATCACTCTCCCACCCCACCACGTAACTGCATCTCTCCTCCCACAGCAACCTGCGTCCCTTCCCACCCTCTCTTGCCCCTCCTCCCTCCCTGCTAGCCTCGCCCACCCCCCCCAAACCCCACTTCATCTCTCCCTCCTTGTCCCTCACTACCCTTTCAATCCCCAACAGGCCCCCGAGTGTCAGGCCTGATGAACGTACCTGTTTCATTTTATTTCTACTTCTTCCCAAATTTTTACACCTCATTCTGTTAATTTCTCACTTCGTACCTACCAGTTTCTGTACGTACATAGTTGGAGAATGCTGTATACTGTACTACTTACGATGCATTGTATTATTATTATTATTTTTTTTTTCATTCTCCCTACCTGCCCAGATTAGCACCTCTGAGTAGTGTCTGTCTGTGTTAGTTTTCGAAAGAATATGAGGCCTTGCAGAGCTACTCCCCACACTGTTTCATCTCCCCACACATACAAACACACCTGTTTTCATGGCGGGTTTGATAAATTCCAATAAAATGGAGAGTTTCCACAAGAGAATTTGGTTGTCGCCGAAACTGTATTGATAAGTGTGATGAAGTGTAATGATAATGTGATAATTGTAATGGTATGATAAATGTGTAACGAGAAGTTGGGACAGTAAAAAGAGAAATCGGAAACAAATTATTGCTTTTCTTTTTTCCTTTCTTATACATGCATTTATAGCATTATTCAACTTTATTTTGATGTCTCTCATGGTTATGAACATTTATATGCGTCTGTGTTAGTTTTGGAATGACTATGAGGCCTTGTAGGGCTACTCTCCACACCCGTTTTATCTCCCCACATCTAGATACACACCTGTTTTATGGCTGGTATGACAAATCCCATTGAAATGGAGGGTTTCCACAAGAGAATTTGGTTGTTGCCAAAAATTTTCTCCCCAAGTACCACCAAGGCCATGTAGGCCTACTCCCCACACTAGTTATCTCCTCACACCTACATACACATCTGTTTTCATGGTAGATGTTACAAAACACACTGAAGTGCTTTCTTTTCATGCGAGAAGCTGGTTATTTCCAACCCCCGTACCTATAGGCCTACTCTCCACAGCCTACTTTATCTCTCCACAGTCTAGTAATCTCCCCACACCTACATACACCTGTTTTCATGGTTGGTGTGACAAACCAATTTGAAATGACTTGTTTCAATTAGAAAAATAGGTAATCAAAATTTTCATGGTTTCGATTGTTTTCCAGGGGTAACTATCATAAACATTTTTTGAACCTTGACGCGCGATTGTTCGGTAACCATTAGGCCTACGGGGGTACGGATTGCGTTGTCAGGTGTGTATATTCTTCCTCTTTAGCCAGAACACAGTAAATTTGCCCTTGGTGAAAGTCGCCAAAGCACCCCCGAATTGCGGTTGTGGGAGGTACCCTGCTAAGGGGTTAAGAGGGCCAACAAATTAATCAGATTCATTGGTGGAGTGTTCGAAGGCAAATCCAATAATATCATCCTCACCTTATATCATTCTCTAGTTCACCCACATTTTAAGTATTGTGTCCAGTTCTGGTCACCTTATTACAAAAAACATACAGAGAAACATGAAAGAGTACAACGTCGGGTAACCAAAATGATACCTAGCTTGAGAAACAAACCATATGAGGAGTGTTTAGAAGCCCTGAATCTCTTCACCCTAACTAAACGCAGATTACGAGGAGATTTAATTCAAGTATTTAAAATATTCAGAAGACACGATAACATGGCTGTTGATAATTACTTCACAGTTGATCACTCGAATTATACTACAGGCAATGGTCACAAAATAACTGGCAAACGATTTCAGTTGCATGAAGCTAAGCATTTCTTCTTTAACAGAAATGGTGGTAGTTGTGGTGGTAATGGTGGTAGGTGTGGTAGTACTGGTGGAAGTTGTGGTAGTAATGGCGACAGTTGTGGTAGTATTGGTGGTAGTTGTAAATTCTGTTGCTATGGTAAGCCTAACTTTATCGACTGACAAAAATGCGTACAATAATGAAAGAGAGAGAGAGAGAGAGAGAGAGAGAGAGAGAGGGGTACTCCACGACCCCAGGCCTCGCCCATACACACGCCCTTGTGGTCATTAATCTCTGTCTGTCTGTCTGTCTGTCTCTCTGACCCACATTCCCTTTGCCTTTGAAGATTTCTTAACATACCCTCCTCGGCGATTCATTTTGCATATCACAGGTTTTTATTCCCCAGTAATCTTATAAGACAAACTTTGAAGCTAAAATAAAGCATAAATAAAACAAAGGAGAATATCAAGGTGTAGTGAGCAGATCAAGTCGCTAAGATAAAGGTGCTACGAATCCTACACACCTAGAATACGACCTCCTGCCTGTCTGTCTGTCTGTCTGTCATACAAGCACACCTTTCCCTTTTCTATAGTTCTTTTACCTTAACTTGGCCCAGATTTTCTTTTCTGTTGTGGCCAATTTCACGTAGCACAGTGGTTGAAAAAAGACCACGTTACAGCCCAGCATCCTTTCCGTAGCACTTCTTCGTGACTAGCATCTATCTGTTATTACTGTTATTACACGTGGACATTCAAGATGGAGGGATGGCATTTTGGGGTCACGCTGAAGTAAAGAATATAAGCCTAGCCTGTCTCTCTGTCTCCCTCTCTCTCTCTCTCTCTCTCTCTTTCTATCTGTCTATCTCACATCAGGGTAAGTATGGCGTTACAACCATTTTCTTTCTGCTCTCGTCACATAAATAGCAATACCATCACTATAATTCACTAGTTATTATTTACTAGTTATTATTTACTAGTTATTATTTACTAGTCCCACTGCCTACCTTCCTTTCTTTTATTTTATTTTATTAATTAATTTATTTATTTATGAGGACTTTTTGAGCTACAGGTGAGAGAGAGAGAGAGACTGCCTTCGCTGCCTCACACAGCAGTAGTCAGGAAAGATCTGTGTCACTCTTCTACGGTTGTTTTATCTGTCTGGCTATTTTATCTATCTATCTACCTATCTATCTGTCTGTCTATCTATCTATTTATCAGTCTATCTATCAATCTATCTATCTGTCCATCTACCTATCTATCAGTCAGTCCGTCTACTTACCCACCTACCCATCTATCTATCTATCTATCTATCTATCTAACTGCCTCTCACAGACTAATAAAACAAGCCAGTACGTAGCACAAACAGACTGAAAAACACAGATTAAAACCGCTAAAAATCATTATTTTATTCTATCTCAACCTCCTGCTGACTGGGACGAGAGAGAGAGAGAGAGAATATGAGGAACAGCGTATGATAGTGAAGTGACTGACGGAAGAAGGTGATTAAGAGTAGCATTAGAATAGTAGTAGTAGAAGTAGTAGTAGTAGCAAGAGTATAGTACTAGTAGTAGTTGTAGTAGTAGTAGTAGTAGCAAGAGTATAGTACTAGTAGTAGTAGTAGTAGTAGTAGTAGCAGCAGCAGTAGCAGAGAGATAGAGAGAGAGAGAGAGAGAGAGAGAGAGAGAGAGAGAGAGAGAGAGAGTCTCCTGCCATATATGCCTGAGGGTAAGAGTAAGAGTGAGAGTGACGGAGAGGTAAGGGAGTCACCACCATAACATCAAAGTCAGTTTTTAGACGTTAGTCACGAAGAAGTGCTATGGAAAGGATGTTGAGCCGCTGTACTGTCTTCTCCCATTGAGAGGATAGCATAATATTATGATAGTCACGAAGAAGTGGTGTGGGAAAGATGTAGGGCCAAAGTACTGTGTTATTCAGAGCAAAAATCTCCCTTACAAGTTAAAATGAACGACCTATAGAGGGCTTTGGTGAGGCTGTATTTCTTTCACCTTAACCTGGTCCAATGTTTATTCTTTTTCTGGTTTGTTCTTTTTATCCCCCCCCCTTTATTTGTTTTATTTCCTCCCTTTATTTGTTTTATTTCCTCCCTTTATTTGTTTTATTTCCTCCCTTTATTTGTTTTATTTCCTCCCTTTATTTGTTTTATTTCCTCCCTTTATTTGTTTTATTTCCTCCCTTTATTTGTTTTATTTCCTCCCTTTATTTGTTTTATTTCCTCCCTTTATTTGTTTTATTTCCTCCCTTTATTTGTTTTATTTCCTCCCTTTATTTGTTTTATTTCCTCCCTTTATTTGTTTTATTTCCTCCCTTTATTTGTTTTATTTCCACCCTTTATTTGTTTTATTTCCCCCCTTTATTTGTTTTATTTCCTCCCTTTATTTGTTTTATTTCCTCCCTTTATTTGTTTTATTTCCACCCTTTATTTGTTTTATTTCCTCCCTTTATTTGTTTTATTTCCACCCTTTATTTGTTTTATTTCCTCCCTTTATTTGTTTTATTTCCTCCCTTTATTTGTTTTATTTCCCCCCTTATTTGTTTTATTTCCTCCCTTTATTTGTTTTATTTCCTCCCTTTATTTGTTTTATTTCCTCCCTTTATTTGTTTTATTTCCTCCCTTTATTTGTTTTATTCCCTCCCTTTATTTGTTTTATTTCCTCCCTTTATTTGTTTTATTTCCTCCCCTTATTTGTTTTATTTCCTCCCTTTATTTGTTTTATTCCCTCCCTTTACTCTTCTTATCTCCTCCCTTTACTCTTTATTCCCTCCTTTTATTCGTTTTATTCGCTCTCTTCAGTCTTTTCATCACCTCCCTTTACTCTTCTTTATCCCTTACTTTTACTCTTTTTATCCTCTCTTCACTCTTTTCATCACCTCCCTTTACTCTTCTCTGGCCTTCGTTTACTCTTTCAGTGTCGCTCCTTCACTCCTTTAATTCCCTTCCTTTTACTCTTTTTCCCCCTCCTTTACTCCTTTAATTCCCTTCCTTTTACTCTTTTCCCCCCTCCTTTACTCCTTTAATTCCCTTCCTTTACTCGGGTAATTTCCAGGTAGTGCCAAATGGTGCGAGTGTCAAGGACGCGACGCAGTTTACCGGTCACCACCTACAATGGATTCCAGATATTGGCTGACGCTGATCAAGAAACTCATGAGGCTCGACTAGTGGGGGACTCAATCATCCGTGAACAGCTCGTGGTGTTCTGTGGCAGAACACCAATTAAAGAAAGCGATATTGCATTCCAGGTGCCGGACTTAATGATGTAACTGAGGCTGTGGACGCTGTTTTGGAAGGTACAACTAATGACAGTCTGGTTATCATTCACACAGGTACCAACGATGTAATGCGAACCCGGTCTGAAGAGCTCCTGAACAAGTTCAAGTTGATACTGCAGCATTACAAGGAAAAAACTAAATATATTCTCATTTCAGGTGTTCTCCCCAAGACTGCAGCAAACACTGTCTTTTACAGAAAGGCTTTTAGCTTAAATAATCGTGTGAAGGTTTATATCCAAGGAATGGTTGGGGTTTATTACTAACACAATGCCACTCAGGGATGAGTGAGGCTGGTCACTCTCATCTTAAATGTCAGGACCAACTTGCCTAGCCCCGGGCTCCTGCACTCCTCGTGGAGCAACGCGGGAGAGGATGAAGGATGGATGGATTAAGTCACTTTGCATACAGGAGGGTATTGAGTTTGCAGACACCTGGAATCACCTCTATAAGCACTGGGCTCTGTTTGCACATGATGGTCTACACTTAAATGCAGTTGGCTCTGCTCGTCTTGGTCGGTTATTGGATGATGCAGTGCGTTTCTTCTGGCAAAAAAGCACTCATCATACGAGGCCTATAGGCGAGTCGATGCAGATGTCATGAATCGTAAACAGACAAATGCAGGCAAGGATGTTAAGGCTCTTCTTGTGAATGTCCACAGTCTGAGAAATAAATTGTCTGATTTAGAGGCTTACATTCTTGTTCAAGATTATGATGTAATAGGCATAACAGAATCATGGCTCAACACTGAACAACGAGATTTTTTAGCAGAGTACAACATACCATGTTACAGTATTTTTAGTAATGAGAGAAATAACAGTGTGGCGGGCGGTGTACTGTTATATATTAAAGTAGGACTTCACCCAGTCGTAATTCATAAGCCTTCTATTGATAATGTTGATAGTAATTATCTTCACCTTAGAAATACATCCCGTGGCAAAACAGAACTTGGACTGATTTATCGTCTGCCCGCACAGTCTAATAACACATAGTAAAATTTACAACCAAATTGCTGAAATATGTAGCACCCATAATACTGAAATCTTTGGTGATTCTACTTTACCAATTGCCAAATGGGCACAGACTCTGTTGTCACACACAAGCTTGGACCTGTACACTAACTTGCAAGAAAGTTCATTGCATCAGTTCATAGACTGCCCAACATGAGGAGTTAGCGTAATAGACCTGATTTTGGTCACATCGGAAAACTTGGTAAATAATGTTATCGTCGGAGAAGAGTTTGGTACTAGTGACCATCGCATGGTCACATTCAACATTAATTTCAGTAACGACAATGTCAGGACTAGTTATGAGAAAGTGCCTGACTACAAGTGAGTGGACTTTCAAAAAGTAAAGGAAATAATTGGTTCTAGTGACTGGACCTCACTATTCAAACAGTGGATATTAATGAAGCATGGAAATTACTCAGATATTCTCGGTAAAGCAGTAATATTATGTATTCCAATGCGAAACCGAAGGCCCGCTAAAAATAATAAACTCAAATGATGGACTGCAGAAACTAAGCATTGCCTATCAGCTAAAAAACTTGAACACAAAACTTATACAATAACAAAGAATCTGAGTGATAAAAATAAATATGACGCTCTTCTTCAAAAAGCAAAAAAAAAAAAATAATAATGCAGAGTAAGAAAAACTCTGGAACTTACATTGCAAGTATCTGTAAATACAGCCCAAAAGAATTTTTCAGGTATACCAGAAACAAGAAGGTAATATCACCAACAATTGGGCCACTAGTCACAGATAAAGGAGATTATACCCAGGATGAAACAGAGATGGCTAAAATTCTCAACACTTTCCTTGCATCCTTATTTACAATTGAAAATACAGAGTCTATTCCCACAGCTTTCCCTGTTACCTTAGAAGAGGGCAGCATAATTAGCGACATTACTGTCAGCAAGAATGACGTACGCGCCATAGGTAAACTCAGAGTAAAACACCAGGACCAGATAGAATATCTGCACATTCTAAAAGAGGCAGTGGATGTAATACCAAAGCCATTAGCCGAGCTTTTCAATAAATCACTAAGAAACAGTAAGATGCCTCGTGAGTGGAAACTAGCAAATGTAATTCTGATATTCCAAAAAGGACTCAAATCACAGCCAGGAAATTATCGACCAATAAGTTTAACGTCAGTAGTGTGCAAGCTGCTGGAAACTATTCATAGAGATAAATCTGTCAAGTACTTAGAAATATATATGTCAAAGATTCACAACATGGTTTTCGAAACAATCGCCCTTGCCTCACGAATCTCATGGATTTTTTCTATATGTTCAATATATATGATGAGACCAGATCTGTTGACATTGTATATCCCGATTTTCAAAAAGCATTTGATAAAGTTCCCCATAAAAGATTACTTCAGAAACTGAATGCACATGGGTTCAGAGGGAATGTGGTCGGGTGGATCGATAATTGGCTTACAGAACGTAAACAGAGGGTCATAATAAATGGTAAAGAAACTGACTGGAAAGATGTTACTAGTGGTGTGCCACACGGCTCAGGACTGGGTCCTATTCTGTTTTTAATATACGTAAATGATATAAATGAGGATTTAATTTGTAAAATTACCAATTTTGCTGATGATACTAAAATTGGTAACAGAGCAGACACATCTTTACGGAAGAAGGCAATAGAGAGTGACCTCGATCGACTGTTTATTTGGGCCCAAACCTGGCAGATGGACTTTAATATTAGTAAATGCACAATCCTAAACATTGGAAATAGAAATGAAAATGCCAGTTACACCATGAATAACATTCACCTAGATAATGTCAGTCATGAAAAAGACTTAGGAATTATTATAACAAATTATCTTAAACCAAGCAAACAGTGTACGGAGGCTGTTAACCCCTTAAGTCCTAGTGGCATCAATTGATGCGATTTGAGTTTTATGCCAAAATGCCTAATCGCATCAACTGAACATGGCCTGTAAAAAACTGCGAAGCGCTTGCTCCACCCCGATTATGACGTACAAGGCTTCAGGCCAATGAGAACTCGACCCTGATGTGGAGTGAGGGGGGATCGGACCAACCCGGGCGGTGGGGGGGCACCCCCCTCTCGGCCGCCTCCATGCCACCCTTTACTCCACTCCCTCCTAGTCCCCCATCACTCTCCCACCCCACCACGTAACTGCATCTCTCCTCCCACAGCAACCTGCGTCCTTTCCCACCCTCTCTTGCCCCTCCTCCCTCCCTGCTAGCCTCGCCCACCCCCCCCCCAAACCCCACTTCATCTCTCCCTCCTTGTCCCTCACTACCCTTCCAACCCCCAACAGGCCCCCGAGTGTCAGGCCTGATGAACGTACCTGTTTCATTTTATTTCTACTTCTTCCCAATTTTTTACACCTCAGTCTGTTCATTTCTCACTTCGTACCTACCAGTTTCTGTACGTACGTAGCTGGAGAATGCTGTATGTTGTACCATATACGATGCATCTTATTATTATTATTATTATTTTTTTTTTTCATTCTCTCTACCTGCCCAGATTAGCACCTCTGAGTAGTGTCCGTCTGTGTTAGTTTTCGAAAGACTATGAGGCCTTGCAGGGCCGCTCCCCGCACCTGTTTCATCTCTCCACAAATACAAACACACCTGTTTTCATGGCTGGTGTGATAAATTCCAATGAAATGGAGAGTTTACACAAGAGAATTTGGTTGTCGCCGAAACTGTATTGATAAGTGTGATGAAGTGTAATGATAATGTGATAATTGTAATGGTATGATAAATGTGTAACGAGAAGTTGGGACAGTAAAAAGAGAAATCGGAAACAAATTATTGCTTTTCTTTTTTCCTTTCTTATACATGCATTTATAGCATTATTCAACTTTATTTTGATGTCTCTCATGGTTATGAACATTTATATGCGTCTGTGTTAGTTTTGGAATGACTATGAGGCCTTGTAGGGCTACTCTCCACACCCGTTTTATCTCCCCACATCTAGATACACACCTGTTTTATGGCTGGTATGACAAATCCCATTGAAATGGAGGGTTTCCACAAGAGAATTTGGTTGTTGCCAAAAATTTTCTCCCCAAGTACCACCAAGGCCATGTAGGCCTACTCCCCACACTAGTTATCTCCTCACACCTACATACACATCTGTTTTCATGGTAGATGTTACAAAACACACTGAAGTGCTTTCTTTTCATGCGAGAAGCTGGTTATTTCCAACCCCCGTACCTATAGGCCTACTCTCCACAGCCTACTTTATCTCTCCACAGTCTAGTAATCTCCCCACACCTACATACACCTGTTTTCATGGTTGGTGTGACAAACCAATTTGAAATGACTTGTTTCAATTAGAAAAATAGGTAATCAAAATTTTCATGGTTTCGATTGTTTTCCAGGGGTAACTATCATAAACATTTTTTGAACCTTGACGCGCGATTGTTCGGTAACCATTAGGCCTACGGGGGTACGGATTGCGTTGTCAGGTGTGTATATTCTTCCTCTTTAGCCAGAACACAGTAAATTTGCCCTTGGTGAAAGTCGCCAAAGCACCCCCGAATTGCGGTTGTGGGAGGTACCCTGCTAAGGGGTTAAGAGGGCCAACAAATTAATCAGATTCATTGGTGGAGTGTTCGAAGGCAAATCCAATAATATCATCCTCACCTTATATCATTCTCTAGTTCACCCACATTTTAAGTATTGTGTCCAGTTCTGGTCACCTTATTACAAAAAACATACAGAGAAACATGAAAGAGTACAACGTCGGGTAACCAAAATGATACCTAGCTTGAGAAACAAACCATATGAGGAGTGTTTAGAAGCCCTGAATCTCTTCACCCTAACTAAACGCAGATTACGAGGAGATTTAATTCAAGTATTTAAAATATTCAGAAGACACGATAACATGGCTGTTGATAATTACTTCACAGTTGATCACTCGAATTATACTACAGGCAATGGTCACAAAATAACTGGCAAACGATTTCAGTTGCATGAAGCTAAGCATTTCTTCTTTAACAGAAATGGTGGTAGTTGTGGTGGTAATGGTGGTAGGTGTGGTAGTACTGGTGGAAGTTGTGGTAGTAATGGCGACAGTTGTGGTAGTATTGGTGGTAGTTGTAAATTCTGTTGCTATGGTAAGCCTAACTTTATCGACTGACAAAAATGCGTACAATAATGAAAGAGAGAGAGAGAGAGAGAGAGAGAGAGAGAGAGAGAGGGGTACTCCACGACCCCAGGCCTCGCCCATACACACGCCCTTGTGGTCATTAATCTCTGTCTGTCTGTCTGTCTGTCTCTCTGACCCACATTCCCTTTGCCTTTGAAGATTTCTTAACATACCCTCCTCGGCGATTCATTTTGCATATCACACGTTTTTATTCCCCAGTAATCTTATAAGACAAACTTTGAAGCTAAAATAAAGCATAAATAAAACAAAGGAGAATATCAAGGTGTAGTGAGCAGATCAAGTCGCTAAGATAAAGGTGCTACGAATCCTACACACCTAGAATACGACCTCCTGCCTGTCTGTCTGTCTGTCTGTCATTCAAGCACACCTTTCCCTTTTCTATAGTTCTTTTACCTTAACTTGGCCCAGATTTTCTTTTCTGTTGTGGCCAATTTCACGTAGCACAGTGGTTGAAAAAAGACCACGTTACAGCCCAGCATCCTTTCCGTAGCACTTCTTCGTGACTAGCATCAATCTGTTATTACACGTGGACATTCAAGATGGAGGGATGGCATTTTGGGGTCACGTTGAAGTAAAGAATATAAGCCTAGCCTGTCTCTCTCTCTCCCTCTCTCTCTCTCTCTCTCTCTCTCTCTCTCTCTCTCTCTCTCTCTCTCTCTCTATCTATCTATCTCACATCAGGGTAGGTATGGCGTTACAATCATTTTCTTTCTCCTCTCGTCACATAAATAGCAATACCATCACTATAATTCACTAGTTATTATTTACTAGTTATTATTTACTAGTTATTATTTACTAGTCCCACTGCCTACCTTCCTTTCTTTTATTTTATTTTATTAATTAATTTATTTATTTATGAGGACTTTTTGAGCTACAGGTGAGAGAGAGAGAGAGACTGCCTTCGCTGCCTCACACAGCAGTAGTCAGGAAAGATCTGTGTCACTCTTCTACGGTTGTTTTATCTGTCTGGCTATTTTATCTATCTATCTACCTATCTATCTGTCTGTCTATCTATCTATTTATCAGTCTATCTATCAATCTATCTATCTGTCCATCTACCTATCTATCAGTCAGTCCGTCTACTTACCCACCTACCCATCTATCTATCTATCTATCTATCTATCTATCTAACTGCCTCTCACAGACTAATAAAACAAGCCAGTACGTAGCACAAACAGACTGAAAAACACAGATTAAAACCGCTAAAAATCATTATTTTATTCTATCTCAACCTCCTGCTGACTGGGACGAGAGAGAGAGAGAGAGAGAGAGAGAATATGAGGAACAGCGTATGATAGTGAAGTGACTGACGGAAGAAGGTGATTAAGAGTAGCATTAGAATAGTAGTAGTAGAAGTAGTAGTAGTAGCAAGAGTATAGTACTAGTAGTAGTTGTAGTAGTAGTAGTAGTAGCAAGAGTATAGTACTAGTAGTAGTAGTAGTAGTAGTAGTAGCAGCAGCAGTAGCAGAGAGAAAGAGAGAGAGAGAGAGAGAGAGAGAGAGAGAGAGAGAGAGAGAGAGAGTCTCCTGCCATATATGCCTGAGGGTAAGAGTAAGAGTGAGAGTGACGGAGAGGTAAGGGAGTCACCACCATAACATCAAAGTCAGTTTTTAGACATTAGTCACGAAGAATTGCTATGAAAAGGATGTTGAGCCGCTTACCGACCTCTGCCATTGAGAGGATAGGATAATATAATGATAGTCACGAAGAAGTGGTATGGGAAAGATGTAGGGCCAAAGTACTGTGTTATTCAGAGCAAAAATCTCCCTTACAGGTTAAAATGAACGACCTATAGAGGGCTTTGGTGAGGCTGTATTTCTTTCACCTTAACCTGGTCCAATGTTTATTCTTTTTCTGGTTTGTTCTTTTTATCCCCCCCCCCTTTATTTGTTTTATTTCCCCCCCTTATTTGTTTTATTTCCTCCCTTTATTTGTTTTATTTCCTCCCTTTATTTGTTTTATTTCCACCCTTTATTTGTTTTATTTCCACCCTTTATTTGTTTTATTTCCACCCTTTATTTGTTTTATTTCCTCCCTTTATTTGTTTTATTTCCTCCCTTTATTTGTTTTATTTCCTCCCTTTATTTGTTTTATTTCCTCCCTTTATTTGTTTTATTTCCTCCCTTTATTTGTTTTATTTCCTCCCTTTATTTGTTTTATTTCCTCCCTTTATTTGTTTTATTTCCTCCCTTTATTTGTTTTATTTCCTCCCTTTATTTGTTTTATTTCCACCCTTTATTTGTTTTATTTCCACCCTTTATTTGTTTTATTTCCTCCCTTTATTTGTTTTATTTCCTCCCTTTATTTGTTTTATTTCCTCCCTTTATTTGTTTTATTTCCTCCCTTTATTTGTTTTATTTCCTCCCTTTATTTGTTTTATTTCCTCCCTTTATTTGTTTTATTTCCTCCCTTTATTTGTTTTATTTCCTCCCTTTATTTGTTTTATTTCCTCCCTTTATTTGTTTTATTTCCTCCCTTTATTTGTTTTATTTCCTCCCTTTATTTGTTTTATTTCCTCCCTTTATTTGTTTTATTTCCTCCCTTTATTTGTTTTATTTCCTCCCTTTATTTGTTTTATTTCCTCCCTTTATTTGTTTTATTTCCTCCTTTTATTTGTTTTATTTCCTCTCTTTAGTCTTTTTATCACCTCCCTTTATTTGTTTTATTCCCTCCCTTTATTTGTTTTATTTACTCCCTTTACTCTTTTTATCCTCCTCTTCACTCTTTTCATCACCTCCCTTTACTCTTCTCTGGCCTTCGTTTACTCTTTCAGTGTCGCTCTCTTCACTCCTTTTCATCACCTCCTTTACTCTTCTCTGGCCTTCGCTTACTCTTTCAGTCCCCCTCCTTTACTCCTTTAATTCCCTTCCTTTTACTCTTTTTCCCCCTCCTTTACTCCTTTAATTCCCTTCCTTTACTCGGGTAATTTCCAGGTAGTACCAAATGGTGCGAGTGTCAAGGACGCGACGCAGTTTACCGGTCACCACCTACAATGGATTCCAGATATTGGCTGACGCTGATCAAGAAACTCATGAGGCTCGACTAGTGGGGGACTCAATCATCCGTGAACAGCTCGTGGTGTTCTGTGGCAGAGCACCAATTAAAGAAAGCGATATTGCATTCCAGGTGCCGGACTTAATGATGTAACTGAGGCTGTGGACGGTGTTTTGGAAGGTACAACTAATGACAGTCTGGTTATCATACACACAGGTACCAACGATGTAATGCGGACCCGGTCTGAAGAGCTCCTGAACAAGTTCAAGTTGATACTGCAGCATTACAAGGAAAAAACTAAATATATTCTCATTTCAGGTGTTCTCCCCAGGACTGCAGCAAACACTGTCTTTTACAGAAAGGCTTTTAGCTTAAATAATCGTGTGAAGGTTTATATCCAAGGAATGATTGGGGTTTATTACTAACATAATGGCACTCAGGGATGAGTGAGGCTGGTCACTCTCATCTTAAATGTCAGGACCAACTTGCCTAGCCCTGGGGTCATGCACTCCTCGTGGAGCAACGCGGGAGAGGATGATGGATGGATGGATTAAGTCGCTTTGCTTACAGGAGGGTATTGAGTTTGCAGACACCTGGAATCACCTCTATAAGCACTGGGCTCTGTTTGCACATGATGGTCTACACTTAAATGCAGTTGGCTCTGCTCGTCTTGGTCGGTTATTGGATGATGCAGTGCGTTTCTTCTGGCAAAAAAGCACTCATCATACGAGGCCTATAGGCGAGTCGATGCAGATGTCATGAATCGTAAACAGACAAATGGAGGCAAGGATGTTAAGGCTCTTCTTGTGAATATGCATAGTCTGAGAAATAAATTGTCTGATTTAGAGGCTTACATTCTTGTTCAAGATTATGATGTAATAGGCATAACAGAATCATGGCTCAACACTGAACAACGAGATTTTTTAGCAGAGTACAACATACCATGTTACAGTATTTTTAGTAATGAGAGAAATAACAGTGTGGCGGGCGGTGTACTGTTATATATTAAAGTAGGACTTCACCCAGTCGTAATTCATAAGCCTTCCATTGATAATGTTGATAGTAATTATCTTCACCTTAGAAATACATCCCGTGGCAAAACAGAACTTGGACTGATTTATCGTCTGCCCGCACAGTCTAATAACACATAGTAAAATTTACAACCAAATTGCTGAAATATGTAGCACCCATAATACTGAAATCTTTGGTGATTCTACTTTACCAATTGCCAAATGGGCACAGACTCTGTTGTCACACACAAGCTTGGACCTGTACACTAACTTGCAAGAAAGTTCATTGCATCAGTTCATAGACTGCCCAACATGAGGAGTTAGCGTAATAGACCTGATTTTGGTCACATCGGAAAACTTGGTAAATAATGTTATCGTCGGAGAAGAGTTTGGTACTAGTGACCATCGCATGGTCACATTCAACATTAATTTCAGTAACGACAATGTCAGGACTAGTTATGAGAAAGTGCCTGACTACAAGTGAGTGGACTTTCAAAAAGTAAAGGAAATAATTGGTTCTAGTGACTGGACCTCACTATTCAAACAGTGGATATTAATGAAGCATGGAAATTATTCACAGATATTCTCGGTAAAGCAGTAATATTATGTATACCAATGCAAAACCAAAGGCCCGCTAAAAATAATAAACCCAAACGATGGAATGCAGAAATTAAGCATTGCCTATAAGCTAAAAAACTTGCACACAAAAATTATACAGTAACAAAGAATCTGAGTCATAAAAATAAATATGATGCTCTTCTTCAAAAAGCAAAAAAAAAAAAATAATAATAATGCAGAGTAAGAAAAACTCTGGAACTTACATTGCAAGTATCTGTAAATACAGCCCAAAAGAATTTTTCAGGTATATCAGAAACAAGAAGGTAATATCACCAACAATTGGGCCACTAGTCACAGATAAAGGAGATTATACCCAGGATGAAACAGAGATGGCTAAAATTCTCAACACTTTCCTTGCATCCTTATTTACAACTGAAAATACAGAGTCTATTCCCACAGCTTTCCCTGTTACCTTAGAAGAGGGCAGCATAATTAGCGACATTACTGTCAGCAAGAATGACGTACGCGCCATAGGTAAACTCAGAGTAAAACACCAGGACCAGATAGAATATCTGCACATTCTAAAAGAGGCAGTGGATGTAATACCAAAGCCATTAGCCGAGCTTTTCAATAAATCACTAAGAAACAGTAAGATGCCTCGTGAGTGGAAACTAGCAAATGTAATTCTGATATTCCAAAAAGGACTCAAATCACAGCCAGGAAATTATCGACCAATAAGTTTAACGTCAGTAGTGTGCAAGCTGCTGGAAACTATTCATAGAGATAAATCTGTCAAGTACTTAGAAATATATATGTCAAAGATTCACAACATGGTTTTCGAAACAATCGCCCTTGCCTCACGAATCTCATGGATTTTTTCTATATGTTCAATATATATGATGAGACCAGATCTGTTGACATTGTATATCCCGATTTTCAAAAAGCATTTGATAAAGTTCCCCATAAAAGATTACTTCAGAAACTGAATGCGCATGGGTTCAGAGGGAATGTGGTCGGGTGGATCGATAATTGGCTTACAGAACGTAAACAGAGGGTCATAATAAATGGTAAAGAAACTGACTGGAAAGATGTTACTAGTGGTGTGCCACACGGCTCAGGACTGGGTCCTATTCTGTTTTTAATATACGTAAATGATATAAATGAGGATTTAATTTGTAAAATTACCAATTTTGCTGATGATACTAAAATTGGTAACAGAGCAGACACATCTTTACGGAAGAAGGCAATAGAGAGTGACCTCGATCGACTGTTTATTTGGGCCCAAACCTGGCAGATGGACTTTAATATTAGTAAATGCACAATCCTAAACATTGGAAATAGAAATGAAAATGCCAGTTACACCATGAATAACATTCACCTAGATAATGTCAGTCATGAAAAAGACTTAGGAATTATTATAACAAATTATCTTAAACCAAGCAAACAGTGTACGGAGGCTGTTAACCCCTTAAGTCCTAGTGGCATCAATTGATGCGATTTGAGTTTTATGCCAAAATGCCTAATCGCATCAACTGAACATGGCCTGTAAAAAACTGCGAAGCGCTTGCTCCACCCCGATTATGACGTACAAGGCTTCAGGCCAATGAGAACTCGACCCTGATGTGGAGTGAGGGGGGATCGGACCAACCCGGGCGGTGGGGGGGCACCCCCCTCTCAGCCGCCTCCATGCCACCCTTTACTCCACTCCCTCCTAGTCCCCCATCACTCTCCCACCCCACCACGTAACTGCATCTCTCCTCCCACAGCAACCTGCGTCCTTTCCCACCCTCTCTTGCCCCTCCTCCCACCCTGCTAGCCTCGTCCACCCACCCCAAACCCCACCCCGTCTGTCCCTCCTTGTCCCTCACTACACTTCTAACCCCCAGCAGGCCCCGAGTGTCAGGCCTGATGAACGTACCTGTTTCATTTTATTTCTACTTCTTCCCAATTTTTTACACCTCAGTCTGTTCATTTCTCACTTCGTACCTACCAGTTTCTGTACGTACGTAGCTGGAGAATGCTGTATGTTGTACCATATACGATGCATCTTATTATTATTATTATTATTTTTTTTTTTCATTCTCTCTACCTGCCCAGATTAGCACCTCTGAGTAGTGTCCGTCTGTGTTAGTTTTCGAAAGACTATGAGGCCTTGCAGGGCCGCTCCCCGCACCTGTTTCATCTCTCCACAAATACAAACACACCTGTTTTCATGGCTGGTGTGATAAATTCCAATGAAATGGAGAGTTTACACAAGAGAATTTGGTTGTCGCCGAAACTGTATTGATAAGTGTGATGAAGTGTAATGATAATGTGATAATTGTAATGGTATGATAAATGTGTAACGAGAAGTTGGGACAGTAAAAAGAGAAATCGGAAACAAATTATTGCTTTTCTTTTTTCCTTTCTTATACATGCATTTATAGCATTATTCAACTTTATTTTGATGTCTCTCATGGTTATGAACATTTATATGCGTCTGTGTTAGTTTTGGAATGACTATGAGGCCTTGTAGGGCTACTCTCCACACCCGTTTTATCTCCCCACATCTAGATACACACCTGTTTTATGGCTGGTATGACAAATCCCATTGAAATGGAGGGTTTCCACAAGAGAATTTGTTTGTTGCCAAAAATTTTCTCCCCAAGTACCACCAAGTCCATGTAGGCCTACTCCCCACACTAGTTATCTCCTCACACCTACATACACATCTGTTTTCATGGTAGATGTTACAAAACACACTGAAGTGCTTTCTTTTCATGCGAGAAGCTGGTTATTTCCAACCCCCGTACCTATAGGCCTACTCTCCACAGCCTACTTTATCTCTCCACAGTCTAGTAATCTCCCCACACCTACATACACCTGTTTTCATGGTTGGTGTGACAAACCAATTTGAAATGACTTGTTTCAATTAGAAAAATAGGTAATCAAAATTTTCATGGTTTCGATTGTTTTCCAGGGGTAACTATCATAAACATTTTTTGAACCTTGACGCGCGATTGTTCGGTAACCATTAGGCCTACGGGGGTACGGATTGCGTTGTCAGGTGTGTATATTCTTCCTCTTTAGCCAGAACACAGTAAATTTGCCCTTGGTGAAAGTCGCCAAAGCACCCCCGAATTGCGGTTGTGGGAGGTACCCTGCTAAGGGGTTAAGAGGGCCAACAAATTAATCAGATTCATTGGTGGAGTGTTCGAAGGCAAATCCAATAATATCATCCTCACCTTATATCATTCTCTAGTTCACCCACATTTTAAGTATTGTGTCCAGTTCTGGTCACCTTATTACAAAAAACATACAGAGAAACATGAAAGAGTACAACGTCGGGTAACCAAAATGATACCTAGCTTGAGAAACAAACCATATGAGGAGTGTTTAGAAGCCCTGAATCTCTTCACCCTAACTAAACGCAGATTACGAGGAGATTTAATTCAAGTATTTAAAATATTCAGAAGACACGATAACATGGCTGTTGATAATTACTTCACAGTTGATCACTCGAATTATACTACAGGCAATGGTCACAAAATAACTGGCAAACGATTTCAGTTGCATGAAGCTAAGCATTTCTTCTTTAACAGAAATGGTGGTAGTTGTGGTGGTAATGGTGGTAGGTGTGGTAGTACTGGTGGAAGTTGTGGTAGTAATGGCGACAGTTGTGGTAGTATTGGTGGTAGTTGTAAATTCTGTTGCTATGGTAAGCCTAACTTTATCGACTGACAAAAATGCGTACAATAATGAAAGAGAGAGAGAGAGAGAGAGAGAGAGAGAGGGGTACTCCACGACCCCAGGCCTCGCCCATACACACGCCCTTGTGGTCATTAATCTCTGTCTGTCTGTCTGTCTGTCTCTCTGACCCACATTCCCTTTGCCTTTGAAGATTTCTTAACATACCCTCCTCGGCGATTCATTTTGCATATCACAGGTTTTTATTCCCCAGTAATCTTATAAGACAAACTTTGAAGCTAAAATAAAGCATAAATAAAACAAAGGAGAATATCAAGGTGTAGTGAGCAGATCAAGTCGCTAAGATAAAGGTGCTACGAATCCTACACACCTAGAATACGACCTCCTGCCTGTCTGTCTGTCTGTCTGTCATACAAGCACACCTTTCCCTTTTCTATAGTTCTTTTACCTTAACTTGGCCCAGATTTTCTTTTCTGTTGTGGCCAATTTCACGTAGCACAGTGGTTGAAAAAAGACCACGTTACAGCCCAGCATCCTTTCCGTAGCACTTCTTCGTGACTAGCATCTATCTGTTATTACTGTTATTACACGTGGACATTCAAGATGGAGGGATGGCATTTTGGGGTCACGCTGAAGTAAAGAATATAAGCCTAGCCTCTTGTAGGCCTCAATTCTCTCTCTCTCTCTCTCTCTTTCTATCTGTCTATCTCACATCAGGGTAAGTATGGCGTTACAACCATTTTCTTTCTGCTCTCGTCACATAAATAGCAATACCATCACTATAATTCACTAGTTATTATTTACTAGTTATTATTTACTAGTTATTATTTACCAGTTATTATTGACTAGTTATTATTGACTAGTTATTATTTACTAGTTATTATTGACTAGTTATTATTTACTAGTTATTATTTACTAGTTTTTATTTACTAGTTATTATTGACTAGTTATTATTGACTAGTTATTATTGACTAGTTATTATTTACTAGTTATTATTTACTAGTTATTATTTACTAGTTATTATTGACTAGTCCCACTGCCTACCTTCCTTTATTTTATTTTATTTATTTATTTATTTATTTATGAGGACTTTTTGAGCTACAGGTGAGAGAGAGAGAGATTGTCACAGCCATAACATCAAAGTCAGTGTTTTAGACGTTAGTCACGAAGAAGTGCTATGGAAAGGATGTTGAGCCGCTGTACTGTCTTCTCCCATTGAGAGGATAGCATAATATTATGATAGTCACGAAGAAGTGGTGTGGGAAAGATGTAGGGCCAAAGTACTGTGTTATTCAGAGCAAAAATCTCCCTTACAAGTTAAAATGAACGACCTATAGAGGGCTTTGGTGAGGCTGTATTTCTTTCACCTTAACCTGGTCCAATGTTTATTCTTTTTCTGGTTTGTTCTTTTTATCCCCCCCCCTTTATTTGTTTTATTTCCTCCCCTTATTTGTTTTATTTCCTCCCTTTATTTGTTTTATTTCCTCCCTTTATTTGTTTTATTTCCTCCCTTTATTTGTTTTATCTCCTCCCTTTATTTGTTTTATTTCCTCCCTTTATTTGTTTTATTTCCTCCCTTTATTTGTTTTATTTCCTCCCTTTATTTGTTTTATTTCCTCCCTTTATTTGTTTTATTTCCTCCCTTTATTTGTTTTATTTCCTCCCTTTATTTGTTTTATTTCCTCCCTTTATTTGTTTTATTTCCTCCCTTTATTTGTTTTATTTCCACCCTTTATTTGTTTTATTTCCCCCCTTTATTTGTTTTATTTCCTCCCTTTATTTGTTTTATTTCCTCCCTTTATTTGTTTTATTTCCACCCTTTATTTGTTTTATTTCCTCCCTTTATTTGTTTTATTTCCACCCTTTATTTGTTTTATTTCCTCCCTTTATTTGTTTTATTTCCTCCCTTTATTTGTTTTATTTCCTCCCTTTATTTGTTTTATTTCCTCCCTTTATTTGTTTTATTTCCTCCCTTTATTTGTTTTATTTCCTCCCTTTATTTGTTTTATTTCCTCCCTTTATTTGTTTTATTCCCTCCCTTTATTTGTTTTATTTCCTCCCTTTATTTGTTTTATTTCCTCCCCTTATTTGTTTTATTTCCTCCCTTTATTTGTTTTATTCCCTCCCTTTACTCTTCTTATCTCCTCCTTTTACTCTTTATTCCCTCCTTTTATTCGTTTTATTCGCTCTCTTCAGTCTTTTCATCACCTCCCTTTACTCTTCTTTATCCCTTACTTTTACTCTTTTTATCCTCTCTTCACTCTTTTCATCACCTCCCTTTACTCTTCTCTGGCCTTCGTTTACTCTTTCAGTGTCGCTCCTTCACTCCTTTAATTCCCTTCCTTTTACTCTTTTTCCCCCTCCTTTACTCCTTTAATTCCCTTCCTTTTACTCTTTTCCCCCCTCCTTTACTCCTTTAATTCCCTTCCTTTACTCGGGTAATTTCCAGGTAGTGCCAAATGGTGCGAGTGTCAAGGACGCGACGCAGTTTACCGGTCACCACCTACAATGGATTCCAGATATTGGCTGACGCTGATCAAGAAACTCATGAGGCTCGACTAGTGGGGGACTCAATCATCCGTGAACAGCTCGTGGTGTTCTGTGGCAGAACACCAATTAAAGAAAGCGATATTGCATTCCAGGTGCCGGACTTAATGATGTAACTGAGGCTGTGGACGCTGTTTTGGAAGGTACAACTAATGACAGTCTGGTTATCATTCACACAGGTACCAACGATGTAATGCGAACCCGGTCTGAAGAGCTCCTGAACAAGTTCAAGTTGATACTGCAGCATTACAAGGAAAAAACTAAATATATTCTCATTTCAGGTGTTCTCCCCAAGACTGCAGCAAACACTGTCTTTTACAGAAAGGCTTTTAGCTTAAATAATCGTGTGAAGGTTTATATCCAAGGAATGGTTGGGGTTTATTACTAACACAATGCCACTCAGGGATGAGTGAGGCTGGTCACTCTCATCTTAAATGTCAGGACCAACTTGCCTAGCCCCGGGCTCCTGCACTCCTCGTGGAGCAACGCGGGAGAGGATGAAGGATGGATGGATTAAGTCACTTTGCATACAGGAGGGTATTGAGTTTGCAGACACCTGGAATCACCTCTATAAGCACTGGGCTCTGTTTGCACATGATGGTCTACACTTAAATGCAGTTGGCTCTGCTCGTCTTGGTCGGTTATTGGATGATGCAGTGCGTTTCTTCTGGCAAAAAAGCACTCATCATACGAGGCCTATAGGCGAGTCGATGCAGATGTCATGAATCGTAAACAGACAAATGCAGGCAAGGATGTTAAGGCTCTTCTTGTGAATGTCCACAGTCTGAGAAATAAATTGTCTGATTTAGAGGCTTACATTCTTGTTCAAGATTATGATGTAATAGGCATAACAGAATCATGGCTCAACACTGAACAACGAGATTTTTTAGCAGAGTACAACATACCATGTTACAGTATTTATAGTAATGAGAGAAATAACAGTGTGGCGGGCGGTGTACTGTTATATATTAAAGTAGGACTTCACCCAGTCGTAATTCATAAGCCTTCTATTGATAATGTTGATAGTAATTATCTTCACCTTAGAAATACATCCCGTGGCAAAACAGAACTTGGACTGATTTATCGTCTGCCCGCACAGTCTAATAACACATAGTAAAATTTACAACCAAATTGCTGAAATATGTAGCACCCATAATACTGAAATCTTTGGTGATTCTACTTTACCAATTGCCAAATGGGCACAGACTCTGTTGTCACACACAAGCTTGGACCTGTACACTAACTTGCAAGAAAGTTCATTGCATCAGTTCATAGACTGCCCAACATGAGGAGTTAGCGTAATAGACCTGATTTTGGTCACATCGGAAAACTTGGTAAATAATGTTATCGTCGGAGAAGAGTTTGGTACTAGTGACCATCGCATGGTCACATTCAACATTAATTTCAGTAACGACAATGTCAGGACTAGTTATGAGAAAGTGCCTGACTACAAGTGAGTGGACTTTCAAAAAGTAAAGGAAATAATTGGTTCTAGTGACTGGACCTCACTATTCAAACAGTGGATATTAATGAAGCATGGAAATTACTCAGATATTCTCGGTAAAGCAGTAATATTATGTATTCCAATGCGAAACCGAAGGCCCGCTAAAAATAATAAACTCAAATGATGGACTGCAGAAACTAAGCATTGCCTATCAGCTAAAAAACTTGAACACAAAACTTATACAATAACAAAGAATCTGAGTGATAAAAATAAATATGACGCTCTTCTTCAAAAAGCAAAAAAAAAAAATAATAATGCAGAGTAAGAAAAACTCTGGAACTTACATTGCAAGTATCTGTAAATACAGCCCAAAAGAATTTTTCAGGTATACCAGAAACAAGAAGGTAATATCACCAACAATTGGGCCACTAGTCACAGATAAAGGAGATTATACCCAGGATGAAACAGAGATGGCTAAAATTCTCAACACTTTCCTTGCATCCTTATTTACAATTGAAAATACAGAGTCTATTCCCACAGCTTTCCCTGTTACCTTAGAAGAGGGCAGCATAATTAGCGACATTACTGTCAGCAAGAATGACGTACGCGCCATAGGTAAACTCAGAGTAAAACACCAGGACCAGATAGAATATCTGCACATTCTAAAAGAGGCAGTGGATGTAATACCAAAGCCATTAGCCGAGCTTTTCAATAAATCACTAAGAAACAGTACGATGCCTCGTGAGTGGAAACTAGCAAATGTAATTCTGATATTCCAAAAAGGACTCAAATCACAGCCAGGAAATTATCGACCAATAAGTTTAACGTCAGTAGTGTGCAAGCTGCTGGAAACTATTCATAGAGATAAATCTGTCAAGTACTTAGAAATATATATGTCAAAGATTCACAACATGGTTTTCGAAATAATCGCCCTTGCCTCACGAATCTCATGGATTTTTTCTATATGTTCAATATATATGATGAGACCAGATCTGTTGACATTGTATATCCCGATTTTCAAAAAGCATTTGATAAAGTTCCCCATAAAAGATTACTTCAGAAACTGAATGCGCATGGGTTCAGAGGGAATGTGGTCGGGTGGATCGATAATTGGCTTACAGAACGTAAACAGAGGGTCATAATAAATGGTAAAGAAACTGACTGGAAAGATGTTACTAGTGGTGTGCCACACGGCTCAGGACTGGGTCCTATTCTGTTTTTAATATACGTAAATGATATAAATGAGGATTTAATTTGTAAAATTACCAATTTTGCTGATGATACTAAAATTGGTAACAGAGCAGACACATCTTTACGGAAGAAGGCAATAGAGAGTGACCTCGATCGACTGTTTATTTGGGCCCAAACCTGGCAGATGGACTTTAATATTAGTAAATGCACAATCCTAAACATTGGAAATAGAAATGAAAATGCCAGTTACACCATGAATAACATTCACCTAGATAATGTCAGTCATGAAAAAGACTTAGGAATTATTATAACAAATTATCTTAAACCCAGCAAACAGTGTACGGAGGCTGTTAACCCCTTAAGTCCTAGTGGCATCAATTGATGCGATTTGAGTTTTATGCCAAAATGCCTAATCGCATCAACTGAACATGGCCTGTAAAAAACTGCGAAGCGCTTGCTCCACCCCGATTATGACGTACAAGGCTTCAGGCCAATGAGAACTCGACCCTGATGTGGAGTGAGGGGGGATCGGACCAACCCGGGCGGTGGGGGGGCACCCCCCTCTCGGCCGCCTCCATGCCACCCTTTACTCCACTCCCTCCTAGTCCCCCATCACTCTCCCACCCCACCACGTAACTGCATCTCTCCTCCCACAGCAACCTGCGTCCTTTCCCACCCTCTCTTGCCCCTCCTCCCTCCCTGCTAGCCTCGCCCACCCACCCCCAAACCCCACTTCATCTCTCCCTCCTTGTCCCTCACTACCCTTCCAACCCCCAACAGGCCCCCGAGTGTCAGGCCTGATGAACGTACCTGTTTCATTTTATTTCTACTTCTTCCCAATTTTTTACACCTCAGTCTGTTCATTTCTCACTTCGTACCTACCAGTTTCTGTACGTACGTAGCTGGAGAATGCTGTATGTTGTACCATATACGATGCATCTTATTATTATTATTATTTTTTTTTTTTTTCATTCTCTCTACCTGCCCAGATTAGCACCTCTGAGTAGTGTCCGTCTGTGTTAGTTTTCGAAAGACTATGAGGCCTTGCAGGGCCGCTCCCCGCACCTGTTTCATCTCTCCACAAATACAAACACACCTGTTTTCATGGCTGGTGTGATAAATTCCAATGAAATGGAGAGTTTACACAAGAGAATTTGGTTGTCGCCGAAACTGTATTGATAAGTGTGATGAAGTGTAATGATAATGTGATAATTGTAATGGTATGATAAATGTGTAACGAGAAGTTGGGACAGTAAAAAGAGAAATCGGAAACAAATTATTGCTTTTCTTTTTTCCTTTCTTATACATGCATTTATAGCATTATTCAACTTTATTTTGATGTCTCTCATGGTTATGAACATTTATATGCGTCTGTGTTAGTTTTGGAATGACTATGAGGCCTTGTAGGGCTACTCTCCACACCCGTTTTATCTCCCCACATCTAGATACACACCTGTTTTATGGCTGGTATGACAAATCCCATTGAAATGGAGGGTTTCCACAAGAGAATTTGGTTGTTGCCAAAAATTTTCTCCCCAAGTACCACCAAGGCCATGTAGGCCTACTCCCCACACTAGTTATCTCCTCACACCTACATACACATCTGTTTTCATGGTAGATGTTACAAAACACACTGAAGTGCTTTCTTTTCATGCGAGAAGCTGGTTATTTCCAACCCCCGTACCTATAGGCCTACTCTCCACAGCCTACTTTATCTCTCCACAGTCTAGTAATCTCCCCACACCTACATACACCTGTTTTCATGGTTGGTGTGACAAACCAATTTGAAATGACTTGTTTCAATTAGAAAAATAGGTAATCAAAATTTTCATGGTTTCGATTGTTTTCCAGGGGTAACTATCATAAACATTTTTTGAACCTTGACGCGCGATTGTTCGGTAACCATTAGGCCTACGGGGGTACGGATTGCGTTGTCAGGTGTGTATATTCTTCCTCTTTAGCCAGAACACAGTAAATTTGCCCTTGGTGAAAGTCGCCAAAGCACCCCCGAATTGCGGTTGTGGGAGGTACCCTGCTAAGGGGTTAAGAGGGCCAACAAATTAATCAGATTCATTGGTGGAGTGTTCGAAGGCAAATCCAATAATATCATCCTCACCTTATATCATTCTCTAGTTCACCCACATTTTAAGTATTGTGTCCAGTTCTGGTCACCTTATTACAAAAAACATACAGAGAAACATGAAAGAGTACAACGTCGGGTAACCAAAATGATACCTAGCTTGAGAAACAAACCATATGAGGAGTGTTTAGAAGCCCTGAATCTCTTCACCCTAACTAAACGCAGATTACGAGGAGATTTAATTCAAGTATTTAAAATATTCAGAAGACACGATAACATGGCTGTTGATAATTACTTCACAGTTGATCACTCGAATTATACTACAGGCAATGGTCACAAAATAACTGGCAAACGATTTCAGTTGCATGAAGCTAAGCATTTCTTCTTTAACAGAAATGGTGGTAGTTGTGGTGGTAATGGTGGTAGGTGTGGTAGTACTGGTGGAAGTTGTGGTAGTAATGGCGACAGTTGTGGTAGTATTGGTGGTAGTTGTAAATTCTGTTGCTATGGTAAGCCTAACTTTATCGACTGACAAAAATGCGTACAATAATGAAAGAGAGAGAGAGAGAGAGAGAGAGAGAGAGAGAGAGAGAGAGAGAGAGAGGGGTACTCCACGACCCCAGGCCTCGCCCATACACACGCCCTTGTGGTCATTAATCTCTGTCTGTCTGTCTGTCTGCCTCTCTGACCCACATTCCCTTTGCCTTTGAAGATTTCTTAACATACCCTCCTCGGCGATTCATTTTGCATATCACAGGTTTTTATTCCCCAGTAATCTTATAAGACAAACTTTGAAGCTAAAATAAAGCATAAATAAAACAAAGGAGAATATCAAGGTGTAGTGAGCAGATCAAGTCGCTAAGATAAAGGTGCTACGAATCCTACACACCTAGAATACGACCTCCTGCCTGTCTGTCTGTCTGTCTGTCATTCAAGCACACCTTTCCCTTTTCTATAGTTCTTTTACCTTAACTTGGCCCAGATTTTCTTTTCTGTTGTGGCCAATTTCACGTAGCACAGTGGTTGAAAAAAGACCACGTTACAGCCCAGCATCCTTTCCGTAGCACTTCTTCGTGACTAGCATCAATCTGTTATTACACGTGGACATTCAAGATGGAGGGATGGCATTTTGGGGTCACGTTGAAGTAAAGAATATAAGCCTAGCCTGTCTCTCTCTCTCCCTCTCTCTCTCTCTCTCTCTCTCTCTCTCTATCTCACATCAGGGTAGGTATGGCGTTACAATCATTTTCTTTCTCCTCTCGTCACATAAATAGCAATACCATCACTATAATTCACTAGTTATTATTTACTAGTTATTATTTACTAGTTATTATTTACTAGTCCCACTGCCTACCTTCCTTTCTTTTATTTTATTTTATTAATTAATTTATTTATTTATGAGGACTTTTTGAGCTACAGGTGAGAGAGAGAGAGAGACTGCCTTCGCTGCCTCACACACAGCAGTAGTCAGGAAAGATCTGTGTCACTCTTCTACGGTTGTTTTATCTGTCTGGCTATTTTATCTATCTATCTACCTATCTATCTGTCTGTCTATCTATCTATTTATCAGTCTATCTATCAATCTATCTATCTGTCCATCTACCTATCTATCAGTCAGTCCGTCTACTTACCCACCTACCCATCTATCTATCTATCTATCTATCTATCTAACTGCCTCTCACAGACTAATAAAACAAGCCAGTACGTAGCACAAACAGACTGAAAAACACAGATTAAAACCGCTAAAAATCATTATTTTATTCTATCTCAACCTCCTGCTGACTGGGACGAGAGAGAGAGAGAGAGAGAGAGAGAGAATATGAGGAACAGCGTATGATAGTGAAGTGACTGACGGAAGAAGGTGATTAAGAGTAGCATTAGAATAGTAGTAGTAGAAGTAGTAGTAGTAGCAAGAGTATAGTACTAGTAGTAGTTGTAGTAGTAGTAGTAGTAGCAAGAGTATAGTAGTAGTAGTAGTAGTAGTAGTAGTAGTAGTAGCAGCAGCAGTAGCAGAGAGAAAGAGAGAGAGAGAGAGAGAGAGAGAGAGAGAGAGAGAGTCTCCTGCCATATATGCCTGAGGGTAAGAGTAAGGGTGAGAGTGACGGAGAGGTAAGGGAGTCACCACCATAACATCAAAGTCAGTTTTTAGACATTAGTCACGAAGAATTGCTATGAAAAGGATGTTGAGCCGCTTACCGACCTCTGCCATTGAGAGGATAGGATAATATAATGATAGTCACGAAGAAGTGGTATGGGAAAGATGTAGGGCCAAAGTACTGTGTTATTCAGAGCAAAAATCTCCCTTACAGGTTAAAATGAACGACCTATAGAGGGCTTTGGTGAGGCTGTATTTCTTTCACCTTAACCTGGTCCAATGTTTATTCTTTTTCTGGTTTGTTCTTTTTATCCCCCCCCCTTTATTTGTTTTATTTCCCCCCTTATTTGTTTTATTTCCTCCCTTTATTTGTTTTATTTCCTCCCTTTATTTGTTTTATTTCCACCCTTTATTTGTTTTATTTCCACCCTTTATTTGTTTTATTTCCTCCCTTTATTTGTTTTATTTCCTCCCTTTATTTGTTTTATTTCCTCCCTTTATTTGTTTTATTTCCTCCCTTTATTTGTTTTATTTCCTCCCTTTATTTGTTTTATTTCCTCCCTTTATTTGTTTTATTTCCTCCCTTTATTTGTTTTATTTCCTCCCTTTATTTGTTTTATCCCCCCCCCTTTATTTGTTTTATTTCCACCCTTTATTTGTTTTATTTCCTCCCTTTATTTGTTTTATTTCCACCCTTTATTTGTTTTATTTCCACCCTTTATTTGTTTTATTTCCTCCCTTTATTTGTTTTATTTCCTCCCTTTATTTGTTTTATTTCCTCCCTTTATTTGTTTTATTTCCACCCTTTATTTGTTTTATTTCCTCCCTTTATTTGTTTTATTTCCTCCCTTTATTTGTTTTATTTCCTCCCTTTATTTGTTTTATTTCCTCCCTTTATTTGTTTTATTTCCTCCCTTTATTTGTTTTATTTCCTCCCCTTATTTGTTTTATTTCCTCCCTTTATTTGTTTTATTCCCTCCCTTTACTCTTCTTATCTCCTCCCTTTACTCTTTATTCCCTCCTTTTATTCGTTTTATTCGCTCTCTTCAGTCTTTTCATCACCTCCCTTTACTCTTCTTTATCCCTTACTTTTACTCTTTTTATCCTGTCTTCACTCTATTCATCACCTCCCTTTACTCTTCTCTAGCCTTCGTTTACTCTTTCTATCTCGCTCCTTTACTCCTTTAATTCCCTTCCTTTTACTCTTTTTCCCCCTCCTTTACTCCTTTAATTCCCTTCCTTTCATTCTTTTCCTCCTCCTTTACTCCTTTAATTCCCTTCCTTTACTCGGGTAATTTCCAGGTAGTGCCAAATGGTGCGAGTGTCAAGGACGCGACGCAGTTTACCGGTCACCACATACAATGGATTCCAGATATTGGCTGATGCTGATGAAGAAACTCATGAGGCTCGACTAGTGGGGGACTCAGTCATCCGTGAACAGCTCGTGGTGTTCTGTGGCAGAGCACCAATTAAAGAAAGCGATATTGCATTCCAGGTGCCGGACTTAATGATGTAACTGAGGCTGTGAACGTTGTTTTGGAAGGTACAACTAATGACAGTCTGGTTATCATACATACAGGTACCAACGATGTAATGCGAACCCGGTCTGAAGAGCTCCTGAACAAGTTCAAGTTGATACTGCAGCATTACAAGGAAAAAACAAATAATATTCTCATTTCAGGTGTTCTCCCCAGGATTGCAGCAAGCACTGTCTTTTACAGAAAGGCTTTTAGCTTAAATAATCGTGTGAAGGTTTATATCCAAGGAATGCTTGGGGTTTATTACTAACACAATGCCACTCAGGGATGAGTGAGGCTGGTCACTCTCATCTTAAATGTCAGGACCAACTTGCCTAGCCCCGGGCTCCTGCACTCCTCGTGGAGCAACGCGGGAGAGGATGATGAATGGATGGATTAAGTCACTTTGCTTACAGGAGGGTATTGAGTTTGCAGACACCTGGAATCACCTCTATAAGCACTGGGCTCTGTTTGCACATGATGGTCTACACTTAAATGCAGTTGGCTCTGCTCGTCTTGGTCGGTTATTGGATGATGCAGTGCGTTTCTTCTGGCAAAAAAGCACTCATCATACGAGGCCTATAGGCGAGTCGATGCAGATGTCATGAATCGTAAACAGACAAATGCAGGCAAGGATGTTAAGGCTCTTCTTGTGAATGTCCACAGTCTGAGAAATAAATTGTCTGATTTAGAGGCTTACATTCTTGCTCAAGATTATGATGTAATAGGCATAACAGAATCATGGCTCAACACTGAACACCGAGATTTTTTAGCAGAGTACAACATACCATGTTACAGTATTTTTAGTAATGAGAGAAATAACAGTGTGGCGGGCGGTGTACTGTTATATATTAAAGTAGGACTTCACCCAGTCGTAATTCATAAGCCTTCCATTGATAATGTTGATAGTAATTATCTTCACCTTAGAAATACATCCCGTGGCAAAACAGAACTTGGACTGATTTATCGTCTGCCCGCACAGTCTAATAACACATAGTAAAATTTACAACCAAATTGCTGAAATATGTAGCACCCATAATACTGAAATCTTTGGTGATTCTACTTTACCAATTGCCAAATGGGCACAGACTCTGTTGTCACACACAAGCTTGGACCTGTACACTAACTTGCAAGAAAGTTCATTGCATCAGTTCATAGACTGCCCAACATGAGGAGTTAGCGTAATAGACCTGATTTTGGTCACATCGGAAAACTTGGTAAATAATGTTATCGTCGGAGAAGAGTTTGGTACTAGTGACCATCGCATGGTCACATTCAACATTAATTTCAGTAACGACAATGTCAGGACTAGTTATGAGAAAGTGCCTGACTACAAGTGAGTGGACTTTCAAAAAGTAAAGGAAATAATTGGTTCTAGTGACTGGACCTCACTATTCAAACAGTGGATATTAATGAAGCATGGAAATTACTCAGATATTCTCGGTAAAGCAGTAATATTATGTATTCCAATGCGAAACCGAAGGCCCGCTAAAAATAATAAACTCAAATGATGGACTGCAGAAACTAAGCATTGCCTATCAGCTAAAAAACTTGAACACAAAACTTATACAATAACAAAGAATCTGAGTCATAAAAATAAATATGATGCTCTTCTTCAAAAAGCAAAAAAAAAAAAATAATAATAATGCAGAGTAAGAAAAACTCTGGAACTTACATTGCAAGTATCTGTAAATACAGCCCAAAAGAATTTTTCAGGTATATCAGAAACAAGAAGGTAATATCACCAACAATTGGGCCACTAGTCACAGATAAAGGAGATTATACCCAGGATGAAACAGAGATGGCTAAAATTCTCAACACTTTCCTTGCATCCTTATTTACAACTGAAAATACAGAGTCTATTCCCACAGCTTTCCCTGTTACCTTAGAAGAGGGCAGCATAATTAGCGACATTACTGTCAGCAAGAATGACGTACGCGCCATAGGTAAACTCAGAGTAAAACACCAGGACCAGATAGAATATCTGCACATTCTAAAAGAGGCAGTGGATGTAATACCAAAGCCATTAGCCGAGCTTTTCAATAAATCACTAAGAAACAGTAAGGTGCCTCGTGAGTGGAAACTAGCAAATGTAACCCCGATATTCCAAAAAGGCAACAAATCACAGCCAGGAAATTATCGACCAATAAGTTTAACGTCAGTAGTGTGCAAGCTGCTGGAAACTATTCATAGAGATAAATCTGTCAAGCACTTAGAAATAAATATGTCAAAGATTCACAACATGGTTTTCGAAACAATCGCCCTTGCCTCACGAATCTCTTGGATTTTTTCTATATGTTCAATATATATGATGAGACCAGATCTGTTGACATTGTATATCCCGATTTTCAAAAAGCATTTGATAAAGTTCCCCATAAAAGATTACTTCAGAAACTGAATGCACATGGGTTCAGAGGGAATGTGGTCGGGTGGATCGATAATTGGCTTACAGAATGTAAACAGAGGGTCATAATAAATGGTAAAGAAACGGACTGGAAAGATGTTACTAGTGGTGTGCCACACGACTCAGGACTGGGTCCTATTCTGTTTTTAATATACGTAAATGATATAAATGAGGATTTAATTTGTAAAATTACCAATTTTGCTGATGATACTAAAATTGGTAACAGAGCAGACACATCTTTACAGAAGCAGGCAATACAGAGTGACCTCGATCGACTGTTTATTTGGGCCCAAACCTGGCAGATGGACTTTAATATTAGTAAATGCACAATCCTAAACATTGGAAATAGAAATGAAAATGCCAGTTACACCATGAATAACATTCACCTAGATAATGTCAGTCATGAAAAAGACTTAGGAATTATTATAACAAATTATCTTAAACCAAGCAAACAGTGTACGGAGGCTGTTAACCCCTTAAGTCCTAGTGGCATCAATTGATGCGATTTGAGTTTTATGCCAAAATGCCTAATCGCATCAATTGAACGCGGCCTGTAAAAAACTGTGAAGCGCTTGCTCCACCCCGATTATGACGTACAAGGCTTCAGGCCAATGAGAACTCGACCCTGATGTGGAGTGAGGGGGGATCGGACCAACCCGGGCGGTGGGGGGGCACCCCCCTCTCGGCCGCCTCCATGCCACCCTCTACTCCACTCCCTCCTTGTCCCCCATCACTCTCCCACCCCACCACGTAACTGCATCTCTCCTCCCACAGCAACCTGCGTCCCTTCCCACCCTCTCTTGCCCCTCCTCCCTCCCTGCTAGCCTCGCCCACCCCCCCCAAACCCCACTTCATCTCTCCCTCCTTGTCCCTCACTACCCTTTCAATCCCCAACAGGCCCCCGAGTGTCAGGCCTGATGAACGTACCTGTTTCATTTTATTTCTACTTCTTCCCAAATTTTTACACCTCAGTCTGTTCATTTCTCACTTCGTACCTACCAGTTTCTGTACGTACGTAGCTGGAGAATGCTGTATGTTGTACCATATACGATGCATCTTATTATTATTATTATTATTTTTTTTTTTTCATTCTCCCTACCTGCCCAGATTAGCACCTCTGAGTAGTGTCCGTCTGTGTTAGTTTTCGAAAGACTATGAGGCCTTGCAGGGCCGCTCCCCGCACCTGTTTCATCTCTCCACAAATACAAACACACCTGTTTTCATGGCTGGTGTGATAAATTCCAATGAAATGGAGAGTTTACACAAGAGAATTTGGTTGTCGCCGAAACTGTATTGATAAGTGTGATGAAGTGTAATGATAATGTGATAATTGTAATGGTATGATAAATGTGTAACGAGAAGTTGGGACAGTAAAAAGAGAAATCGGAAACAAATTATTGCTTTTCTTTTTTCCTTTCTTATACATGCATTTATAGCATTATTCAACTTTATTTTGATGTCTCTCATGGTTATGAACATTTATATGCGTCTGTGTTAGTTTTGGAATGACTATGAGGCCTTGTAGGGCTACTCTCCACACCCGTTTTATCTCCCCACATCTAGATACACACCTGTTTTATGGCTGGTATGACAAATCCCATTGAAATGGAGGGTTTCCACAAGAGAATTTGGTTGTTGCCAAAAATTTTCTCCCCAAGTACCACCAAGGCCATGTAGGCCTACTCCCCACACTAGTTATCTCCTCACACCTACATACACATCTGTTTTCATGGTAGATGTTACAAAACACACTGAAGTGCTTTCTTTTCATGCGAGAAGCTGGTTATTTCCAACCCCCGTACCTATAGGCCTACTCTCCACAGCCTACTTTATCTCTCCACAGTCTAGTAATCTCCCCACACCTACATACACCTGTTTTCATGGTTGGTGTGACAAACCAATTTGAAATGACTTGTTTCAATTAGAAAAATAGGTAATCAAAATTTTCATGGTTTCGATTGTTTTCCAGGGGTAACTATCATAAACATTTTTGAACCTTGACGCGCGATTGTTCGGTAACCATTAGGCCTACGGGGGTACGGATTGCGTTGTCAGGTGTGTATATTCTTCCTCTTTAGCCAGAACACAGTAAATTTGCCCTTGGTGAAAGTCGCCAAAGCACCCCCGAATTGCGGTTGTGGGAGGTACCCTGCTAAGGGGTTAAGAGGGCCAACAAATTAATCAGATTCATTGGTGGAGTGTTCGAAGGCAAATCCAATAATATCATCCTCACCTTATATCATTCTCTAGTTCACCCACATTTTAAGTATTGTGTCCAGTTCTGGTCACCTTATTACAAAAAACATACAGAGAAACATGAAAGAGTACAACGTCGGGTAACCAAAATGATACCTAGCTTGAGAAACAAACCATATGAGGAGTGTTTAGAAGCCCTGAATCTCTTCACCCTAACTAAACGCAGATTACGAGGAGATTTAATTCAAGTATTTAAAATATTCAGAAGACACGATAACATGGCTGTTGATAATTACTTCACAGTTGATCACTCGAATTATACTACAGGCAATGGTCACAAAATAACTGGCAAACGATTTCAGTTGCATGAAGCTAAGCATTTCTTCTTTAACAGAAATGGTGGTAGTTGTGGTGGTAATGGTGGTAGGTGTGGTAGTACTGGTGGAAGTTGTGGTAGTAATGGCGACAGTTGTGGTAGTATTGGTGGTAGTTGTAAATTCTGTTGCTATGGTAAGCCTAACTTTATCGACTGACAAAAATGCGTACAATAATGAAAGAGAGAGAGAGAGAGAGAGAGAGAGAGAGAGGGGTACTCCACGACCCCAGGCCTCGCCCATACACACGCCCTTGTGGTCATTAATCTCTGTCTGTCTGTCTGTCTGTCTCTCTGACCCACATTCCCTTTGCCTTTGAAGATTTCTTAACATACCCTCCTCGGCGATTCATTTTGCATATCACAGGTTTTTATTCCCCAGTAATCTTATAAGACAAACTTTGAAGCTAAAATAAAGCATAAATAAAACAAAGGAGAATATCAAGGTGTAGTGAGCAGATCAAGTCGCTAAGATAAAGGTGCTACGAATCCTACACACCTAGAATACGACCTCCTGCCTGTCTGTCTGTCTGTCTGTCATTCAAGCACACCTTTCCCTTTTCTATAGTTCTTTTACCTTAACTTGGCCCAGATTTTCTTTTCTGTTGTGGCCAATTTCACGTAGCACAGTGGTTGAAAAAAGACCACGTTACAGCCCAGCATCCTTTCCGTAGCACTTCTTCGTGACTAGCATCAATCTGTTATTACACGTGGACATTCAAGATGGAGGGATGGCATTTTGGGGTCACGTTGAAGTAAAGAATATAAGCCTAGCCTGTCTCTCTCTCTCCCTCTCTCTCTCTCTCTCTCTCTCTCTCTCTCTCTCTCTCTCTCTCTCTCTATCTCACATCAGGGTAGGTATGGCGTTACAATCATTTTCTTTCTCCTCTCGTCACATAAATAGCAATACCATCACTATAATTCACTAGTTATTATTTACTAGTTATTATTTACTAGTTATTATTTACTAGTCCCACTGCCTACCTTCCTTTCTTTTATTTTATTTTATTAATTAATTTATTTATTTATGAGGACTTTTTGAGCTACAGGTGAGAGAGAGAGAGAGACTGCCTTCGCTGCCTCACACAGCAGTAGTCAGGAAAGATCTGTGTCACTCTTCTACGGTTGTTTTATCTGTCTGGCTATTTTATCTATCTATCTACCTATCTATCTGTCTGTCTATCTATCTATTTATCAGTCTATCTATCAATCTATCTATCTGTCCATCTACCTATCTATCAGTCAGTCCGTCTACTTACCCACCTACCCATCTATCTATCTATCTATCTATCTATCTATCTAACTGCCTCTCACAGACTAATAAAACAAGCCAGTACGTAGCACAAACAGACTGAAAAACACAGATTAAAACCGCTAAAAATCATTATTTTATTCTATCTCAACCTCCTGCTGACTGGGACGAGAGAGAGAGAGAGAGAGAGAGAGAATATGAGGAACAGCGTATGATAGTGAAGTGACTGACGGAAGAAGGTGATTAAGAGTAGCATTAGAATAGTAGTAGTAGAAGTAGTAGTAGTAGCAAGAGTATAGTACTAGTAGTAGTTGTAGTAGTAGTAGTAGTAGCAAGAGTATAGTACTAGTAGTAGTAGTAGTAGTAGTAGTAGCAGCAGCAGTAGCAGAGAGAAAGAGAGAGAGAGAGAGAGAGAGAGAGAGAGAGAGAGAGAGAGAGAGAGAGAGAGAGAGTCTCCTGCCATATATGCCTGAGGGTAAGAGTAAGGGTGAGAGTGACGGAGAGGTAAGGGAGTCACCACCATAACATCAAAGTCAGTTTTTAGACATTAGTCACGAAGAATTGCTATGAAAAGGATGTTGAGCCGCTTACCGACCTCTGCCATTGAGAGGATAGGATAATATAATGATAGTCACGAAGAAGTGGTATGGGAAAGATGTAGGGCCAAAGTACTGTGTTATTCAGAGCAAAAATCTCCCTTACAGGTTAAAATGAACGACCTATAGAGGGCTTTGGTGAGGCTGTATTTCTTTCACCTTAACCTGGTCCAATGTTTATTCTTTTTCTGGTTTGTTCTTTTTATCCCCCCCCCTTTATTTGTTTTATTTCCCCCCCTTATTTGTTTTATTTCCTCCCTTTATTTGTTTTATTTCCTCCCTTTATTTGTTTTATTTCCACCCTTTATTTGTTTTATTTCCACCCTTTATTTGTTTTATTTCCACCCTTTATTTGTTTTATTTCCTCCCTTTATTTGTTTTATTTCCTCCCTTTATTTGTTTTATTTCCTCCCTTTATTTGTTTTATTTCCTCCCTTTATTTGTTTTATTTCCTCCCTTTATTTGTTTTATTTCCTCCCTTTATTTGTTTTATTTCCTCCCTTTATTTGTTTTATTTCCTCCCTTTATTTGTTTTATTTCCTCCCTTTATTTGTTTTATTCCCTCCCTTTATTTGTTTTATTTACTCCCTTTACTCTTCTTATCTCCTCCCTTTACTCTTCTTATCTCCTCCCTTTACTCTTTATTCCCTCCTTTTATTCGTTTTATTCCCTCTCTTCACTCTTTTCATCACCTCCCTTTACTCTTTTTATCCTCTCTTCACTCTTTTCATCACCTCCCTTTACTCTTCTCTGGCCTTCGCTTACTCTTTCAGTCTCGCTCCTTTACTCCTTTAATTCCCTTCCTTTTACTCTTTTTCCCCCTCCTTTACTCCTTTAATTCCCTTCCTTTACTCGGGTAATTTCCAGGTAGTACCAAATGGTGCGAGTGTCAAGGACGCGACGCAGTTTACCGGTCACCACCTACAATGGATTCCAGATATTGGCTGACGCTGATCAAGAAACTCATGCGGCTCGTCTAGTGGGGGACTCAATCATCCGTGAACAGCTCGTGGTGTTCTGTGGCAGAGCACCAATTAAAGAAAGCGATATTGCATTCCAGGTGCCGGACTTAATGATGTGAGGCTGTGGACGGTGTTTTGGAAGGTACAACTAATGACAGTCTGGTTATCATACACACAGGTACCAACGATGTAATGCGGACCCGGTCTGAAGAGCTCCTGAACAAGTTCAAGTTGATACTGCAGCATTACAAGGAAAAAACTAATTATATTCTCATTTCAGGTGTTCTCCCCAGGACTGCAGCAAGCACTGTCTTTTACAGCAAGGCTTTTAGCTTAAATAATCGTGTGAAGGTTTATATCCAAGGAATGATTGGGGTTTATTACTAACATAATGGCACTCAGGGATGAGTGAGGCTGGTCACTCTCATCTTAAATGTCAGGACCAACTTGCCTAGCCCTGGGGTCATGCACTCCTCGTGGAGCAACGCGGGAGAGGATGATGGATGGATGGATTAAGTCGCTTTGCTTACAGGAGGGTATTGAGTTTGCAGACACCTGGAATCACCTCTATAAGCACTGGGCTCTGTTTGCACATGATGGTCTACACTTAAATGCAGTTGGCTCTGCTCGTCTTGGTCGGTTATTGGATGATGCAGTGCGTTTTTTCTGGCAAAAAAGCACTCATCATACGAGGCCTATAGGCGAGTCGATGCACATGTCATGAATCGTAAACAGACAAATGGAGGCAAGGATGTTAAGGCTCTTCTTGTGAATATGCATAGTCTGAGAAATAAATTGTCTGATTTAGAGGCTTACATTCTTGTTCAAGATTATGATGTAATAGGCATAACAGAATCATGGCTCAACACTGAACAACGAGATTTTTTAGCAGAGTACAACATACCATGTTACAGTATTTTTAGTAATGAGAGAAATAACAGTGTGGCGGGCGGTGTACTGTTATATATTAAAGTAGGACTTCACCCAGTCGTAATTCATAAGCCTTCCATTGATAATGTTGATAGTAATTATCTTCACCTTAGAAATACATCCCGTGGCAAAACAGAACTTGGACTGATTTATCGTCTGCCCGCACAGTCTAATAACACATAGTAAAATTTACAACCAAATTGCTGAGATATGTAGCGTCCATAATACTGGTATCTTTGGTGATTCTACTTTACCAATTGCCAAATGGGCACAGACTCTGTTGTCACACACAAGCTTGGACCTGTACACTAACTTGCAAGAAAGTTCATTGCATCAGTTCATAGACTGCCCAACATGAGGAGTTAGCGTAATAGACCTGATTTTGGTCACATCGGAAAACTTGGTAAATAATGTTATCGTCGGAGAAGAGTTTGGTACTAGTGACCATCGCATGGTCACATTCAACATTAATTTCAGTAACGACAATGTCAGGACTAGTTATGAGAAAGTGCCTGACTACAAGTGAGTGGACTTTCAAAAAGTAAAGGAAATAATTGGTTCTAGTGACTGGACCTCACTATTCAAACAGTGGATATTAATGAAGCATGGAAATTACTCAGATATTCTCGGTAAAGCAGTAATATTATGTATTCCAATGCGAAACCGAAGGCCCGCTAAAAATAATAAACTCAAATGATGGACTGCAGAAACTAAGCATTGCCTATCAGCTAAAAAACTTGAACACAAAACTTATACAATAACAAAGAATCTGAGTGATAAAAATAAATATGACGCTCTTCTTCAAAAAGCAAAAAAAAAAAAATAATAATGCAGAGTAAGAAAAACTCTGGAACTTACATTGCAAGTATCTGTAAATACAGCCCAAAAGAATTTTTCAGGTATACCAGAAACAAGAAGGTAATATCACCAACAATTGGGCCACTAGTCACAGATAAAGGAGATTATACCCAGGATGAAACAGAGATGGCTAAAATTCTCAACACTTTCTTTGCATCCTTATTTACAATTGAAAATACAGAGTCTATTCCCACAGCTTTTCCTGTTACCTTACAAGAGGGCAGCATAATTAGCGACATTACTGTCAGCAACAATGACGTACGCGCCATAGGTAAACTCAGAGTAAAACACCAGGACTAGATAGAATATCTGCACATTCTAAAAGAGGCAGTGGATGTAATATCAAAGCCATTAGCCGAGCTATTCAATAAATCACTAAGAAACAGTAAGGTGCCTCGTGAGTGGAAACCAGCAAATGTAACCCCGATATTCCAAAAAGGCAACAAATCACAGCCAGGAAATTATCGACCAATAAGTTTAACGTCAGTAGTGTGCAAGCTGCTGGAAACTATTCATAGAGATAAATCTGTCAAGCACTTAGAAATAAATATGTCAAAGATTCACAACATGGTTTTCGAAACAATCGCCCTTGCCTCACGAATCTCTTGGATTTTTTCTATATGTTCAATATATATGATGAGACCAGATCTGTTGACATTGTATATCCCGATTTTCAAAAAGCATTTGATAAAGTTCCCCATAAAAGATTACTTCAGAAACTGAATGCACATGGGTTCAGAGGGAATGTGGTCGGGTGGATCGATAATTGGCTTACAGAACGTAAACAGAGGGTCATAATAAATGGTAAAGAAACGGACTGGATAGATGTTACCAGTGGTGTGCCACACGGCTCAGTACTGGGTCCTATTCTGTTTTTAATATACATAAATGATATAGATGAGGATTTAATTTGTAAAATTACCAATTTTGCTGATGATACTAAAATTGGTAACAGAGCAGACACGTCTTTACAGAAGCAGGCAATACAGAGTGACCTCGATCGACTGTTTGTTTGGTCCCAAACCTGGCAGATGGACTTTAATATTAGTACATGCACAATCCTAAACATTGGAAATAGAAATGAAAACTCCAGTTACACCATGAATAACATTCAACTAGATAATGTCAGTCATGAAAATGACTTAGGAATTATTATAACAAATTATCTTAAACCAAGCAAACAGTGTATGGAGGCTGTTAAGCCAACAAATTAATCAGATTCATTGGTTGAGCGTTCGAATGCAAATCCAGTAATATCATCCTCACCTTATATAATTCTCTAGTTCACCCACATTTTAAGAATTGTGTCCAGTTCTGGTCACCTTTTTACAAAAAACATATAGAGAAACATGAAAGAGTACAACGTCGGGTAACCAAAATGATACCTAGCTTGAGAAACAAACCATATGAGGAGTGTTTAGAAGCCCTGAATCTCTTCACTCTAACTAAATACAGATTACGAGGAGATTTAATTCAAGTATTTAAAAATATTCAGAAGACACAATAACATGGCTGTTGATAATTACTTCACAGTTGATCACTGAAATTATACTAGAGGCAATGGTCACAAAATAATTGGCAAACGATTCCAGTTGCATGAAGCTAAGCATTTCTTCTTTAACAGAATTGTAAATATTTGGAACTAATTGCCCTCCAGTGTAGTAAATTGTGATACAGTACTAGCCTTTAAAGGTTACTTAGATAAGTATCTGTCCTCTAACCCCCAGCTTAATATGCTTACTCCAGAATAAAACGCTCGTGTATATATAAATAAAACGCTCGTGTATATATAAACTGATTTTTTTTTCTCAGAGCCCAGATCGATTTATTAAATGCAAATATAACGGTAGTATAAGTACACACTAGGACATTCAAAGACAGCCCTGAGTTAACGGTCACAACTCTTTCTTTCGACCTGTGATGGGCTGTGGATCACTGAGGGTCCCTGTTAGTGAAGTGACCACCATCGGGATTTTTCTTACTGTACCAGGGGTCACTGCTTCAGGAGAAAACTTGTGTACTTGTCCAAGGGAAAGTTTCTTGTCTCAGTGGAGTGAACGGAGCTGGGGCCTGATTGACTGCTGCCTACCTTAACAGCGCCAGGCATGGCTGCCGCACCACCCCTGAACATCCACACTGTGCACTGTTCAATTTCCACGTTGTGTCTACCGACGCCCCATTAATGTACCCATACACGTCGTGCCTTAGTTATTTATTATTTGATTATTCATTTTACTTTACTACTTTCTCTTTTAGGTTATTCGAACTGGTTGCTTATAGATAAAGTATTATAGAACGTAACTTTTCCTTTCAGTCTTTCCTATAAAATTTCCATGTCGGTTTTTCCATGCTGCATGGTGGTTTTTATTTTTCTCACCAGTTTTAACTGGAGGCTTTGGAGGCGGGGGGAGCCTTCTTGCTTTACTATCCTTATCCTTCAGCATACAGAATTAGATCTTGTAGTCATAGTCTACTCTGTAACGAACAGCCTCGAAAGGACCATAAGGTCTGTTGCTATTTGCCTTTCTTTGTATTCCTTTAATACCCTTCTGTTTTCCCGTTACTTCACCTGACTCGCAGTAACCCACGACCCTCTCACACCCTCCCCATGACCTACCCAAACCCACACACACAACTCCTTCCCATATCACCTCTCATCCCGAAACCTCACACACACCTCTGGTTCCCATACCACCTCTCATCCCAAAACCTTACACACACTCTCATTCCCATATCACCTCTCATCCCAAAACCTCACACACACACACACACACACACACACACACACACACACACACATCACCTCTCATCCCCCCCACACACACACCTCTCATTCCCATAACTCTCATCCTTAGACCACACATACCAGTCATTCCCATACTGCCCATCACTCCGGGAATGGGAATGGCAGCACACCATTTTGCTGGGATGTTGGCCAAAGTGCAGTATGGAAAATTAGAGACTATTAACCAGGCGCATCTTGAACATTCTGGTGACCTTAAGGTGAATAGTCGTGTTCCCAAGAAAGATGAGAGAGAGAGAGAGAGAGAGAATGGAGTTCCCCCGAGCTAAGCCCTGTATTGGACTATATAGCCCCGCTAGGGTTACAGGAGCGAGCTACCACTCCCGGCACGGCAGCCCGGGCGAGGCTCGAACTCGCAATCCCCCGATTACGAGTCCGGCGCGCTACCACTGTGCTACCGTGCCCCCCAGAGAGAGAGAGAGAATGTAATAAAAAAGAGACATAAATCATCTGATGCTAGCTAGAATACTAGAGCTACTGGACCATGAGGAGGTTAATGGGGACAATATTAATACTCTGAGGCTCCTATTCAATAATCCTCCCTCGCGCCTCACACCTTCACATGCCACCATTCCTGCACTAATCCCCACCGTCTGTACTGTCTCACCCAGGTCTTTAAAGAAATTCACCTCAATCAAACTGCTCCATGCCTCCATGTGTGATCGAACTAGCGTCACTGCACACAACAGACGACCAATCTAACCATAAGGGATGACGTGGCACATGCAGCAGTAAAATAGTCACGAAGAAGTGCTAGCAAGCCGACGGGAATAAGGGCTATAGGAGCAGCATGAGACTTCACACCTGAGGCGAGTGTATTGATTGGGTGGTGGATGACGTCAGTGGAGCAGGGCGTGACAGAGAGAGAGAGAGAGAGAGAGAGAGAGAGAGAGAGAGAGCTGAGGGGACGCTTACCAGGAAACAAACTGGAGGGAAAGAGGGGACAGTGGAAGCAGATGGTGGGGAAGTGAGTCAGGATTTAATCGAATTGCATGTATAATTAAATGACACACACTGACGAGAACATGGCACACACACACACACACACACACACACACACACACACACACACACACACACACACACACACACACACGAGGTAGGTGGGGGGGCTCACCATCCACTCACTCGATGTAGTGCTGCTGTCAGATGTCTGCCCCTTTCCTCTCCTCCATCCTTCTTTCCTTCCATCCTCTTCTGTCCTTTCCTTCATTCCTTCCTTGTCCTTCTGCCTACGGGTAACTTTACACTCCCTCTTCTGTCTTTCTTTCCTTCATTCTTTCCTCTTCCTTCTGCCTGTGGATGACTCTACACTGAGTGACAAGCCAAATGGTTTCCTGTACACCAGGAAACTATTTACTACGCTGGGTGGTAACCATATAACCAAATTTTGGCACCTGGTGGTTTAATGGGTAATTATTGCGCTCCAGTCGGACTGAGCCGGTAAAGGTTTATATCCAAGGGATGGTTGGGGTTGATTGCTCATGTAATACCACTCAGGGATGAGTGAGGCTGGTCACTCATCTTAAATGTCTGGACCAACTGCCTAGCCCTGGGCTCCTACGCTCCTCATGGGGCAATGTAGGATTGGATGATGGATGGATGGATGTATATATATATATATATATATATATATATATATATATATATATATATATATATATATATATATATACACTCTATCCCCCAAACTCATCCTCGGTCTTACCCTCCCACTCCACCTCACACACATACCCTCCTTCTTAGTCTGCCGTCCTCTATCTTCTCCACATGGTCAAACATTTCCAGAACATTTCTCTTAAGGACTGACAGCAATTACACATCAATCCCACAACGCTCCTTCGCCCTCTCATTTGTCTACCTGTCTCTTCACATACCTTCTCATATACACACCAAAACCACAACGCTCCTTCACTCTCTCATTTGTCTATCTGTCACTCCACATAACTTCTCACATACACATCAACACCACAACGCTCCTTCGCCCTTTCATTTGTCTACCTGTCTCTCCACATAACTTCTCACATACACACCAAAACCACAACGCTCCTTCACTCTCTCATTTGTCTATCTGTCCACATAACTTCTCACATACACATCAACACCACAACTCTCCTTCACTCTCTCATTTGTCTATCTGTCCACATAACTTCTCACATACACATCAACACCACAACGCTCCTTCACTCTCTCATTTGTCTATCTGTCTCTCCACATAACGTCTCGCATATACAGCAACACCACAACGCTCTTTCACTTTCTCACTCCTAGGCTGGACAGAATCGCCTGGAGGTAGCAATGAGAATGAAGCTGAGAATTATGTCATCCTTATAAAGTTTGAGGAGGCTGGTGTTGACTCTCAGATGAGGGGACGCCGCTCTGAAGATGAATTTATTTATTTGACGGTAAAGAGAAGAGTGTTGAGATTTATATAATGTTTAAAGGGTTAATTAGATGACAGCTCTCTGATTCTATACAAGTCCCCCTCCCCCCCCTCTCTCTCTCTCTCTCTCTCTCTCTCTCTCTCTCTTTCTCTCTTTTTACGCGTCCGACTCTGGGTACATACATGACAGCCCGCTCCCTATGGCCCAACAGTCCTGCCACGTACCACACACCTTCACATGTCAACACTCGGGTACTAAATATCCACACCGTCCATACTAATTCTAAGCTAGCACAATGTTCTATGGGACTGGAGAAATGGTGTCAGCAAGGGTGTTTTTATGACAGGTCGGTGTGTCGTGTGGAAAATCATTGGAAAAATCACTAAAACCAACAAAATTCAAGCATCCAAGCTGTTCCTTGCCCTAACTTAGAATCGAACTAGCGCCCAGTCAAACAACCAACTACTCCTCTGTCCCCTAGACTATGCTTCGCCGTCGTCAGTTTCAGCTACGAGTGGGCAAAGACAAGCATTCCCACTGTGTATGCAAATGAGTGAGCAACGTAAAACTGCTGGTGCCTGTGACTGTGAACTGCAGGGTTGGGTCCTTCATCACCACTTTAGGGACAGGTTTACAAACAGAGTCCTGGTGTTTGACCGCTCACACACACACACACACACACACACACACACACACACACACACACACACACACACACACGTTTTCGACTGTACCTACAGCGTTACTCTGGATAGGCTAACAGCAATGATTAGCATCGGATTCTGAGCAAATAAACTTGTGGCTAGAAGGGACCACAAAATGTCCTTTATATTGCTGACTTGCTACATTATTAATGCCATGTGCTGTCTACTCAGGTCATAATACGGTTAGCATCGGAGGCTTCGTATACCTGTTTCTCTGCCAATTATTAATGCTTCCTTGAAAGCAGTGATAAGAAACAGAGAAGTGAGCATGGATGTGAAAAAGATACTACATGACAGTATTGTGATACCAACTTTAACGTATGGACGTGAAGCTTTGGAGCTTGCAGAAGGGACAGAAGTCAAGAGTGAGAGCAGTGGAAATGAGTTATTTGAGAACATGTGGAGTCACATGGAGACACAGACTGACAAATGAGGAAGTGAAGGAGCGTTGTGGTGTGGATGTGGATGTGATAGGATGCGTTAGGAGGAACACATTGAGGTGGTTTGGCCATGTGGAGAGGATGGAGAGTGAGAGACTGACGAAGAGAGTGTATGTGAGTGAGGTGGAGAGGGTAGAGGGAGGGGGAGGCCAAGGATGAGATTGAGGGATGGGGTGGAGAGGTATATGAGAGAGGGGAGTGTGAGCTGGGAGCATGGCTGTGAAATGGCGGGGGACACGGTGACATGAAGGAGATTTGTTTGTGGCCATCCCTTACGGGATTAAGGCGTCTGGCAATAGACAGATAGACAGATACCTTATATGGGGCGAGAGAGGGACGCCTTCATGTGGTGGCATCGACAGGACGGGGTGTTGGTGCTGCCTGGTTATTCAAATGTCTCTCAGTCTCCTCCCTATCCACCGAAAAGAGGATGGTGGACTGCAGAAGGGTAGCACTGACCTGCAGTCCACCGAGTTCACATGAAATGAACTTGGGCTTGAAACTACTACCACTACTGCTACTACTACTACTACTACTACTGCTACTACTACTACGACTACTACTACTACTACGACTACTACTACTACTACTACTACTACGACTACTACTACTACTACTACTACGACTACTACTACTAATAATAATAACAACAATACATCTTCATAGTGTCTTCACAGTGTCTTATACGTTATCAGTGTCTTTGTAACCTGCTGAAATCAACTCTTTTTTTTTTTCCTCTCTCTCGTTGCCTGCACACGATTATAATATTCAGCTTGGAAGCAACCCGTTAGAGTGGATGAGCAAATGGAAGATATTATTTGACCTCGCCAGTTCCATAAGTCTATCAGAAGGTGAGCACAGTATATATATCTTGGTACTGAGGAGGTCTGTGTCGAATTAGAGAGCGGCAGTAATTTACCACAGGGTATCATGGTGCGTTAAAGTAAATAAATCGCTGCAGAAAAGGTGTTACGGAGTCTCCTAAGGCAGTGATAGTAGGACCCTTGGTGGTGAAGTGTCTTGTGTGTGTGTGTGTGTGTTTTGCTGCGTTTTACTGTGTTGCAATGCGTTGTGCTGCGTTTTGTGCAAGTGTGAGTGTGAGTGTGTGTTTATGCTGGGGGCAGGGGACGACCAGCACTGTCCCTCCACTGCCTCGCCAACAGTTTTCTTCATCACAACAAGCCCCTCATGACGTAACAAAGAGACACATGTTCTGCCTGCATTACAAGGCCATACGAGCGGGTGTTTGCCATGTGCTGTTGTGTCGCCACTGTGGTCTACGGGGAGGAATATTTTGCCAGGTTTATGTATTTGGCATCGATCAGTGAAAGCATCAGTCATTAGAAAAGTTATGCCGATAATCGTTCCTCCTCTAGACTCATACTTCAAACGTCTCTCAGCTACCTCCTTATCCCCCAAAATGAGGATGGTGAATTGCAGAAGGGCAATTTAAGGCTGCAGTCCGCTAGGTTCACATTTCCGATGAGGCTGGAGGCACAACAACAGCAACAACAAGCACCATATACTAAAGGGAACTATGTTAGGATGGAGGTTCGGTGGTAGTGTTTTTATTTTGGTATCTACGTGTTTGCCGAGTCTAGTCGCGGAGGATGTTTAAACTGGGTGTTGATAAAGTACGTGCATTCTGAGGACATTCAAAGTGGATGTTGATATAATTTTTCGCCTTAACTTGGTCCGGGTTTTCGTTTTTTTGCTGCCTATTTCACGTACCTGGATGCGGAAAACAAAACCATACTAAGGCTCCTTATCTTTTCCTTGACAATTTCTAATGCCTAGAATCACAGTATTAATATATTGCTACAAGTCAGCGTTCAAGATGGAGAGATAATAATTAAGTCAAGTTGGAGTAAAATGAGTATAGTGTATCCTTCCATATACCCTTGTAAATACTGGTAGCTTGTTGGTTCACAGAGTTTCCATAATGCCGAGTCGGCCTTGATCTCCTAATGGCAGCTCTCCACGCTGCTCCATCTCTGGCAGCCTCCCTATTCCACAGTGTAGAGACTAAAAAAAAAAAAATAAGTTGCTAAAGCCTGGAACAGTCCGGGATCAAACTCTGCCTGCAAAACAAGGGAATACGTACGTAGTGAGTGAATAGTTTTACAATGAAATGTAATCGACTAACAAGATTAATTATTAGGGAATTTACTTTCAGTTATGAACATCAAATGGTCACGTAACATATCAGTAGGACTGTCTTGTCTCTACATAAAGTACTATCACCGAGATACTATACGGTGTTTGTGAAAGGCTAATGAATGTCTGTGAACCGTCATTTCAAACGTAATTCTGAAGCATTATCCTTGTATCATGACTATTTTCATTTAGCATAACACATAATTTCATGATGATGTGGTGACACTGTAATCTGCGTGAAGTGGTCAGATATTATGAAACAATCGGTCAGTGGAACAAAATACTGCTACCGACCTACATGTATGAAGGTAATTGTTTTAAATACACACCCTCGATATTCCGATAGAGAAACATGAAAACTGTCGGTACCGGTAAGCTGCAGAGAGAGAGAGAGAGAGAGAGAGAGAGAGAGAGAGAGAGAGAGGGGGGGGAGGGAGAGGGAGAGAGAGAGAGAGCAGAGGGGAGTATTCCTCTGGGACTTCGTCAGCATGGTGAAACAGGAGCGGACTCTCTCTCTCTCTCTCTCTCTCTCTCTCTCTCAAATCATATAGAATTTTTATGTGGTATTGGTGATGGCAGTGGTGGTGGTGCTTGAGAGAGTCACCCAGGTGACGTAGACAGAATGGAAAGTAGGAGGAGTCATTCTGGCGGAGGAGTAAGCTGCGCATGAGCACACTGTTTGAGTCTCTACACTGTGCCCTATTCAGTCCCTTATCCCTGAGGTTACACTCTATGACCTCGTCCAAGGTCTTTTTTTGTTCTACCTCTCGCAACCCTACCCCCGACGTTCATACTTCTCACCTTCCGTACATGCCCAAACCATCTCAATCTTCCCCTTCTCGTCACAATATACACTCCAGTCCCATCCTTCCTCTCAACTCTTCAATCGCAGTCCTTGCCCCCCCCCCCCGCACCAAGGTCTCGCATTCAAGGACGTACTACACTTCTAATCCTTATCATTTCTCTACGTTTGAGCCTACGAATGTACAGAATGTGACACAGCAAATCAGCCATATACAATATTTCCACTCCCACTTCAATACATCTTCCCCCATCGTGCATCGCCAGCATGCAGAAGGGGTGAATCTGCCTAAAACTCTTCCTTCGAGGAGAGGGAAGTTGATGATGATGATGAAGTTGATGCTGATAACGATGATGATGATGATGATGATGTTGATAATGATGATGATGATGTGACTTATAAGCACGAATTAGTTAGAATGATGACACATGCTTTGACATTTACCATTTCAAATTGATATCCTTACATCCAATATGACCACGCAGCATTGGGACCCGTCTGTATTGTATTGCATGTATTATACTGTATTTCCCTGTACTGTACTGCATGTATAATGATGTGTTGTATTTTCCTGTACTGTATTATATTCTTTCATACTCCCCTCATACCATAACATTCGTGCCGAGGTGAAGACAGGGGACGAGGGCGTGTGTTTTTGGGTAATGATGTTGTGTCAAGCGCTTTCCTCATTACCGCGTGCTGAGCTAAGTGGAGTAAGTGGAAGTGAGGTGAGGGAGGTGGGAAAATGAGGTAAGAGATGGGCTGAGGTCAGGGAGGGGTTGAGGTGAGAGAGACTGTTTTTTTTTTTTTTTTTTTTTTAAATAACAGAACGGAGGAAGGAAAAACAAATGAGGGAAAAAAAAATAATCCATACACCAGACTACTGGTGTCCTCTGTTCATAAAATATCTGTAACAGTTAGACTTGAACAGTTGTGGGTTGAAATTTGGAGGAAAACAACTCTGGGGAAGCAAGTTCCAGAGAGATGCAGTTCGGGGAATGAAAGAATTCTGATAGGAAGAAGTTCTGCAATATGGCTGAGTGACATTCCAGTCATGAGCGCTACCAGATGCCCGTGTAGCACGAGGGAAGGCATGGAGAGGCGGCACCATGGACGCAACCTCGTCTGAGCACTTGCCAAAAAAATATCTGTAAAATAATGCAAGGGAGGCAACTTTCTTTCTTACTTGCAGGGGAGGTAGTTTATATGTAATGGCAGGGTTGTTAATGATTCTAACAGCTTTATTCTAAATTTTGTCCAGTTGTCTCAATGCAACCTCTCCACAACCATTCCACAAGGGTGAGCAATATTCAAGCTGAGAGCACACATGACTCTTATAAATTATAGCTAACTGCTCATTGGCGAAGAAGTTACGGACTCTGTACAATAATCCAAGTTTCTCTGAGGCGGCCTTAGCAAGTGATCTGACATGAGAGGTCCAGCTGAGGGCACTGTTAAGTGAGACACCAAGAATTTCAATACTTTTGGAGATGGGAATATTAGTAGTACTGAAGGTAATGTACGAATCTGGTAATATCTGTCTATTAGTAAACTGTATATATTTAGTTTTACTAGCATTAAAAGAGACAAGGTTGTTTTGTCCCCATTCACTGATTGTAGCTAGATCTTGATTTATGGAGATGGCTGTACTAAGTTGAGAGGTACAGATATTAGACTTTGTAAATGGATGTCTGAGTGTGAATGAACTATGTAGTGTTGAGTCATCTGCATATGAGTGAACGGGATTGTGAGTGACAGATAAGAGATCATTAATTATGAACCAGAAATAGGGTTGGCGCCAGAACTGATCCCTGCGGCACGCCGGCATTAATTGAGTGGAAATTCGAATATGCATCATCTACTTTTACTCTTATTTTCCTGTCACTAAGATAAGAAGAAATCAAAGGAACAAAAGACGTTAGTCCATAGCAAGGGAGTTTGGACAGCAGGGAACGGTGCCATACTCTGTCGAAAGCTTTAGAGATATCAAGAGCTACTGCATGAGTAAGGCAGGTAAGGGAGGAACAGAAGTAAGGGAAGTACGGGAGGTGAGGGAAGCTTAGATAAGGGAGGGGCTGAGGGAAGGGAGGGACTGAGGGAAGGAAGGGACTGAGGGAAGGGAAGCACAGAGGTAAGGATGGAAAGAAAGGAAGTGAGTTGAGGGAGGTAGGGGAGAGGCCGCGTCAGACCTGGATTCACCTCTTCACCTGCTGACAGACACATAAATGGCCTTTGACACACTGACCTACATCACACCCTGACTCACCCTCACCCTCACCCTCACACTCACACTCCACTTAGACATCTTCCTCCAGCCAGTGAATTACGAGTATGCCTCCTGCAGGTATTTGGTCGTGATGTCAGGTACTCTTAAATAGCTTTTCATGAAGTTATATTTTCTCTGTCGTGTGTGTGTGTGTGTGTGTGTGTGTGTGTGTGTGTGTGTGTGTAAATTGTTCGTGATGTAATTCGCTCTTGTAGTCATTTGCATTTAGAATGTAAAATAATTTCCGCATCACCTCTTCTTTACCTGTCTACAAACAACTCGAAACCCTCATACAGTGCAGTGAATTACCCTAAAAATGAACCTAAAAATGATGTACAGTCGGCATCAAGTGTCCTGTCGCCTCTTCTGCTTCTTTCTCTATGCACTTCGAAAATCAGTGTGGTGAATCGGCAGCCACCGACACTGATGACTTCCCTTGGGCTCACATCAGTGCCATAAGCGCCGTCTGCTGCAGGTCCACCGCAAAGGGAGGAAAGCAAAGGAAATTAAACAGCAAGAGGCCGTGGAGTGAGCAGTAGGAGAAGCAACAAGACTTTCGCCTACGAGTGTACTCCTATAGCGTAAGCCTTGAGTAATCTAACGTGAAAGGTGTGAGCAAGTCCTTAAAATTCTTAGGTTATTATGGAACACCTATCAATGATAAATCTAATTAGCCTGCATGCCACAATCCCAAGTGTAGTTAGCGGTTATGCAGAACGGGCAGATCTGTCACCATAACATGCATCACAAATTATCGTCCAAAAAATAAATTAATAAACAAAGGCCTTCTCCAAATCATGGTGTAATCAGAACTTACTATACCCCATTTACTTCAACTTGGCTCATATTTTTATCCTTCAGTAGCATAATTCCCATAAAACAGCGGAAGAAAAAGGCAGTACTACGGCTCTACATCGCTGACATAGCACTTTTTCGTGACTAGCACCATATACCAGTGTTAATCTACTGCAACAGCTCAACCATTCAAAATACAAAGATGGCAATTTTAGGCCACGTTAAAGCGAGAAGCGTATATACCAATGACCACACCATCACCCTCCCACTCTCAATAATACCGCCTGAAGCATCACCATAAAATGTCAACAGAGTGGTACGTTCAAAATTATCCGTAAGTCATCATCATCATCATCATCAATTTATTAATCAATCTATCATTTTAATTATTATTGGTGGGGCGCTCACCATCCACTTACTCAGTGTAGTGCTGCTCTCGGGTATCTGCCAATTCCTCTCCTCCATCCTTCTTTCCTTCCATCCTCTTCTGTCTTTCTTTCCTTCATTCTTTCCTCGTCCTTCTGCCTACGGGTGACTTTACACTCCCTCTTCAGTCTTTCTTTCCTTCATTCTTTCCTCTTCCTTCTGCCTGTGAGTGACTCTACACTGAGCGACAAGCCAAATGGTTTCCTGTGCACCAGGAAACCATTTACTACGCTGGGTGGTAACCATATAACCAAATTTTAGCGCCTGGTGATTTAGTGAGTAATTACGGCACTCCAATCGGATTAAGCAGGTGTAGGTTTATATCCGAGGGATGGTTGGGGTTTACTGCTCACGTAATGCCACTCAGGGATGAGTGAGGCTGGTCACTCTCATCTTAAATGTCAGGACCAACTTGCCTAGCCCCGGGCTCCTACGCTTCTCATCGGGAAATGTAGGATTGGATGATGAATGAATGAAAAAAAAATTATTATTATTATTATTATTGTTGTTATTATTATTATTGTTATTATCATTATTATTGTTATTATTATTATTATTGTTATTATTATTATTAATAATATTATTATTATATTTATCATCAACATCAGTTTATTATTATTATCATTATTATTATTATTATATTTTACAGAAGCAAACTATCACGATATTATAAGTCATAATAGGAAATTTTACGGTGAAATCTGTAAAATAAATCGATGAGGAAAATGTGTTACGAATGCTCCCATGTCACTTAGGATCCTGTAGTAGCCTAAAATATTAACAGAGGAGCAATGAGTCTAAAGTCTAAACCCTCTCATGGTCGGGGCAACTCTAGCACTGTACTGTATTGTAGGTAAAGCCAGACGATATGATGCAGGTGAGAGTGAGTCACAGGTGCCTGGGGTAGTACTACACGACCAACATAACACAGTACAGTACGTGATGGCAGACGCCAGGCACACCATCAACTATATACCCTACTCTCTCTCTCTCTCTCTCACACACACATTCTGTTTATGGCTCTGACCACTATAAGTTTCCAATTCTCTCTTCTTTCTGTTATTAGCTACCCCCCCCCCTCTCTCTCTCTCTCATATTGTGGTGTGAAGGTCATCACTGAATATCGTGTCAGAACATAAAAAGAAGCGAGCAGACATATTGCACTTTAATAGCTCGCCAATATATATATATATATATATATATATATATATATATATATATATATATATATATATATATATATATATATATATATATATATATATATATAAGCTCATCAAACAACACATTAAAAAAATTGTGATTAGAAACCTGGAAAATAGCAGACAGACAAACAGCCAAATACAGTAGACAGAGTGTGTGACTGATTGACACAGATATAGAAAGACAGACACAATTGTGATTAGAAGTGTGGAAAATGGCAAACAAACACATAAACAGCCAGACAGATAGATAGATTGTTTGACTGACTGATGCAGGTATAGACAGAGAGAGAGACAGAGCCACAGATCATCGATGCAGCACATCAAAAGTGTACCAAAATGTCCTTGAAGATGCGGTCAGAAAAATACAATTGAATATAAAATTGACAGGGGCCGGAGGGAGGGTTCCATGTCCCTCTAGGATCAGTGATAAAAATAGATTAGTTTTCCCTCAGGAGCATCGATACGGCCCTGAAGGTGATATATTGGGTGGGTGAGTGACAGAGGCAGGGGCAGGGGGAGGGAAAAAGTAGGGTGATGAATGGAGGAGAAAAAGAAAGAGAGGCTGGAGGGAGAGGGACTGGAAGGAGGGAGGTAGGAGGGGGGAGAGTTGGAGGAAGGAGTGCTGGAGAGAAGAAGGTTGGAGGGAGGACGGGTGGAAGAGTGAGGTTGGAAGGAGGGAGGTTGGTGAGAGAAGAGTTGGAGGGAAGAAGTTTGAAGGGAGTAGGGCCGGAGGGAGGATGGTTGGAGGGTAAGAGAAGGGGAAGGAATGTAAAAGAATGAAAAGGTGACAAGCGGAGAAATGGGAGGTGGGAGGGAAGGCGCCAAAAAGAAGGATTTTTTTTTTTTTTGTAAGAAAGAAAGAACCCAAGACTGACACTTTACCATGTGCCCTGCCAAATGAAAACATAACAAAAAGGAGGTAAAAAAAATAAAACCCGTTCATTTCGAGATGCCTGGACACACAACGTTTAAAATGCTGGAGGTCGTAGGCAATGGGAAAAATAGAATGAATGAATTGACCTGTTGCATACATTAGGGGTCGGTTAATTCTTACATTAGTGGGATGGACGGAAAAGAGGTGAGAGTGGGTGACCGGATGCTGCGTGCCCGCCGGAATGAGAGAGAGATGCTTGCACAGTTCAGAAAAATAGTGACCAGAATAGCACCAATGAGAGAGAGAGAGAGAGAGAGAGAGAGAGAGAGAGAGAGAGAGAGTATTTTAGGAACCTTGATCTGCATATTAAGGTAGGATAATGATGATGATGATAGACAGTTGGCCTCTCTTGTCAATGGCGTGTTTATTTGTGTCCTCTCTCTCTCTCTCTCTCTCTCTCTCTCTCTCTCTGACCCTTTTCGTCGTATTCAGTTCTCTCTACTTTCTCTTTGCTCTTATTTTTACTCCTTCCCCCTCTCCCTCCCTCCCCCCATCTCCCTCTCTCTCTCTCTCTCTCTCTCTCTCACACACACACACACACACACACACACACACACACAAGCATTTGTCTTCACAGCGGAGATTATCAGTCCACTACGTCTCAAACGCTGTCTACTTTACCTAATACTTTTCTCTGCCTTTCAACAATCTGATCACTATTGGCTCTCAGATTTGTTATATTGCCTGTATTAACGATATATTGTAGTCTGTGAATCAATCAGTTTAATGCATTTGATATTATAAGGTAAAGGAAGAAGGTTGATTTGAAAGTAGCAAGGAGGAGGGGGGGAAGGAGGAGGAGGAGGGTAAAAAAAAAATATCCATCAGAGAGAGAGAGAGAGAGAGAGAGAGAGAGAGAAGCAACATCGAGCCGAAGGAAAACTAATATTTAGTATCACACATAATGTAATCGTAATCACTGGAATCAGTCTCATGTTTTTAAGGAATCCTAATCGTAACTGATTCCATTATCTCTATTGTCAAAACAATCGTAGTCGTATTTGACTCCAGTGCAAAAGCCTTCGCAACCATGATTGCATTATGATTACTTGCCAGCTGTGACGCTCAAATTTTGCCCTCCACAGAAAATAGTACATCTGAGGGGAAAATATAAACTGTGAGTGTGATTTAACGACAAAGATTATATGAAAAACTACCCAAGAAATATGTATAATCCAAGTGTTACGCTGATGAACCTTAGCAGGTGATTGGAGTGCAGTGGACGAAAACTGATCACGTCCAGTTGCGCTACTTGGCCCGACAGCTTGCCAACGAGGTAGTTTAGGTTTGATTACACACACACACACACACACACACACATATATATATATATATATATATATATATATATATATATATATATATATATATATATATATATATATATATATATATATATATTATTACACCCAATCTAGCTATAGCCTGTCGTCTGGCATTATTTTGAAGGCATTCTAGGAAACTCTGCATTTATCTCGGTTATCTCAAATTTAGCTGTTTATGGAAATAAATCTAACACCCTGCTGATATATTTTGGGATAGGATGAATGGCTGAATTAAGCTTGTATGGATGGACCTCCAAGAGTGGATGAGGGTGATGATTAAAATTAGGTCCCTCCGTGTCATTTCCTGCACTGATGTTGGTAACTTGTACTAACTTTTACTTCTGATTATTTCTAATATTCATAGTCACATTTCGCCCAGGGAAACCTCTGCTTGGTAAGATAATAATGTCTTGTTTTCCCTCAGTAACGGAAATTATAATCGTAACCTATGACAAACGTTTCGATTCGTAATAGATTCAAACGCTTTTTGGAAGGAACTGTAAGCGTAATCGTAATCAAAGTCTTTCTCAGTAATCGTAATCGTTATTGATTCCATTGGTGATGGAATAATAACACATCTGGTATATACTTACCAAGACGTCCAGATGGTGAAGATGTGAATTTCAGAAGGAACGAACGTCGAAACTTACATTAAAGAGCAGGGGACAGTTACCATCTCAGACAATACACACTGCCAGGGAAACAACCAACTTCACCCCAGAACACGACTCGCTACAGGAGGTTTAGCAACAAGGAAGATTTAATCCAAAGCACTGTACATGTCCACTCCCGGATCTAGCGGAGAATCCAGCCTCCCTCCTCGTTTCCCTTGGTCACGAGCTGCGAATTTTATCCACTGTACCATCACCGTGCCATTAAACAGTGCCAATTATATTTAGAGGACGGAGGTTTATAAGAATGAGGTGTGAATAGGTGAGTTTGGGCATCCACAGAAAATGATGCCTCTGGGCTGATTTGCTACCCATCCTCACATGACACCTATCCACACACCCACACCCACTCTAACACCCACACCTACTCTAGCAGACTAAAACTAACTCCTACACTCCTACACACCCACACCACACCCACCCACCCACCCACCCACACACACACACACACACACACACACACACACACACACACACACCATCCATATCCACCCTCGCATCCGCATTCACACACCCACATCCACACTCCCATCCTCATTCACACACCCACACTCACATGACACCTATCCATACACCCATACTCAAACCCACACTCACGCCCAGACCACCCGCATTCCCACCCATATCCACATCCCGCCCACAGCAACATCAGCTTCCACATTAACACCTACACCCACATCCACAACACCTATACCCACACCAACACCCATACCCACAACACCTATACCCACACCCAAACCTATACCCATACCCACACCCACACCCAGACTTACACAAATACCCATACCCTCACCCACATCCCCACTCTCACACTTCCACACACCCACACCCACCCACACTTCCACACTCACATTCGCACACACGCACACCCACACGGACGTGATATTTTCCGGTTCCATGCATAACATTCACCTTCTGACACACTCCTGCTTTCTTTCACCTTTTCTTTTGCCCCCCTCCCCTTCACCTTGCTCTCTCTCTCTCTCTCTCTCTCTCTCTCTAGATCACCATATTAATGCTGTGCCGTGACAAGAGGTATACCCTGGAATACAGTGCTAATCACGAAGAAGTGTTACGGAAAGAATACAGAGCCCTAGTATTGTCTTATTCTACAACAGATCTGCAGGCAATGAGCAGCAAAGGGAGGAAAATCTCAGCCTGACTAAAATAAATGAATTACATGTTAGGTCCCGCTCGCCCCTTGAGCTCCACAGGGACACCTTCAAGTGCTGACGCCGATATATCAACCAGGCGGCTCGACTACCTAGGCATCCCTCAGCCACTTCCCTATCCCAGCGAGGAGAGGATGGTGGATTCCAGGAGAAGGGCCAGTTAAGCCTACAGTCTACCGGGTTCTCGTTTCAGATGAGCCTCGGGCAACAGCAACAAAACAAAAAACAAAAAAACAAACATTAACAAAATATTTCATAATGCTTTAATATCTCCGTCCTAGACTTGTTCCAGGTACGTAAATGAAGCTGATATCTAACAGTCCTTCCCACATACTTTCTCCAGCGCCTGCCTTACTGCAAACATATGACCCACGCATCCCCTGCCACTCTGTACGTCGCCCACACCAGCGTCCATCATGTCTTCCTCTTCACCATAACCGACGATTTTTCCAGATCCATCTGTTATTACCTCTGCCAGCGAAGTTGGAGGAGGTTATGTATTCACCTATGTCTGTCTGTTTGTCCAGGCGATATCTCCAAAAGTTCTGTGTGAATTTCAATGAAATTTTGTGGAAGGATGGGCCATGGGCCAAGGAAGAAGTGATTAAATTTGGGGCAGATCCGGGTCTGGATCCGGAGTATTACGCACAATATCTCTAAAAGTTCTCAATTAAATTCAATGTAAGTTTTGTGGAAGCGTGGGACATGGGCCAAAAAGAATTATTAAATTTGGGGGCAGATCCGGATCTAGACCCGGATCCTATCTCCACGGATCCGGATCCGGATCCTTTTTAATGGCAATGGTTTTGGCGAAGGTATGCGATCTCTGAGTGATTTTTAGTCTGCATCTGTATCAGTCCACGTTAGGTCCACTGCTGGACGGAAAGTGATAACCAGATTTCCTTTTTCCTCGTGCTGGCAAAATACTTGTGGAGGAGTGATGTATGTGGAAGTCAAAGTACTGGATATAGTATGTTTGTGTGTGTCAGGGGCTGTGGTTTCGGTAGAACCAACAAGATGCATTAAATGGAAACATATGGAAAGACATACTATCTGACTATATCCACTTGAAATGTTCATCACGGCGCGGGTGTACCCATCATGAGATAAACATAATCCATCGTACCACCACAGCACCCTAGGGCCATAATGCAATGTACTCGTATATACTGTGTGTGTGTGTGTGTGTGGTGTGTGTGTGTGTTTGTGTGTGTGTGTGTGTATCTATCTATCTATTTATCTATCTATATATAATATGATCTTTAGTTTCTCAAAAGCGCCAGTTGTTCCAAAGGAATTCACTTGTCCTTGACAATCGTTTACACTTGTACAATCACATGAATTGTGACATCATTCATACACAATACAGACTTCAGCAGGAAAAAATGGCGACAATCAAATTCAGTAATCGTCCATCTCAGCACTTCTCCCCAAATCGTCGCTTCTTGAGAAAAAAAAAAAAAAAAAAAAAAAAAAAAAAAAAAGGCTTTGAGCTGCCCTTTAAGACTCGACAGAAGTCAAATGCCTCAAGAATAATGGCAATTATTTATATGGTATAACCTAGGGGTTGTATAGGAGAAATGCCTATCAGAAAAAGACGACTGATGAGCAGCTGTGGGCTCAATGAGGCGCAAGGAATCATCTTAACTTCCTTCTTAACATCACACCTGGGCGTGCCGAGTGAAGTTTTAACAACTCAGCAAGATACTTTGGTTCTCCAAACTTAACGACCTTGAAAGTAATAAGACACAGATTACTGTCAACCAGTGCAACTCGATTAGAAATGAGGTGGTTGGGGTTCTTGGGGGGAGACCAAAGACAAGCCTTGTTGCTCTGTTCAACACAGACTGAATCTTCTTTAACAGGTTATTCAGGAGGCCAATTCACAACGAATTACAATGATCGAAACGAGACAAGATTATAGCATGGACCGGTGTTAAGAGGAAACATCTATTCAGCAACTGTCTCACAAAGTACACATTTCTTAAGTGCAGATTACAACCTGTGACAGCTTGATTAATATGTTCTTTATAATGCAGTGTTGATTTTAAACACACCCAAGTTTTTGACAGAACCATCTGGTTGAAGTTGTGACTCGCCAGTCTTCAGAGTCAGGGCATTATCAGCGTCACCATCCCTCCTGTTTCCTCTAAAAACGAAAACATCTGTTTTACCATCATCAAGCTTAAGTCTCCTTTTTGTCATCCTCTCCTTTTCACAACATCTTCTTTGACTCAGACGCACAATAAATAGCATCAAAATCAAAATATATTTTTCGTGCCTGCTAGCATCTGCCTTAGCTGCTGTTCATTGGACTAGGCTTCATTGCCCTCTCCAGATCTCCAGTAGCTGCAAACAACCTAACCTTATCATTCTCAGTGCTACCCTTTGGTTTCAGCACCAATACTTGTTGGCTATGGTTTGTCCTGTCACGACTCAGATAGTTGATGGGATCATCCCTTTCCTTCCGCAGCTCCTTCGATTCTTTTCCAAGCGCAAAAGATGTAGAGGGTTCATAGGGAGATGTCACAGCAGTGCTGATCCTATCTTCCAAAGCTTTCAGCCTCGAGGAGACATCCTCCACAAAACTGTCAAAAGTCAGCACCTCTCATAAGCGCCTCGACCATGTTGGCGATCTCAGCCTCCGTACCTGCTCCAGCAGTATCCTTATCGCAGTTAACACAGTATCAGCGGATTCAAGGCTGCCTTTTTTGACGTAAAACTGTAATCATCGTCCACAAGGCCTACACATACCCTTGCACAAGGCCTACACACATCCTTGTGTGTGTGTGTACATATATATATATATATATATATATATATATATATATATATATATATTATACTGCAGATACATAACGTGTACAAATGAATTTTGTTGTAGGTGAGGTAGTTTCGACGATACAAAGATTTCACTTGAACATAAAAATAAACACACACACCGCTGTCATATACTTGTATACTTTATGACCCAGATAAGAAGGCAAGTGTGCCCAGGTAAGGGTGACGTAGGGTGGAGGAAGGATGACGTAACTTAATCGACCTACTTCACCCACGGAGGTTCGGACCCTGTTGGTGTGTTTCCTCCCACGGGGCTGAATGGGCCTCATCCTGCCCTGATGTGGCTGCTTGCAAGGCAGGTTAATCAGCTATTGCCTTCCTTCTCATACATACTCTTCTGCCCTTTTTCATGCTCCTTTCTTCATTTCCATTTTCTTCCATTGTCCTATCCTTTCCCTTCCATCCTACTTTCCTTTCCTTTCCCTTCCTACCTACCTTCCTTTTCTTTCCTTTCCTTTCCATCCTATCTTCCTTTCCTTTCCCTTTACTTCCATCTTCCTTTCCCCTCCCTTCCTTCCTAGCTTCTTTTCCTCTCCCTTTCCTTCCTCTTATACTTCCCTTTCCCTTGCACTTTCATTTCCCCCATCCACCTTACGTCCAATCCAGACACCTAATCCCAGAGTTGTTGCAGAGCGGCCAAGACAAATACTGCACCAGGCTTCTCCACTCATCTCCATCCCTTCCTGCCACTCCACGCTGCCCTCCCTCATATACTCCTCTGCTTCAACCTTTCATTCTGTTCCTGACCATCAACATCTCTTCAATAGTCCTTTCAATACGTTAACATTCTCATTAGGTTCGTGCTTCAGACGTCTTTTACTACGGCTCTACATCCTTCCCATAGCACTTCTTCGTGACTAGCACCATATTCTAGTGTTAAACCTCCCGTCACGGCACAGCACTGAAAAGGATGAGATGGTAATTATAAGTTTTGATTAAATTAACAATGTAGTGTGGTATTCCCCCCCCCTCTCTCTCTCTCTCTCTCTCTCTGGACCTTGTGAGCTATCAGTATCGAGGTCAGGTCCCTGATGGGCTCTGGGAGTGACGTCATCCGCTTGTTTCCGAAGTTAAGTCATCACTCACTCACTCACTCTCTCTCTCTCTCTCTCTCTCTCTCTCTCTCTCTCTCTCTCCCAATCTAATTACGTCTGTATCTACCTATCGATCGATTTCTTGCTCTACCTGTCTATTTACTGATTTACCTATCTATCTGTCTATCTATCCATCGATTTCTAGCTCTACCTGTCCATTTACTTATTTAACTATCTGTCTATCGTTTCATCCATTCATCTATCTGCCTGTCTATCTATCTATCCATCTGTCCACCTACCCATCCATCTCCCTATCTATTTAACTATCTATCTGTCCACCCATCCATCCATCTACCTATCCATTTATCTATCTATCTATCTATCTGTCCATCTACCTATCCCTCTATCAACCTCTCGCTTCACCAACGCGGGTGTAACAATAACGTCAGGGTGTTCACAGGGTCATGACACAAAAACCACAAGTCCAGAAGAGAAGCAATGATGCCACAAAAAATTCACTTTGGGTAGGAGTCTGACGAAAAGGTAAAACACCCAACATTACCTTTGCTTCCATCCAGGTGTGTGTGTGTGTGTGGGGGGGGGGGGTGTTATTAGGACACAGAAGGAGGCTGCAGCACAACAACGGTATTAGGTCAACCCGCCCATCCTCACGTTCTGCGCTAACAATCATTATTTCCTATACCTCTTCCTCCTTAGCCCTTAGCAAATAATCACTCGCACGAAACTGGATTTTTCAATAATCGTATATTAATGGCAAAAATGTAGTACCAATTCGTGTCGTCGTAGGTGAGTCTATAGAAAATGTGTGAGAAGTGAGGGTTATGATAAAAGGGTGTAGACTGAGTGATAGGTACGGGCACTGACTGGCTTAGTGAGTATAGAATGAGAGTAAATAATATGGGTGTGATGTGATGGTATGGCTGGGTGTGTGTATAGAATGACTGTGAATAATATGGGTGTGATGTGATTGTATGGCTGAGTATGAGTATAGAATGAGTGTGAACAATATGGGTGAGATGTGATAATATGGCTGAGTATGAGTATAGAATGAGTGTGAACAATATGGGTGAGATGTTATAATATGGCTGAGTATGAGTATAGAATGAGTGTGAACAATATGGGTGAGATGTGATAATATGGCTAAGTGTGAATAAGCATCGATTGTACAGTATATTGATTGAAAGTAAATTGCGTGAGAAGAATGCATGACTGTGTATAGAATGTGTATAGACAAAGACTGCTTATTACGAGCGAGGGCGAAGTCCTCGCGAGTCTCTCGTCAAGCAGTGGCATTTTCTCACATATATGAGCGACCCGACCCGACCCGGCACGACCGTAACGCTTTTGAGAAGCTTATATCTCAGCAACCACACGTCCGATTACTGCGTGGTTTGCACCACATGATAGCCCAATTCTTTAAGATTTGTTCTTGACAGGTTGCATCACACCCAAGCGGTGCACGTGGCAATTGACCCGCGCCAAGTGCAGCATGTCGAAAATCTTCAAAAGAGGGCCACAAGCCAGAAAGGCATGAAACTTGGTAGGTAGATAGCCATCAATATACTCTAGGCATCCTCGGGGTGTAAGACGACATTTCAGTGCTTTCGGATTTAAATGGCCTCGCTCGTACCTCGCCGACAAAGCCGTTTTACCGGTATTTTAGATGATAAGCCACTCCTAAGTTAAACGAAATCGTCTTCCGGGAGCATGAATTAAACAGATCAAACAGGATATTTTGTACAACGTTACCCAAAGAGTTAGATTCAGGAGGGTCTGACTTGGCTAGCATTTCTGATTGGGGTAAAAGACACATTGTTGTTACTAATGCATCAAAAACTCGAATTCCTACATCTTTCAACCAGTCAACATCTCTCAGTGTAATATCCCCTTGTACTGAACAGCACGCAGCTCAGTTCATCTCTCCTAGGAGCTTATTTTTCTCGGGACCTACCAGGAACGATCACATTGCCTCCCTTATAATATCCACTTCCAAGAATCTGAGTGTACTAAGCCGACTCCGTGCTTTCTTTATCCCTGCACAGTTATTGACTCTGTACAGGGGTCTTACACACACAAAGATTCTTCGTCTCGTCAGTTTCCCACATCTAACTGACTCCCTTCAACCTCTCTCTTTTCCCCGCAGTGGCGCATCTTTATCCCTCTTCTACTGCTGTTTCAATTGTCACTGTCCTTCTGAATTAAGTTATTTATTCATTTATTCACTCATTCTGCATATCATTCGTGCTTTCTTTGGACAATTATACTTCGCTCTGGAGCGACGTTTGCAGTGAGTGGGGTTAGACGCAGACTTAATTTGCTCCTTCATTACACGACATCATTTCTGAGTGGAATAAAATCGTCCCAAGATAGCAACAATAATCTTCACTAGATTCGTAGTTTATGCTTTTATCTCCACACATACAACTAGATTTATAAATTTTCTTGATTCTAAATTCTGCATTAGATTCTTAGTTTCTGATTTTTTCTTTTACGCTTCACAGCCTAACTGAAGTAAATATCAATGTGAAATATACGACACAACAAAATCCACATAACTATTAATTGGTATATTTTGAACCAATCTTGCAACCTAAATAGTAAGTTGTGGTTGCATAAAATCTGACGAGCTTTAATTGTGAGGCAGGAATGACTCTCCTTGGTTACTAGTCAAATCAACCCTCCACTATGACTACACCTGATCATCAACCGAGATTAAAGCGGTTATGGGCCCTTGTGAAATATATATATATATATATATATATATATATATATATATATATATATATATATATATATATATATATATATATATATATATATATATATATATATATATATATATATATATATATAGTATATATATATATATATATATATATATATATATATATATATATATATATATATATATATATATATATATATATATATATATATATATATATATATATATATATATATATATATATATATATATATATATATATATATATATATATATATATATATATATATATATATATATATATATATATATATATATATATATATATATATATATATATATATATATATATATATATATATATTATGCTATTGAAACAATAATTGAAGAAAAAGGCTATGACTCTTGATAAACGCAGCCCACGGAAGGAGTTTAGTCTATTACATTAATCGATAAACACCCCTCACGTCACCACCACCCACCCAGACACATAATAAACAGAGGTGAGGACAGAGCTGTTTTCGTGCTGTTTACTGGTCGGCAAAGAATATACGCTTTCGGCTCTGGCTGGCTGTCTGGCTGGCTGTCCGTCTGGGATATTATGGAAAAGCTGTTGCATGGACCTAGTTCAGAGTGACTGAATTTTGGATGGTCAAAATTCATGGTTAATAGGGAGGATGGTGCTGCTTGGCGAAGGTATGGGCTCTGGAGTGCTCTAGTTATCATTGAGACTATTTACATATAATTATTATTATTATTATTATTATTATCATTGTTGCAGTGATATAGCTGTACTAGCTTGACACAGTTTTAAGTAATTTTAATAACCTGAAATTTCTTTTTTCTCACTGATCGTATGATGATAATACTTAGTGTACTTTTTAGCTCATTGTAATGCTTTGTTTCTGAAGCCCTTTATACACACATATACATATTATTAACAGGGGTATTAGTTTTCCTTTTCTCTCTTTATTTATTAATTTACTTATTTATTTTTTTAAGCCTGAGTCAAGATATCCAGGAAAGTCACATGCGTCGCTCCCAACCATTTCTCACAAGCATTTGTTACTTATGGAGAAACTCAGATTAAACAGGAAGCACAGCATGCCACCGGGATGTTAATATGACCAAGACACCAGGCAGGGCAGGCGACACGAGGCTATGCGTGGAGGGGGGAAGGGAGATGATTGGCGGCAAAGTAATGACGATAGGAGAAGGAGGGGAAGGAGAAGGGGAGGAGGGGGAGAATGAGGAAGATGAGTACGAGTATGATGATGGTGATGGTGATGATGCCTGATACGGATACAACGATGATGATGATGATGGTGATGATGATGGTGATGATACAACATGGCAAATGGCGTCTCTATTCAATTTTCGTACGGTGAAGAGAACTACGATTATTTTCACCGTGCTAAAATAAGTGTCCTTGACTTATTGTTGTACGATGAAAGGTCACTCGGTATTATTTATTCAGTACTCTACGGGACAATAGTTATGGCTCCTATGACTCACTCTGCTGCATAAAATCGTATGGGGTTGGTCTGAATACAAGGCTGAAGGGTTAATGGTGACAGCTGCTTATACGGTGAGGCTCCTGTGCTATGTTCTCAGTCCAGTATAATGGTCTGGTGAGTGTGAGGGTAGTAACGCTCCTATAACTCACTAAATACAATTGTCTGATAATAGCGGGAATAAATACTAAACAAACACGGCCATTAATACAATTCTACTGCTACAGTCAGGTTGCTTTCACCTGACGGAACTGGGCCACTCCCATAACTCAGGCACAGAGTCATTGTTCCACGATATCCAATGAGCCTAGGTCACAAGGCAGAAATGCGTCTCCTTGGTTACCAGCCAAATCGACTCTCCAGTCTGACTACACTTGGCCAACGTCTGAGATAAAAGCGGTTAAGGAACTCTGTGAGGTTAGCAACATGCCTTTATCGACCACATGACCTGCGTCGTGCCATGAAGCCGTCACGGGGGGAGGGAGGAGGTAATACCCTGGGTGTGGTGAGTACAGCACTGGGTGGGATGGGATGGATGGTGGGTGTGGTGAGCACAGCAGTGGGTGGGATGGGATGGATGGTGGGTGTGGTGAGTACAGCACTGGGTGGGATGGGATGGATGGTGGGTGTGGTGAGTACAGCACTGGGTGGGATGGGATGGATGGTGGGTGTGGTGAGCACAGCAGTGGGTGGGATGGGATGGATGGTGGGTGTGGTGAGTACAGCACTGGGTGGGATGGGATGGATGGTGGGTGTAGTGAGTACAGCACTGGGTGGGATGGGATGGATGGTGGGTGTGGTGAGTACAGCACTGGGTGGGATGGGATGGATGGTGGGTGTGGTGAGTACAGCACTGGGTGGGATGGGATGGATGGTGGGTGTGGTGAGTACAGCACTGGGTGGGATGGGATGGATGGTGGGTGTGGTGAGTACAGCACTGGGTGGGATGGGATGGATGGTGGGTGTGGTGAGTACAGCACTGGGTGGGATGGCATGGATGGTGGGTGTGGTGAGTACAGCACTGGGTGGGATGGGATGGATGGTGGGTGTGGTGAGTACAGCACTGGGTGGGATGGGATGGATGGTGGGTGTGGTGAGTACAGCACTGGGTGGGATGGGATGGATGGTGGGTGTGGTGAGCACAGCAGTGGGTGGGATGGGATGGATGGTGGGTGTGGTGAGTACAGCACTGGGTGGGATGGCATGGATGGTGGGTGTGGTGAGTACAGCACTGGGTGGGATGGGATGGATGGCCTGGCGGACGGTGGGTCTGGCCCAGGAAAGTACACTGCCTGAAAAATGGCCGTAGTTGGCATAGAGGTGTGGGAGCAGTAATTTCAAAGCTTTCTCCTACAACAACAACAACAACAACGACGACTACTACTACTACTACAAGATAAGCTCGCGTTGCGCTCCTTAGGCAAAACCACACACTTGGATGAGAGCAATTTATCCTTCAGTCCTTCCGGGCAAGTTGGCATCGCTATGAAACGTGTTAGTAGTTTGTACCGGGAAGACCACGGCGACGAAGACCTGGATTTTCGCATATTAACTGCACGAGAATGTCTGTTCCTGGTGTTTGAGTAAAAATTTTGTGTTCTGATTCAACTTGTGTGTGTGTGTGTGTGTGTGTGTGTGTGTGTGTGTGTGTGTGTGTGTGTGTGTGTGTGTGTGTGTGTGTGTGTGTGTGTGTGTTTTCCAGCGTGAGGACTAAGGGTGTTTGTGGGTCTGTGTGTTGATCATTAAGGGAACTTGTGCTGGACGGCAGCCTGGTGTGGGTAGGTGGTAAACAAGTAGGAGAAAGACAGCACGGGGGAGGGCAAAGAAGGGCAAGGGAAGGCAAGGGAAGTGAGAGAGGGGAGACAAGGGTGAAAGGGAGGGAGGGGAGGGGAGGAGGGGAAAGGGAGGAGGGGAGAGGTGTGTTAAAGAAAAGGGCTCAGAGGAGGAGGAGGAGGAGGAGGAGGAGGAGAAAAAGTTAATAATAATAATAATAATAATAATAATGATGATGAAAATAATAACGATGATGATGATGATAATAATGTTGATGATGATGATGATGACAAAGAAGATGAAGAAATGTATGAATTATTGCCTGTCGATCGCACGAAGGGTGAATAGCGTAGGTAGTCAGTTTTCCTTATGGAGAGTCATTCCTTAAAATGCAGGACGAAACCATCAATTTTACATCCACGTCCCTAATTGTACTGCTGGGTGAACAGGGAAGAGGGGAAAATACACTTTGTCCTAGAGTCTGACCGGCCTGAGAGAGAGAGAGAGAGAGAGAGAGAGAGAGAGAGAGAGACAGAGAGAGACAGAGACAGAGACAGACAGACAGACAGAAGAGGGAGGGACGTAGATGAGTAGAAGGAAGTGTGTCTGAGTGAAGGATGTGGGGAGAGGAAAGGGAGGAGAGAGGTGCTGGAGGGAGGGGGAGAGATGAGGGGAAGGGGAAGGGAGGAGAGGTAATGGGGCACGAGAGGGGGAAGGAGAGGGGAAGGAGGTGTCGAGAGAGGAGGAAGGAAGAAGGAGGGTGAAGGGATGGAAGAGACATTTGGGGAACAGGGAAGGTGAAGGGGGAGGGAAGAGTAATAGACAGAGGAGGAGGAAGGGAGGGGAGGGGAAGGGAAAAGGATCAGAGAACGAGAGGGAGAGGAAGGAAAAGTAGGAGGAGGGGGAAGGAGAGAGGTAATAGATGGGAGGGAGAGAGGAGAGAATGGAGGGGAAAGGAAAGAGTATTGTTAGATATGGAACAGGAAAGGAGGGCAAAGGAAATGAATCTAGAAGTGAGGGTTAATTTGGGAGAGGACATGTTCTCTCTCTCTCTCTCTCTCTCTCTCTCTCTCTCTCTCTCTCTCTCTCTCTCTCTCTCTCTCTCCTGCAATGTATATTTATGATCTAGACAGAAAAAGCACATCTACTATACAAAGGGCACTTTCTGTCTGTTTGTTCAGGAACTACTCCCTCAATATTCATTTTACCAGGCCTTATCCTACACATTTGGAATCCTTATGGCCTAAGGAAGGTTTTAGGGGGGGTAAAAATTCAGATCTGTATCATTTGAGGTCACCGCTTAAGTGTTTGCTTTTTTTGGCCCGGGAAACGCCGGGCACCCTCGCAACCCAATTTTCGGCATGGAGACTCACATGGCCTCCAGTTCGGACACAGGCTATGTGGGATTGACATCCGAGGTCACTGAATTTTGAGATCACCGGTCGGAGGTCATTTTAGGTCACCAGTGAGAGTAAACAAGTACACACAAATACTGTGCGTTAGTCTGTGAAACCTGAAATAGAAAGTTCCTGGACCTCTTCTAATCCCTCTTCAAAAGCATGAGAGGTACAGTACATGGGCTTCCTGGAGCAGAAGGAAAGACTGAACTGGAACAAATAGAACTAAAGTGTTCGTCTTTTGGTCTTATGACCCAAGGAAGATTTTAAGACCAAAAATACCGATGGTTTGAGGGAGGAGGCAGAGTAGTAAGAGTCAGATAAATAAGGAGAGTGAACGAGAGAGAGAGAGAGAGAGAGAGAGAGAGAAAGAGAGAGACATGGGGGGAAGGGACATGAGGAGAAAGATAAATAGGGAGGGGGAGGGGGACCGCCAGGTAGTAAATACATAATCTAGCAGCTAATCTTTCTGACACATGGGGATAAGAGAGACATTACTTTGATGGTATTACTCTGTGTGTGTGTGTGTGTGTGTGTGTGTGTGTGTGTGTGTGTGTGTGTGTGTGTGTGTGTGTGTGTGTGTGTGTGTGTGTGTGTGTGTGTGTGGAAAATAAGATTAGCTGGAACGAAAAAAGGTTGCTTCATTCTATTGCGTCCTCCAAAATTATGTATGCACACAGTATAAGTCGTGCTAAACACTGAGTAGGCAGCACACACACACACACACACACACACACACACACACACACACACACACACACACACACACACGTGTAAGAGATGCCATACTACATTAACTTCTACCTGTGTTGCATCATCACCACCTTCTTCACCTTATCACCCCCATCGTCAAGGTAGTGGATGAGAGAGCTTCTGCCAGTCCATATTAGGCTCACTCTTGATCTAGGCCCTCTCTTCGTAGGAATTATTAACTCTTTCCCATGCTAGCCAAGTACGAATGGGAGAAATGTCTGAAGCGAGAGTAATGCATGTGGAAATGTTGAGTACGCAGAGTGTATGGGCATGACTACTATACGTCTTTCACCTGTACTTGGCGCAGACTTTCGTCCTTTGCAGCTTTCTTTCAAGTAATAGGGTGTAGGTGCATGAAAGAGACATAATACTGTACTCCTTTCGTCTCAACTTGGCTCTGATTTTCGTTTTACTTTTTTTAATCACATAGCTCAGTGACAGGAAAAATAATATTACGGCACTGTATCTTTTTCATAGCACTTCGTAACTAGCACCATATTCTACCGTTCATCTACTGTTACAGCTCAGAATTCAAGATCGATATATGGCAATTTTAAGCCACGCTAAAATGAAAGGAGTAGACCAGCAGGCAATTTAATGACTTCCATAGGTCAGGCTTTGAACCCTAGATATGACCCACGCATATCGCAAGACGAATACGCAATATCCGAGCCACCGTGGATCAGGGAAGAGAAGAGAGGAGAGGAGGGAAAGGAAGAGGAAGAAGAGGGAAGGGAAGAGGAAGAGGAGGGAAGGGAAGAAGAAGAGGAGGGAAGGGAAGAGGAAGGGGAGGGAAGGGAAGAGGAAGGGAAGTGGTGGGGAAAGATAAGGAAGGGTAAGGAAGGGGGAGAGGGCGAAAGCCAATGGAAACTAAGGGGAGGGCAAGGGAAAAGAGAGAAAGAAAGGGGAAAGTAGGGAAAGGAAACGAAGGACGGGTGAAGGGGATGGAAAGGAATGGAATAGAGGGGAAGGGAACGAGATAGGAAGGGAATGGAATGGAGGGGGAGGGAACGAGATAGGAAGGGAATGGAATGGAGGGGGAGGGAACGAGATAGGAAGGGAATGGAATGGAGGGGGAGGGAACGAGATAGGAAGGGAATGGAATGGAGGGGAAGGGAACGAGATAGGAAGGGAATGGAATGGAGGGGGAGGGAACGAGATAGGAAGGGAATGGAATGGAGGGGAAGGGAACGAGATAGGAAGGGAATGGAATGGAGGGGGAGGGAACGAGATAGGAAGGGAATGGAATGGAGGGGGAGGGAACGAGATAGGAAGGGAATGGAATGGAGGGGGAGGGAACGAGATAGGAAGGGAATGGAATGGAGGGGGAGGGAACGAGATAGGAAGGGAATGGAATGGAGGGGGAGGGAACGAGATAGGAAGGGAATGGAATGGAGGGGGAGGGAACGAGATAGGAAGGGAAGCGATGTCATGAAAGGGAAGAGAGAGAAAGGGTGACAGAAGAGGTGGAGGAGGCAAGAAAAGAGGAAGGGGAAGGAAACGTAAGAGAAGTGCAGACACGTGACCCGGCTTTGTTTACGGGTCCTCCACAGACCGTGTTCTAAAAAGGCATCAGAGACTCGGTAACATCCCTCCCTTACCGATTTATTCCGCACACAGCACCTCAGTGTCCCCTAGTATGTGAATGATGCAAACGATACCAATATTAAAACGATATAAACCACATACAAGAGTATGTTAAAGCGTAATATATATGCCAAATAAATCGGCAAGGAAGAGGCGCTACGAAATCTCTAAACACAGAATACAGCTCAGTGGTAGAAGTCAGAAACATGCGTTGTAACATAACTGAAAAATTACGCACAATGGAGATGTCAATGTCAACTATTCACCTTTGTAATTAAGTGGAACATTTAGAACAGAAATATTAGAAGAGAGGATACCCACGCGCAGCTCCTACAAAAATGCCACTAAACTACTCGAATAAGACAGGCATAGCAAAGATGAAGGAGAAGAGAGACGTCGTTATAAAGAAAAACGTATTTACGGTGTGTGGAACCCCAACATTTTGCCTTCCAAGCAAAAAACTGGCTTCGTGGACTTGAAGACCTGGCGGAATGGACCTACCCTGACCTGTGTAATTACCCCCCACACAAACAGTCCTAATAAGCTGGAGAGGAAATTATCGCAGACGAAATTTTAGGAAGTCAACAATCATTTCGTGGACAGATGGGTAAGGAATCCCGCCGTGTGCAGAGTTCCCACCAAGGCACAGCGGGGCAGGAGCGGTGAAAATGTGAACAACACTGAACACATGCAAAGTTACCAGATTCAGTCGAGAGTATAGTCGGCACACTCCTAAGAAATGAGAGAAGGGTCTTTATTTTATTTTATTCTTTGCTGTGTGACATTTCTCCCATTCTAGTGCTTCTTCAGTCACCATCTCTGTCCAAACGCTGCCCCCTGTATTGTATATGGAACACTTGTGCTTGGTTGCGAGGGAGTGGCAGGTGGTAGGAAGGGGGTGGCGGCAGGAGGTATCAGAGAGCTGCGTTTGCCCCTAAGAGCTAATCTGTGTGTGTGTGTGTGTGTGTGTGTGTGTGTGTGTGTGTGTGTGTGTGTGTGTGTGTGTGTGTGTGTGTGTGTGTGTGTGTGTGTGTGTGTGTGTGTGTGTGTGTGTGAACAATAAAATAAATGATAGTAATAATAATAATAATTTTTATTATTATTATTATTATTATTATTATTATTATTATATTATTGTTATTATTATTATTATTATTATTATCATTATTATTATTATTGTTATTATTATTATTATTATTATTATTATTATTATTACTACTACTACTACTATTATTATTACAACATGGCATATTTCCTGTAACATTTTCGCAGAGGTCGTGTACTTCATCATGTCAAGAGCAAAGCTTCCCTTTTTGCAAGCCATTGCATGGTTTGCATCAAAGACAGTGCCACATGCACAGTGTTGAGGTAGGTTCTCTATTGGCCACCCATATCTCAAGGCTTTGGCGTTAATAAATTCTTGTTTGTTCAAGTGGAAGCCTTTTGCCTTGAGGGGCAGAATTGTCAGCCAATTCGATGCCTCAGCCTCCTGTGCCACTTCAACTCTTCTGCACTGGTCTGATGAAAATTTTCGGTTACGTGCTACAGTAGGTCCTTTTGTCTTGCTTCTAGCTCTTTGCTTATCTATGCCTTTATATCTTTCTGCCGTTGTTGGTCGATTTCACTCGTCTCAACCTGGGCGCAAATCTTCTGTGACAGGGTTTCGGTGAGCCTTAGGAAATTTCTATGTTCGTAGCTTGCCATGGTTTCTGGATTTATATTGCCAAGGCCTCCCCTCCTGGGTGGTAGTGCTACAAGTTCACTTTCTTCTGGTGTGGGGATATGGCCACTGGTCAGTGATGGGAGGAATGACTCCTTGACAGCATGCTGCAGTGACTGTAGCAGCAACGCGATGTCGGGGATGATCCGCATCACGAAGTTCCATTTGTACTTTATACCATAAGTAAATGCGGCATTGCGGCGCATGCTGCATAGGGCTGGATAGTAAATGTATTTCTTCTACCCATGTCTTTACCTTATCACTCACCTATTGGTCTTTGAATTCCTTAGTTCCAATTACGGTACTTAGATGCCTCTGACCTTCTATAATCTCTGTCATGCTTGTGTCTCTAAAGGCCTCCTGTGTATCTTGATAGCAGGTTTCACGATCAAGATGGACTTAATGCATTAGGGTAGTGTACTACTACTATTACTACTACTGCTACTACTATTATTACTACTACTACTACTACTACTACTACTACTACTACTACTACAACTACTACTATTAATAATAATAAAAAAAAATAATAATAATAGTCTGGACTTGTTTTGGCTAGTCTGGACATGCATTACCGAACGTATCTGTGTAGCACTGCATGTATACAATCACTTATCTGCATCACTGATAGTTCTTGATCAGGAAGAAGGTGTGATGATAATCTTTTCGATAGTGTAACCAGCTGTCTCAGGAACCAAGCACTAATGGACGATACAAGGGAAGGTAGGTTTTGTTCTCCTCATAAGGTGTAGTTTCATGACCTCAGACAGCTGTAAATATCGTAACCACAGGTGACTGATGGCACGGTAATTCCTGTACAGCCGGGTTTCGAGTAATAATCAATATTAAATACTGTTATTGTTTCTTGCAGTTGTCCACATCTGACTGCATTAAAATCATCTTTCCACAGCACCCTCCTCTCCCCGTCTTCTGATGTCTCGAATGTCAATCTACAGCTTCTTTCTTGTTGCTGGAGGACTCCTGAATGGCGGCTATGATATGTCAGTGGTTGTCAAGACTATTCAGCCTCACGGAGTCAGCTGACGTCATCAGCAACGATAATCGTACCAAGTTTCTCCAGTATGTATCCATATTCGTCATGAGGCAGCGAGGCGTCGTTCACGTCAGCAGACTGAGATAGAGTACGCAGCATGGTTGGCAACCAAAATCCATCTTCCAAGCTTTCTAACTTCAGAGAACAATGATGGTGTCAACGAGCTTGAGCGACAGCTACGTGGAGCACTAAGCCGACCGGCACAGGCTTTCGCTCAAGTAACTTCGCCAACTCGCCGTCGCAGAATGAATGACCTTCGTGGGCAGAGATCTAGCGTGGAGTTGTGGTTCGGAACTAGACGAACTTCCGTGAAGAATGGCCGATTGATGCAGCTGTGTTGGTCAAAAATGCAATCATACGAGTCGGGAAAAAAAGCAGTGTAGCAAGAATAAAGACCTTCCATTCAGCCTTGCAGCTCCGATAAAACATTATCTCCAATGAGCAACTAGAATCTGTCGCACAGCAATTACCAACAGTTATGTGACGAAGTAAGTGCGTGTGGTGCACCGCTTTATCCTTCTTACAAACTGGACTAGGGGGCAAAATAAGGGTATCCCCTGGAAACAGGAAAGTATCCAGACATGGAGTAAATGTTGCTGTTCAACGTCTGCTCGACCACAAAGCACATATGGTCCCATGTCTTGTGGAAGAGGTCATTATTGATCCATTTATCAAAATTAGGTTGTTCTCATTGGATGTATGACTCTGACGGATTTTCAAGTCAAGATTTTTACAAGATGTTCAGTGACGAGGTACTTGATAAATCTGCTATAGTAGACGTATTATTATGTCCCCTCGAGGGTTACTGAACTGCTACGTGAAGAAATCCCCCTCCCCTCCCCCCCCCAAAAAAAAAACTATTCAAAAATTCCTTTAATATTCGTCATGCAGCTACGAACAATTTTATTCACACAAGTAAACGATGACAGCAGACGTATATATTTCTGTGTGAGTAATTCTGCTCTCTCTCTCTCTCCTGTCCTGCTTCATTGTGCAAGAGTGTAGGTCCTTGCTCCCAAGATGTCCAAGGTGAGTCAGCCTGAGCCGTGACAGGCTAGGCCTATACAGTCATGGTTTATGGATGATACATGAAGCACACACTGACATTACCTGGTTTAGTTTGTGAGACAGCTATAGCGAGTGCTAGTTTTCTTGCCCTGGACATGTACAGTACCTGTGGCTGTTATAAACATTTTAGCATACACAACTGTCACTGTAATTTACAGCTTAAATTATAGGCCAAAATATCCCTATTTTAATAGTCGAGACATTTTTTTTTTTTTTTTTTTGAAATTGTAAAAAAAAAAAAATCCGTTTTTCATTGGAAAACTGTCTTAAATTGAAATAGCATTATTTCCTTTTACTAACCATAAGCGTCTGAGTTATGTATTTACCTTGACAAGAGCAAAATATCAGGCAACTGGAAGTATAAAATGACTCATCTTGGGGACCAGGAATTAACCTGTATATCTGCCGAAAAGAATAAAAGGCTAGGAGTGTTCAAGGCTACTCAGCACTGGCATTCGTCCACAGATGCAGTACTGTACATCCCTAGCCTCACTTGTACAGAATCATGAGACTTGTTATGGCTAACGGATTGCAAAATACACAACACAAGGTAGGTTCATAACTATGTGCACAGAAAACTAGGAATTGCTAGCTGCATGTTATACTGACATTTTGGCAATTACCTGATAGAAATGGCCTAAAAATACAACATACACTGAAAATAGTGTTGGCCACATGTTCGAATGCATCTGGCCGCCAGTTTTCTCTGCTTAGGGGTCGTCCACTTTGCCCTCCTGTTGTGGGCTGTTCCCGGCAGACACTGGAAGGAAAGGCTTGGTGTATCTTTACGGTCCTTTGTGCACCGATTACCGCACAGGAGATAACCATGGCTGTATAGTCACCGCTCATCAATGACGTTCAAATCTTTCCTCAATGCCGTCCACTATGGCGGATAAACATCTCTGACGCCACTGGTGACGTCACGTGCACGGTCTCTATAGGAAAAAGGTGACAGATGGAGGTAGAGAAAGGGAAGGGGTAACAGATGGAGGGTAGAGAAAGGGAAGGGGTGACAGATGGAGGTAGAGAAAGGGAAGGGGTGACAGATGGAGGGTAGAGAAAGGGAAGGGGTGGCAGATGGAGGGTAGAGAAAGGGAAGGGGTGACAGATGGAGGGTAGAGAAAGGGAAGGGGTGACAGATGGAGGGTAGAGAAAGGGAAGGGGTGGCAGATGGAGGGTAGAGAAAGGGAAGGGGTGACAGATGGAGGGTACAGAAAGGGAAGGGGTGGCAGATGGAGGGTAGAGAAAGGGAAGGGGTGACAGATGGAGGTAGAGAAAGGGAAGGGGTAACAGATGGAGGGTAGAGAAAGGGAAGGGGTGACAGATGGAGGGTACAGAAAGGGAAGGGGTGACAGATGGAGGGTAGAGAAAGGGAAGGGGTGACAGATGGAGGTAGAGAAAGGGAAGGGGTGACAGATGGAGGGTAGAGAAAGGGAAGGGGTGACAGATGGAGGGTAGAGAAAGGGAAGGGGTGACAGATGGAGGGTACAGAAAGGGAAGGGGTGACAGATGGAGGTAGAGAAAGGGAAGGGGTGACAGATGGAGGGTAGAGAAAGGGAAGGGGTGACAGATGGAGGGTACAGAAAGGGAAGGGGTGACAGATGGAGGGTACAGAAAGGGAAGGGGTGACAGATGGAGGGTAGAGAAAGGGAAGGGGTGACAGATGGAGGGTAGAGAAAGGGAAGGGGTGACAGATGGAGGGTAGAGAAAGGGAAGGGGTAACAGATGGAGGGTAGAGAAAGGGAAGGGGTGACAGATGGAGGTAGAGAAAGGGAAGGGGTGACAGATGGAGGGTAGAGAAAGGGAAGGGGTGACAGATGGAGGTAGAGAAAGGGAAGGGGTGACAGATGGAGGGTACAGAAAGGGAAGGGGTGACAGATGGAGGGTACAGAAAGGGAAGGGGTGGCAGATGGAGGGTAGAGAAAGGGAAGGGGTGACAGATGGAGGGTACAGAAAGGGAAGGGGTGACAGATGGAGGGTAGAGAAAGGGAAGGGGTGACAGATGGAGGGTACAGAAAGGGAAGGGGTGACAGATGGAGGTAGAGAAAGGGAAGGGGTGACAGATGGAGGTAGGGAAAGGGAAGGGGTGACAGATGGAGGTAGAGAAAGGGAAGGGGTGACAGATGGAGGGTAGAGAAAGGGAAGGGGTGACAGAAGGGGGGGTGAGATGGTGGGAATTATAGCATGTATTTCCCTACACAGGTCAACCAGCCACTGACCCAACACATCACCTACCACGTGACTACCACCTCCACCCCTCCCTTACCTCCCATTCTCCCCCCCCCTCCCACTTCCCCCTCCATTTCCTCCACCCTCTTCCCTCTCCTCTCTCTCCCTCCTCCCTGCCCCTCCCCTCACTCACCTTCACACCCACGGCATTTTTTCACCACACCTTACACCTGGGCATCTTTCATTTTTGCTCTCTCTCTCTCTCTCTCTCTCTCTCTCTCTCTCTCTCTCTCTCTCTCACGCGCGCGCATATACAGACATGCACATACATAAACACATATACACAAAAATACATACATACACACATATACACACAACACACACACACACACACACACACACACACACACAAAATATATATATATATATATATATATATATATATATATATATATATATATATATATATAATCATCAGCCGTTTGAGTGTCCACTGCAGGACCGGCCTGTCCCGACCGAAGTGGGGACCATACAGCCAATGTATCTCTACCAAGTGACTTAGGCTGTCTGGTAGAGATTGTATGTAGGGTAAGAAGTGCTTGTAAGTGTAACTGTAGTGTTGGAGTGGCTATAGATGTGTGTGTAGTCTATGAATTAAATGCAATCGGCCCGCGCAAACCGACTGGATGCAAGCAAACTTTATAGTACGCGACACTGGTTCAACCACAGCACCCCTTATGTCCGCCAAAGCAGTACGTGGCCGGAAGAACGTTCTCAAAATTATGACCCTGGCGGGGGGCGAACCCTCGTTCTCTCCGAAATAGCACACTTTCCCACTGTACTACAGAGGCTACATATACAGTATATATATATATATACTGTATATATATATATTTATATAGATATATATATATATATTTATATATATCTATATATATATTTTCTGCTTATTGTATGTGTGTGTGTGTGTGTGTGTGTGTGTGTGTGTGTGTGTGTGTGTGTGTGTGTGTCAATATAGTCTTGCCAGGGAATATAGGACCAACGTTGTGATGAACAGTAGGCTATCTTTATTATTCCAGACATTTCGGGGACAATCTTCATTATCAATGGATCTAAACGTTTAAAATACAAGGTCAGGAAAAAAATATAAACTTTTTTTTTTCCAGGATACATTACATAAGCCACGCAAGGAAAAGAGCACAGAGGGAAGTGATATAAAGGGGGTACGCAATAGAAGCGGCAAACTTACTCTTCGCGAAATCAGAATAGCGATACAAAGGCCGCGTTCGATGGGAAATCCACTGGAGCTGGAAGGCTGTTTTCTATAGTTTCTTAATTTTCTATCAGAGGACACTCTCATCTTTCTGATCGCCCATTTTCTTCCGCTGATTTCCAGATACTTAACTTCATGCCAGTCCTACTCTGACCTCATCACTGCCGAGTCTATTCTGATTCGGTCTCAATAGCTGGACTAGCCGTACCCCACTATCCACTCAATAACTACTTTAACAGGTCACCTCCGACTCTGTATTCTTCATAGCCAGCAAAGTTAGTCCTAACGATAAACTACGAAACACTGAACGATAACATTCAAAACCCATAGATGTGATACTCGGGGCACTACAAACTTTTCAGAATAATATATATTTCATAACTGTTCGACAAAATAGTGGAAGGAAATTTTTGTCCGCAGCTGACTACCTCTTTGAAGTGAGGGGCCCGAGGCTAGGGAGGTGTATGCATGATCTATGTAGCAAATCAACCTAACTCCTCCCTCCTTCCCTCCTTTCTTCCTAGCAACACTCTCCCTCATGTGTTTCCTCTTTCCCTCCTTCACCTCTTCTCCCCCTCCCTCCTCACTTCTGTCTTTCCTTCCATTTCTACTCAGAATTCCCCGACAAATAACCTGAATATTTCTTACACACCTGGCGGGACATTCTGCGGGATGGTAAGGCCTATTCTTACTGGACCTTGGTATGTAAATAGCGCTCCACTAGAAACTCGCCAAATGTTGTGCATTGCAGGAACGGCTCAGTCTGCTGATGTGGTACTGGGAGTAAGAAATTAATAATACAAGTTAGACACTGATAACACTAAGCCGCCCCCACAACACACGAGAAGAAAAAAAAAAAAAAAGGAAGTGTTATATATGGACCGCCCTGCACATCTGACGGTCTTGTGTGGTGGTCTAGCCCCAGTATTAACCCCTTCAACCAGAGGACGTCTTTTGCACTTAGTTCTCGAGGCTACCAGACGATTTTATTCAGCTTACGAAAAAGAAAATATTTGTGGAGGAGTTAATGAAGGCTGTATGTAACCCTCCTGTCCAGTGAGTCTCCCTAAAGCGAATAAAACTGGCAGGAGATGGCAAAAATAAAATGAAAATCAAGTCCTCTACCTGGATGGATGATAGGAAAAATTTGCCTTACTTTTACATGAAACTTTTTTATCACAGATTTTATAATGAGTTCTGTGCCCTCATGTTCTCTCTCTCTCTCTCTCTCTCTCTCTCTCTCTTTCTCTCTCTCTCTCTCGCCATGGAACCAGGCCACACCTCACTCACATCTATCCTTTCATTCACTGCCACATCTAATCACTTTATCTTTACTATCTCAGCATGTGCAAAAAAATTACCTTTATTATGTGCAACAAATTATCTTTACTATCTCTACACGTGACACAATTTATGAGTATCTATCCCGCCTGTGTGAGACTGCAGGTGTGGGGATATATAGGTGCCGTATTTCTCTCTCTCTCTCTCTCTCTCTCTCTCTCTCTCTCAGATTTTAATGGGGTGGAGGGTGAGAGTCGGGGTGGTAGTGGGGGTGGGGGGTGCCCTACAAATGAGCGGCGGAACAGTAATGAGAGTAGTATAAAAGAGCGACAAAATATACTATTAAAAGAGCGGACGACCTGACTGCCTCATTATCCCCCCCACCTCCCTACCTGTCACCAATCCAGCCAAACTTACAAAGCCGAAACAAACAAAGCCAGTCAAACTCGTCTGTTACTTCCATACAACCTGTCATTGTGTCTGGTGATTCCACACAGTAAAGTCGTGCCAACATGGAGTTCACCGTTACAGAAACTAACAAGGGAAAAAAGTGTATAATTTATGAAGGCTACAAGTTTAGAGTCGACACAACATTAAGTGATGGAAGTTTTTCGTGGCGGTGTACAAATGGGAAGTGTAAAGCACGAGTGAAAACAGACTGTGAAATAGATAGCATTGTCCCAGTGCAGTTGCAACACAATCATGAAAAAGATGAGAGAAAACTTGAACGACAGCAATTACGTACAACAGTGAAAAGAAAAGCAAGTGATGACATGACAGCAAGGCCGGCAAAAATAATTAGGACAGAACTTTGTAAAGTTACGGAAAACAATCTGCAATCTGGTGATCTGAAATGTCTGGCACAATCAATATACCGTGAAAGAAGAAAACAATATCCTGTTTTGCCTAAAAATCGTGAGGAAGTCTATCAAGCTCTCGAGTCCATGAATACCACCACCAGCAAAGGCGAAGAGTTTGTGTTGGAAAATAACCCAGACACGGGCATTGTTATCCTATCATGTACAACAAATCTGGAATTTCTGGTAACTTCTGCAGAGGAGATTTTTATTGACGGGACCTTTAAGAGTTGTCCAAAAATTTTTTATCAACTGTACTCTATCCATGGCTTATGTAATGGCCATTATATTCCTTTAGTATATGCTCTTTTACCAGGTAAATCGGAGGAGATTTACCGAACCATGTGGAAATGTTTACATGATATTTGTGTATCAAAAAATCTGCAACTGCAAGCCTCTGTTATACACGTGGATTTTGAATTCCCCATGCTCACTGTCCTGAAAGAAACATTTCCGGATGTAATCATCAAATGCTGTAGATTCCATTTAGGGCAGGCATGGTGGAGGAAAATCCAAAACCTTGGCCTAAGTAAAGAATACAAAGACAAGAATAGTGACATAGGACAGTGGCTAAAACTATCATATGGTTTCCATTTCATTGATCCTGCAGATATTGAAGAATGTTTTGTTGAGGAACTGATGTCATGCGCACCACAGAATGAAAAATGTACTAATTATGCAGACTATCTAGTTGATAACTATGTCACGCCTCATTCAAAATTTCCACCAGTGCTTTGGGCTGAAGTCCCTTCTAACGACAAACCCACAAACAATGCGGCTGAATCCTTTCATGCACATTTCAACGCACAATTTTACAAAGCTCACCCATCCATCTTCATCTTCATGGATGTAATTAAAAGGCTCCAAGCAACAACGTACTTGAAAATCAGAAGTACCGGCATGCCAGCCGTACCAAAGAAAGTGGCTAAAGAGAAGTGTGAATATGCCATAACTCAGTTCACCAAGTACAAGTCGGGGGATATTAACCGACGTCAGTACTTACAATCTATGGGTTGCAAGTTCATGGCAAAAACGGATTTGTAAATATGTATATATGTTAATAAGACGCAGAATTATCTTAAGCTTCATTTTAACTGACACATTCATTTTAACTGACATTCATTTTAACTGACCAATATGACGAAGATATGATCTGTACACATTTAACCAATATGACACTGATCGTAGTAAGCCACTCTAAAACAGAAAATATTTTTCCTGCTCAAAAACCTACTTCCACCTCCCCGTGGTGAGCAGGGGGCAACAGGTATTAACATCTGGCTAACGGAAGAGGTAATTAAGACGCTCAATTGATGTAAAATATGGCCGCTCTTTTAATAGTAAATCTGTCGCTCTTTCGAGAAAATTTTGTCGCTCTTTTAACATATAGATTCGCTCTTTTGTAAAACTCCGGGGGTGGGGTGGGGGTAGAGGAAGGGGTGCAATCGGTCTATGGCTTCCTTCCCCCGCCCCCCATCCTCCTACCTCTGTCTCACTCACACCCCCTCACCCCCTCTCATGTCCTTGTGGGATGAGAGAGAGAGAGAGAGAGAGAGAGTCGCCTGTCTATCAGTGGAAAACACACAGATTAATAATCCTTGTGAAACTGTGTGTGTGTGTGTGTGTGTGTGTGTGTGTGTGTGTGTGTGTGTGTGTGTGTGTGTGTGTGTGTGTGTGTGTGTGTGTGTGTGTGTGTGTGTGTGTGATCCGTCGACCCTGTGACCCTGGTGGATGACTCAGGCTGCAAAATTAATGACGGCGGCAACTGAACGGAAGATGGCAGATACGAGAGAGAGAGAGAGAGAGAGAGAGAGAGAGAGAGAGAGAGAGAGAGAGAGAGAGAGAGAGACTTCATCATGAGGGCATGATTAAGTATACATATATATACGAATAAGTCAACGTCTCTGTCACCTGAACTCGACCTATGTCAAACTGATACATGAAGGTCCATACTGAATACAGGCCAAGGCAATCACACCTAGGTCTGGTGTGAGGGTAATAGCCAAGTGTTTGTTTCCCCTCTTTTATGACACATTGGCGGGTTTTGGGGAAGTTCAGTAAAGTCTAAAACAAAAGCCAAATCATCCAACACACAACCGAGAAGCCTTCAGTGAGCGCATACCTACATAAACAAATAAATTGAGGAGATACAGCTGTACTTCCTTTTTCCTACCAAACAAATACTTTCACGGTCTCACCAAGTCAATCATTTCATTCTGAGGTGTTGGACTGTCCTGTTACACACTCTCAGATGCCTCATACCTCCTCCGATGCCAATGAAATGTATTATCTGTTCCTACATTCGGATCCGGATCCACCTTAAAATGTACATAAGTCTTCCCTGACTCGCTGTCCACCCATCCACTACAGTTCAATAAAATCCGTTAACAGCATTCTGAGACATCCCGTACACAACCAGACACACGGACAAACAGACACGGGTAATTTCATACTCTCCGTCCAGCGTTGTTGGCGGAGGTAATCGCAGATCCAGGGATATATCCTTAAAAAGTCGTTACTCTTTATGAATGCGCATTAAAATCAAATTTTAAAATATGCACCATCTCTAATATAGTATTCAAACAGCCTTCCTGGAAAAGGGATTTTTTTTTTTTAATTACAGAACAGGGGAAGGAAAAACAAATGAATAAAAAAAAATCCATACACCAGATTACTGGTGTCCTCTGTTCATAAAATATCTGTAACAGTTAGACATGAACAGCTGTGGGTTGAAGTTTGAAGGGAAACAACTCTGGGGAAGCGAGTTCCAGAGAGACGCAGTTCGAGGAATGAAAGAATTCTGATAGGCAGAAGTTCGGCAATATGGCTGTGTGACATTCCAGTCATGAGCGCTACCAGATGCCCGTGTAGCACGAGGGAAGGCATGGAGAGGTGGCATCATGGACGCAACTTCGTCTGAGCATTTGCCAAAAAATATATATATATATATATATATATATATATATATATATATATATATATATATATATATATATATATATATATATCTGTAAAATAATGCAGGGGAGGCAACATTCCTTCTTACTTGCAGGGGAGGTGGTTTATTTGTAATGGCAGGGTTGTTAATAATTCTAACAGCTTTGTTCTGAATTTTGTCTAGTTGTCTTAATGCAACCTCTCCACATCCATTCCACAAGGGTGAGCAGTATTCAAACTGAGAGTACACATAACTCTTATAAATTATAGCTAACTGCTCGTCAGCAAAGAAGTTACGGACTCTGTACAATAATCCAAGTTTCTTTGAGGCGGTTTTAGCAAGTGATCTGACATGAGAAGTCCAGTTGAGGGCATTGGTAAGTGAGACACCAAGAATTTCAATACTTTTGGAGATGGGAATATTAGTAGTACTGAAGGTAATGTACGAATCTGGTAATATCTGTCTATTAGTAAATTGTATATATTTAGTTTTACTAGCATTAAAAGAGACAAGGTTGTTTTGTCCCCATTCACTGATTGTAGCTAGATCTTGATTTATGGAGATGGCTGTACTAAGTTGAGAGGTACAGATATTAGACTTTGTAAATGGATGTCTGAGTGTGAATGAACTATGTAGTGTTGAGTCATCTGCGTATGAGTGGATGGAATTGTGGGTGACAGATAAGAAATCATTAATATGAACCAGGAACAGGGTTTGGCGCCAGAACTGACCCCTGCGGCATGCCGGCGTTAATTGAGTGGAAATTGGAATATACATCATCTACTTTTACTCTTATTTTCCTGTCACTAAGATATGAACAAATCAAAGGAACAAAGGACGTTAGTCCATAGCTAGGGAGTTTGGACAGCAGGGAACGGTGCCATACTCTGTCGAAAGCTTTAGAGATATCAATAGCTACTGCATGAGTTTCTCCATGTAGATCAATTGATTGATGGATGGTATGAGTTAGGAGACTGAGTATGTCAATGGTGGATCTTTCGTGGCGGAAACCATATTGTCTATCACTAATTAAGTTGTTGGATTCAAGATGTTTAACAATATGCTTATTAATTAAAGTTTCAGATACCTTACCAAGAGAAGATGTGAGAGCTATTGGTCTGTAATCAGAGGGGTCAGAGGAACTTCCTTTCTTCGGAATTGGGTGGATATTGGCTTCTTTCCATGAATTTGGGAATAAAGAAGTACGTATGCATAGTCTGAATAATTTAGCTAGGACAGAGGCAAGTTCAGCGGAACACTTTTTCAAAACAATTGGCAGAATTCCATCTGGGCCTGGAGCTTTGTTGGTAGGTAAATTGTCTAGGATGGATTTTACATATCTTGTCTGTATTTTAAGTGGGGCAATTTCGGGAGAATCAAGTTCCAGTACTGAGACATTGTGGCTGGTATCATCTATGGTAGAGTTTATTGCAAAGGTACTAGCAAAGATATCTGCTTTCCAGCGTGGGTCATTTGTAATATTGCCATCTGAAGATTTTAGTGGGGGAATGGAAGATGACTTGTTAAAGTTATTATTGAAAGAATTAAGAGTTGACCAGAATATTCTATTGTCATTAGGGTTGTTAAGTAGTTTTGATGCTTGCTTTTGAAGAAAGTTTGATTTAGATAGATTTAATACAGCTTCTGCATAATTTCTACCAATTTTAAATTGAGAAAGTGATTCAGATGTTTTTGATTTTAAGTAAGAGTAATATGCTAATGACTTTTGGGCTGTTGCTCTGGCACAGTTGCTATCAAACCATTTTGGAGAGTTCGATCTTCTAGTGAATTGTTGACTTGGTTTGAATAAATCCATACCAGCTAGTATTAAGACGCAAATGTGGTACTGGGTAGAATTGGGATAACTAGAGAAGAATGACTGCCATGGAATGTCAGCAATATAATTTCTAAATCCATCCCAATTTGCCCTATCAAAGTGCCATCGGGTCACCCTGACAGGTTCAGAACGGGGAGGTGTGAGGGGGTTAACTTATTAGGCTTTGATGAGATTGTGGTCGGAGGATCCAAGTGGTGACAGTACCTCTATCCTGTATTGATCTGGATTATTTGTCAAGAATAAATCCAAGAGATGGGCATTATGGTCAGGATTATCAGGTATTCTGGTTGGTTGCTTTACCAGCTGGGTGAGATTAAATGATTCTGCAAACAGCTCGCACTCAAGACCAGCCTCGTAGAATGCAGTAACCATTCAATATCATGTATGTTAAAATCACCCAAAATGGTAATTTCGGTGCTAAGGGCAAGGTTATGGTTATTCAACTGTGTGGATATGGAATCAAATACACTGGGTTCTGGAGAAGCATTGGGGGAGCAAGAAACTACACAAATATATTTGGTAATATTTTGACAATTTAGTTTATATAATGAGTAATCAAAACTGGATGAAGTGAAGTTTAAAATAGTGTCAACAGCATATTGGGATTTGACGTAACAACAGGTGCCGCCCTTGTTCCGGAAGTTTGTAAGGAGATGGTAACCGGGAAAACAAAATGGTAAGGGAATGGATTACTATTCTTTACAAAACTTTTATATGAGGAATTAAAAAGTTCCGGTGCACACTTGGAAGAACCACCACATCTAACAAACCCCTCACATTCTCAAGTCTCGTACTGCCACGGCTCACACTGAAACACTTCACGTGCCATGGTTCACAATGGTACACTTTACACTTCCACATTTCGTAGCCTACTGTCACACCACACAATGATACACCACACACGCCCATACATCACACACACTTTACACCATCATACCTCACACTGTCACACCTCAGATTACCAAACCTCACACTACCGCACCTCACATATCACATCTCACACTACCATACTTCACACTGTCACACTTAACAGCATCGCTCTGCACGCTGCCACATCTCACACTGCCGCACTTTACACTGCCACACTTCACACTGTCACCCCACACACTACTTATCCCACTCACACCACACAGTTCACACACAACTCATGTTCTACGCCTAACAATGCTACACTACAGCTTTCTTTACTTCATATTGCCACACACACACACACACACACACACACACACACACACACACACACACACACACACACACACACAAGAACACCTCATACACACCTTACACTCGCACACCTGGCGTTAGCAAGAATTAAATAAGAAAGTGTCGTCGTACTGAACGGGTAAGTGAAATATTTTGCACCTGTACACATAGGATATTTCTGTGTTGCATATGCCTGTATATATATATATACTCGTATGTATGTATGTCGCAAAGTATGTTGCTTTGAGCATGTATGTGTATACTCATACTTTTGTATGCAAACGTATGACATTTGACTGCATGTGAATTTCTGTGTATGTATGTATCAGTGAATAAATGCATGTGTATGAACGTGAATGCGTGTATGTATGTAAGCATATCTTCTCAGGATGAGAGTGAAAGACTGTGTGTGCAAATGATATGAGTGTATTTGAGTGTGTGCATGAAAAAACGTGCATTGTGTAATCTCTTAGGGTTGAGTGTACGTGTGAACATGGATGGATGAGTGTGTGCATGAGTGGGTAAGACTGTGAGAGCTTGCATATAGTGATCAGCGTGCAAGTGTGAATATGTATAACGTATAGTGCATGTATCTCAGTGTGTATATGAGTAAGAATACGGAGGAACATATGAAGCGATGAATGCGCAGGAAAGTTATGTACAGGAGAGTATATGATGTAAGCAAGAGTAAGAACAACAGAGGACGTATAAAGTGACGAATATACAAGCGGGAGTATGTCTATGAACGTATGTGTGTGTATGCATGACAGGGTAAGCATGAGAATAAATATATGAAGTGATACGCTGGCGAGAAAGTTTATGTAATGTGAATACTGAGAGTTAGGATTCGAACCCGGGACTTTCAGATAAGATGGATTTGACTGTGTGCATGAGAGAGAGAGAGAGAGAGAGAGAGAGAGAGAGAGTGTGTGTGTGGAGGAACCTGTTTTTCTCACTGATAGGACTGAGGATTTCTTTCAGCTGAACAAAATCGTCTGGTGCTAACGTGCTTTAAGTAAGGGATTCCATGGTAGATAAATGTGTGTGTGTGTGTGTGTGTGTGTGTGTGTGTGTGTGTGTGTGTGTGTGTGTGTGTGTGTGTGTGTGTGTGTGTGTGTGTGTGTGTCTGAGAGAGAGAGAGAGAGAGTGTCACGTGTTTCTGTGGGTGAGAATGAATGAGTGTGTGTGTGTGTGTGTGTGTGTGTGTGTGTGTGTGTGTGTGTGTGTGTGTGTGTGTGTGTGTGTGTGTGTGTGTGTGTGTGTGTGTGTGTGTGTGTGTGTGTGTGTGACCATGTATGCTTGTATACATGCATGTATTACAGTATGTGACTGTATACATGGAAGTGAATATCTTAAAATATGTATATTTGTATGCATGCATGCATGAATGTATGTATGTATGGATGGATGGATGGATGGATGGATGGATGGATGGATGGATGCATGCGTGCAAGCATGTATGTATGTAAGTATGTATGTATTATGAATGTATAAGTGTAAGTAATGACTACTGTATGTATGGGTGCATACATATTATAAAGTGACTGCCTAAAAAATTAAAATGTGTGTGTGTGTGTGTGTGTGTGTGTGTGTGTGTGTGTGTGTGTGTGTGTGTGTGTGTGTGTGTGTGTGTGTGTGTGTGTGTGTGTGTGTGTGAGGGGAATAGACACAAATACAGGGAAAGAGAGAGAGAGAGAGAGAGAGGGGGGGAGGGAGTCGGTCACGTGTTTGTGTGGGAGAGAATGAATGGAAGAGTGTAAGAATAGATGCGTTACATGTATGTCAATATGTGTGTGTGTGTGTGTGTGTGTGTGTGTGTGTGTGTGTGTGTGTGTGTGTGTGTGTGTGTGTGTGTGTATGTTTGTATTTGATTATATATGTGTGTATGTGTGAGAATATGTGTAGTTCACCGGGTCGTTCAGGATCACGTGATGGTTGTGATCATCAGCATTTTACCCTCCCGGAAGTGAGCTGAGAGCCAATATAGTCTGATCTCAGGGCAAAGCCTTGACCTTCACACACGCACACACCCATCCTCTTGCTCAAGGAGGAAAGTGACCACCCGCTTCGCCAGTAAAGTTTCGCATCCCGAGCAAGGCGCGAACCCCCGTCTTTGCAGGTGCTAAGCGAGAGCATTACCACCGAGCCCCGGTGTGTGTGTGTGTGTGTGTGTGTGTGTGTGTGTGTGTGTGTGTGTGTGTGAACTCTCACACCACGCGACTCTCAGGCTATTTTCAAGTTGTCCTCTGATACGACCTATTGAAAAAGTGGTGAACGTGTGTGTGTGTGTGTGTGTGTGTGTGTGTGTGTGTGTGTGTGTGTGTTTGTTCTTACCTAATTGTTCTTACCTAATTGTATCTTTACAGGAATGAGTCAAGTTCGTACTGTCCCGTGTCTTAAACCATATTTATCGTACATATCCTTAAATTTGTGTGTGTGTGTGTGTGTGTGTGTGTGTGTGTGTGTGTGTGTGTGTGTGTGTGTGTGTGTGTGTGTGTGTGTGTGTAGGCAATATCACGTGTGTTTGTTACGTATACATGAGACTGCGTGGGCCGAATGCATACAGCTTAAATCCTGGAATGCAGTGCATGTAATATGATTTTACTTTTCCCTATCCACCTCGTGTGTTTGCCCCTTCACCTCAGTGCCCCTTCACCTCAGTGCCCCTTCACCTCACTGCCCCTTCACCTCAGTGCCCCTCCACCTCAGTATTATCTGCAACAACGAAACTGGACGGAGGTTATGTATTAGCCCGTGTTTGGCTGTCTGTTTATGTACAAGATAGCAAGAAGTTGTTAACACATTTAAGTGGGTGAGGATGAGTTTATTAGATTTTGAGGTGGATCCGGATCTGGATGCTGAAATAAATCATTATTTTTATTGGTGTTGGCCGAGGTTTGCGCTCTGTGAATATGTGTAACGGGGCAGAGTAACACCGTAGAATTAACTGGTAAGAAAGAGGAATTACAACAGAAAATCAAAATTTCTTTGCGCTTGCGGAGGTAGGCGCTCTCTAAAGCTTTCTCGACCAGACAATATATTAAGTTGGTATCGTGTTTCCTTGCTTTCTGTGTATGTACTAATAGGACTGTTTTACTAATATATTCTATCATTATTATATACTGAATACCGTAATTATTTATCCAAGTAAACAGATAGGAATAAATGGATGTGTACATGAAGAGAGAATGATTCGGCAAAACCCGTCACCTGTTTCGTGTGTGTGTGTGTGTGTGTGTGTGTGTGTGTGTGTGTGTGTGTGTGTGTGTGTGTGAGAGAGAGAGAGAGTCTTTGCGTGTACAGCTGGTCTGTGTGTATTTGAGTGTTAATCTGCTAGTATGTGTGTATTTTGTTTATTTATGTGTGTGTGTGTGTGTGTGTGTGTGTGTGTGTGTGTGTGTGTGTGTGTGTGTGTGTGTGTATGAAGGTGCAAGAGGGACGTGTGACTGGTGTAGGGCAGCAGTCGATAAGGCAGCAGAGCGCGGCACGTTGAGTCGAGAGAGAGAGAGACAGAGAGAAGAAAGAGAGTGAGAGAGAGGAGTCACGTTGTCTGGTCGGACCCCTGCCTCACCTCCCCCTCTCTCCCTCTCTCTCACTCTCACGCCTCGAGTCTTCTTCCTATGTTTTCAAGCCGGTCAGACTCTTACATAAAATTTGTCTTCCCATGTTCCTGTAGAAGGCGGAGCACACGCCATTAGGTGCTTTGGCCTGGTACTCATCGTTATAACTTAGGCCTTTGAGCACGTGGCGGGTACTTCACTCACTAGCCTAGAATACAAGACCACTGCATTTCTCTGACTTAGGCCTTTGAGAATGTGGTGGGTTATTCTCATTCCTCCATAAACGGCAGACGGCATCCCTCCCTTCATTACATGCCTTTCTTTTGTATGCTTCATATTACAGTCACGTGTAACACCTTCCATTGCCACAGTCAGCACAGACGTATCGGTGAACTTTTGCTCATGGCTGTATCTATAACTTCATACCTATAGTTCACTCTCTTTAAGTTGGCCCTAATTTTCATCCTTTTGCAGCTTATTTCGCTTAGCTCATTGGCAGAAAACCACAACACCCTAGCTCGACATTCTTTCTGTAACACTTCCTCTTGACTAGCATCATAATCTGGTGTTAATCTATTGCTATATCTCAGCATTCACGATGAAGGGGTGGCAATTTTAGGCCAAGGTAAAGTGAAATGAGTATAGTAATGCTAACCACTGGTCCGCCGTGCCGGTGTCCAGGCATGTGATCGTCTGGGGGAAGATGTATGATGACAGAAGGGACGACAGACAGGTTATATGGGACCAGAAGATATTGTAGGTAGGAGGCCAGGAGGGGTTGTAAGAGGAAAGGAGGGGTTGTAGGTAGATTGTATGAGGCCAGGAGAGGTTGTAGATAAATTGTAAGAGGCGAGAAGGTGTTGTTAAGAGGCTGTAAGGTAGCATCAATGATTATCGGACTTTATATAGGTTCTGGTGTGACGCCAGTAGAGACACGGACACTTACGTAATGCATGTCGTCTGCGTGGCTTGGGTAGCAACACGAAACATAACTGATTCGCAAAACATGTGGAGCCACACTGATCAGCCTAATACACTTAAATTTCTATAATAGTGTTGGGCGATACGTTTGCCTTCACTCGTACACCTACCAAACACTTTACAAACAAACTAGAATGACTAATACACCGAAAAATGTACGACACAACACGTTCCCTTCACCTAATAATTTATTGCTAGGGAGACACGTTTCTCGTCTGAATGGAGCACGTGAAGTAAGGAAGTGTATAGCTCAAGCGATGGAAGAGCCAGTGATACAGAGGATATCATGAAGAGGGTAATAGTTCCAGGATAGGAGAAAGCGTGGAAGGTCGAGAAGAAGGTGAATGTGTGAAAACGTCTATCTATCTATCTATAGCCCGACGCCCTAATCCCGCAAAGGGTGGCCGCAGACAAAATGCCCCCAAGTCGCTCTGTCACCCACCATTTGACTACCCTCCCCCCACCTCACTCCCCCCTCCCTCATATACCTCCCAACTCCATCACTCCACCTCATCCTCGGTCTACCCCTCCCTCTCCCTCCCTCCGCCTCACCTACATACACCCTCTTAGTCAGTCTTTCATTCTCCATTCTCTCCACATGTCCAAACCACCTCAGTGTATTTCTCTTTATCTTCTCAACCACATCCACATCCACCCCACAACGTTCCTTCACTTCTTCATTCGTCAGCCTGTCCCTCCATGTCACTTCACATGCTCCTTTCAGGTAACTCATTTGCACTGCTCTCACTCTTGACTTGTTCCCCTCTTGCAAGGTCCACGCCTCGCTTCCATACGTCAGGGTAGGGATCACAATACTATCATGCAGTGACTTCTTAACTTCCATACCCACCTCCCTATTTCTCATCACCGCTTTCAGTGAACCAACAACCTTCCTTCCCTGCTGTACCCTTTCACGCACTTCATCCCCCAACGTGAGGTGCGGAATTTGAAGAAGGTCCTAATTAGATTCTGGCACTCAATGGAATAGTCTCCAGGTCACAGGTTTTGGCAATCATGTTTTATTTATTGATGTGTGTGTGTGTGTGTGTGTGTGTGTGTGTGTGTGTGTGTGTGTGTGTGTGTGTGTGTGTGTGTGTGTGTGTGTGTGTGTCATTAGGCCTGGGAACAGGATTTGTCAATTTCTAAGGCTTGAATAACGAGTGAATGGATGTACAACTCTTTATATATTACACTGTACACTTCTGCCCTTTCATCAGCCACCGGAGTGCATGAGTTCTCCGATGTGTTTACTTTAGTGTTTCCTCCTCCTCCTCCTCCTCCTACTGCTACTGCTACTGCTACTATTTACCCAACCCTAGTAGTGAAGGGGTTAATGAGGGCTGCACCTAACCCCTCCAGTTCGAACACTTTCTTCAGTCGTGTAAAAATAAACACACCAAGAGAAAAATATGAAAATACGTAATCGGTCTGAAGAGGCTGAGTAGGTGGCATCGGTGGGATTCGTAACATCATTTCCCTAGAGAGTTAGTTTGGTGGTTAGCCTCTTCACTACGACTGCCTCTTCTTGATTCTACTGTTATCAGTATGCGGTTTTATCTGGCTTAAGAGATAAGCATGAATCTCTCTCTCTCTCTCTCTCTCTCTCTCTCTCTCTCTCTCTCTCTCTCTCTCTCTCCCTTTGTCTGGCGGGAAGGCTGTCCTGGTTTTCAGTCTATTTCTGTCACCTACTGTACTTCCACTTCTCACCAGATTCTTGCTGTTGTTGTTGTTTTTTATTTACGTTCAGACTCTCTCTCTCTCTCTCTCTCTCTCTCCCTGACGTAATACTCCTACGTCCCTGATCCACATCCTAGACTCTCATCTCAGTAAAAGCGTCCGATGCTAAATACAAAACATCACTAGAGCTGTCCCAACCTTGAACAAGCTTGCGATGACCGTATTTACACCCTTTGGCTCCTATGACTCACTCGTAACTAACTCAAATAGCCTGGTGTTAGCTGGATTAGAAGTTAGCCTGGTGTTGTTAGCTGGATTAGAAGTTAGCCTGGTGTTGTTAGCTGGATTAGAAGTTAGCCTGGTGTTGTTAGCTGGATTAGAAGTTAGCCTGGTGTTGTTTGCTGGATTAGAAGTCTGCCTGGTGTTGTTAGCTGGATTAGAAGTTAGCCTGGTGTTAGCTGGATTAGAAGTTAGCCTGGTGTTAGCTGGATTAGAAGTTAGCCTGGTGTTGTTTGTTGGATTAGAAGTTAGCCTGGTGTTGTTAGCTGGATTAGAAGTTAGCCTGGTGTTGTTAGCTGGATTAGAAGTTAGCCTGGTGTTGTTAGCTGGATTAGAAGTTTGCCTGGTGTTGTTAGCTGGATTAGAAGTTTGCCTGGTGTTGTTAGCTGGATTAGAAGTTAGCCTGGTGTTGTTAGCTGGATTAGAAGTTTGCCTGGTGTTAGCTGGATTAGAAGTTAGCCTGGTGTTGTTAGCTGGATTAGAAGTTAGCCTGGTGTTAGCTGGATCAGAAAACTTTGTGGCAGAGATTTGGCTACTGTGGGGAAGGGGAAGGGGTTGTGAAAGTTTATGAGTGGTTGTGAGGGACTAGGAATGGTTGTGAGTCGCTATGAAGTGTTGTGAGTGAATGAATGGTTATGAGTAGTTATGAATGGTCGTGAGTAACTATGAATAGTTGTGAGTCACTATGAAGAGCTGTGAGAGACTAAGAGTGCTTGTAACCATGGTTATGAGACGATGAATGGTATTGAGTAACTACGAATGGCTGTACGTGATTATGAATGGTTGTGAGTAACTATGAATTATTGTGAGCAATTATGAGAGTCAGTAAGTAACTATGAAGGACAGTGAGGCGTTGTGAGTGACTGTGAGGTGGTTGTGAATGACTGAAAAACTGCGAGCGAATGTGAGTGATTATGAGAATGTCTGACGTGTTATGAGCAGTTGTGAACAATTATGACGATCTATAAGCGACTAGGAAAGACTGTATCCATGTATGTATGTAATTATGTACGAGTATGCACCCACGTCTGAAGCCTATGTATGTACTGTAGCGGCCGGTTTGCAGACGCCTGGTATAGATGGGCACCTCAACGGATTCTTACGGGCAACTTAACCCTAGTGCTGGGGAACACTACTGGGGAAATTGCTCACTCCCACCCAATGCATCACACAAGGAAGGCTTTAGTGTGTAAGGTGAGAAGTGCATGTGGAAAGTTGTTGTATTGTAGTAGCTCTGTTATAAATGGGTGTAGTAGGTGTAAATGAGTGCTGTAGTAGTAGTAGTAGCAGTTGTTGTTGTTGCTGTTGTTGTAGTTGTTGTTGTTGTTGCTGTTGTTGTTGTTGCTGTGTTTGTAAAGTGACCTGGGAAACTCGACGGGGCGCAAAGCTATGAGAACCAATGGAAGGGCCTACTACTGCAGTGTCTCAAATGTTCGCCTCACGGTGGGGTAGACACCATGGTAGGGAGGCTGGATGACGCGAAAGTGAGGGGTTGTGATGGATCGTGAAGGGTTGTGAGAGGGTGTGCGGTGTTGTGAGTGGGTCCGGTGTGTTGTGAGAAGGCTCAGTGAGTTGTGAGGGGTTGTAGTGAGGGTGTGTGCTGTGTGAATGTGTCCGATGGATTGTGAGAATATCAGTGTGTTGTGAGGGCTTGCGGTGTGAGAAGATGTGGAGTGTTGTGAGCGCTTGGAAGAAGTGTACGATCTTGTGAGTGTTCGATGGTGTGGGTAGGTAAGGTGGGTTGTCAGGAATTGTGAGAAAGTCCATAATTGTAAGTTGTATAAGGAGTGACACGTCCCCAAGTCACGTTGCTGGATTGCCTTACGAAACCTACACTTCTCTCCTCTGCAAGGTGTGTGCATGTTTGGGCTGGGGTTGTTAAGGACTGTGAGGGATTAGGGGAGGTTGTGGAAGGATTGTGGTACGGTTGTGATGGTTGTGGAGGACTGTGAGGGATTGTGGGAGGTTGTGGGGGGATTGTGGAATGATTGTAATGGTTGGCATGTGAGGTTCGTGCAGAGGGGTCGCAGGTGAAAATGTTGTGGTGGCTGTGAGGTGTTACTGTAGGTTGTAGTCAGGGTTAAGAGATGTGATAGGTAAGGGTCGCGTGACTGGGACTGTGGAAGGGGTTGTAATCTGTGAATGCTGTGTGACGGGGTTGCAGGGGTTTGTAGAGATTGCAAAATGGTACTGGAGGTTGTGGTGGGTTGTGGCGAGGTGTGAGGTGTTGTGATTTATGAGTGTCGCGATTGTGGGGAGTTGCTGGGGAGTGTGAAGATTACAAGTGGGTTATACATGATGAAGAGGAAAATGTGAGAGGGAAGAGGATTTTTTTCTTTCCTTGTATTATTTTTTTAAGCTGTTTAATCCTAGCGTCACTCAGGTCACACTTACAAATGTTTATCTGACTACATTAACACCATTCAAGTGAGAGTCCAGAGGGAGAGTTCACGGCCACAGCTCACCCCCTCTCCCACACTTCAAAGGCAGTATTATCACATATATAGAGGTAAACATAAGTACCATATATATAACGAAGTAATAAATAAGGAATGATATATACACAAAAAGTAATAGCCCTTAAAATGAACGCCTAATTCTATCCATATTTGCAGGTTCATAATTGGTCACTGTCTTTGCTAGGAGTATAGCTTCAGGAATCGTTTATGTCATTCACCTTTGTAGTACTTATCGCGTAAATTTTCAAACATTACACACTTGACCAAACCTTCTGCAGCGCCTCCTATAAAGGGCTTCAAAGATGAAGGTGTATACAAACCTCTGCCACCTACTATTGTCGTTTTGCTTTCATGTGAGAGAAATTGGTCACTGGTACATCTTGATCACTAAATCGTGGTTGCATGACATTCGACGAACCTTATTTATGAGGATGGAATGGGTCTCCTTGGTTGCTAGCCAAATTTATCTTTCAGTCTGTATCTGACCATCAACTGAACTGAAAGGTGTTACACATCTTTGTCAGATGAAAACAAACGGACAACAGTAATAACATCTACGTGGAATAGTCTTTACACTCCACTGGTTTCAGGGGCTTTCCCTAGGTGGCATAAGAGATTTCGTAGCATCCTTTTTCTTAGCGATTTATTATGCGTATTAAACCTTGATGTTCTCCTTTCTGTCATCTTAATATTCCCCTGTGAACATAATTTGTCTTAGTAACGTACGAGAGGAGAAAAAGTGTACTAAGCTAATAATGCAAAATAAAATGTTCAGGAAGAGGTGCTGTGACGTCTCCTATGGATGTGTGGGGTGACAAGGAAGCATATGGTTAAGATTGAAGGTCACAGAAGTCTCAAAGAAAGTACAAGAGGCAAGATTCGGGTGGTTTGGTCATGTCACGAGGCAGGATGAAGCGTAGGTGGGTACGTGACTGACTGGAATGTAGGAAATGTAGCTGCCGGGGATAAGGAGAGGATGACCCAGGACGAGATAGACGGTATTAAGGAAGACATGAGAGAAAGTAAGGAAGAAAAGAAAGGGAGGAAGAAAGAGGAAATGAAAGATCGCCCAAGACAGACTCAAGTGGAGACGACACCCGCAACAACGACCCCATCTACGAGTAAAGATGAATTAATAGTGAAGAAACAGATGTGCCCGTGCATCTCGACATTACCGGATCTTTATTTTGCCTTTTTTTTTTTAAGGTGACAAGATGTGCAGGCTCTCACCTTTAGATTCCCTCCTCTTTATTTTATTTATTATTATTGTTTTTCTTTTTTTTGCCATAAGAAAAATTATATAGTATCACCCTGATCGAGCGGCACACTTCTGTCAACCTGATGTCTGGTTGGCCGACGGTCTGCGCACTGAGGTTAAGAACATGAGACCCAAATTCAGAGCACAGTAAGAAAATGAAATAGCAGGATTTCAGAGTGGTATAAAAATAATGTTTTCAGTATTACTCAAAGTACAACAAGGGTGAGTGAAATAGGCACGGTCAACCTCTTCAACGTAAGGCCACGTCAAATGGTCTATTTAAAGAATGATGCCAGCACAGCAGATGAGTCACCCACACAGTTGTCAGGCGGTTGACGGTCACGTGTTTTAAGAATATGGTGCGAAGATTTTTAGTCAATAGATACCCTACCAAGAAACAGCGAAGAAATATCGATAAAAATAGAAAAACTGAGAAGAGGGCTTACTTACCGAACTGGGAAAGAGGTGTATGACGAACACAGCTCCAAGAGCCTGAGCCAACATCAGCCTGTGAAGACAGAGATAACATTATTTTTTTTTAAGTAATTGATTCGACTCAGATAACATGTTATTCCTGGAGTGAAAACTATATGTTATACGTTCTGGGAAATCATGGCAGTCTTATCACGTGAAAAACCAGGACGCTTGCAATGGAGATTCAGATAACTTTAATGCAACAATTTTGGTTTTCAAAATGTCGGATTATGCCTGAGGTCAATGCCTGGGAGGAGTAGGCCTAACTGAGAAAGTGAGTGAGAATGCAGACCCCAGATGTGTCTGAGCAACAGTCTAACACAGCTGCAAAAAGAAACAATGATGAAAGTATCTCATCATAACTAAAACAAACGGGAAATTTATACTGATGGTGACAAATGATGAAGCAACAGATGCGAGTATGCTTTGCTTTGTGTATGTTCATATAAGGGTAGCACCAGGACCGTATACCTTCTCCTTGGAGGGAGAGTGGTAGAATTAACCTTTCGCAATGCTGTCCAAGTATAGGTCAGGGTGTGTCAGTAGGCCTACTGATCACTACAGGAGAGTACTGAAGTGTTGTATTGCATGTTTGTGTGCGTCATTGGGTAATATTCTCAGTGGTTTTGGAAATTTCGTTAACATCTCAGCTTAAGCTATTTATGAAGCGTGTTACACATTTTTTCTGTTATTTACGTATTTCTCCCACTCTAAATGCCATCAGTGATTGACTAAATACACAGACACAAGACGCCACGATCAGGGAGGCGAACGAGATAACCACTGAGTCACTGTGGCGTAAAAGATCCATTCTCGCTGACAAATATCCATGGGTAGGTCTTTGGCAAGGTAATAATATAGCAGGCAATTCCTTCATGTCATGTCTTGCTTCACACTGTGGCATAACAAACATCTCAAAGCGTGAGTTCTGGAGTGGTCAGATAAAACTGGAGAGGAGAAAGACGACACTGAAAATAAAAGATAATATAAAAAGGTTAAAAAGAAATGGTTAGGCTTAGTCCACACTATTTCTTAATAACTGAAGAACAAGTAGGCAACTCAGAGATGGAATGAGATAAAGAGGTAGGTAGAGAGCTAACAAGGCTGAGATATTATGAAACCAGCAAGTATGCGGTTCATGGAATAGGCTATTAACCCATACGTCGCTGTGAAGAATGGCAATAGACAGTCACGGGTGGACGACGATGATTATGTCAAAGTGTTCCTCTTGTATATTACGGGGATTGATTCAGATCTCTCTCTCTCTCTCTCTCTCTCTCTCTCTCTCTCTCTCTCTCTCACACACACACACACACACACACACACACACACACAGTTAAGTAAACCATTATTTTTAATTTTCAAGAAATCTTTGAGTCAAGGGAAACTACCTGATATTTGGAAAAAAGCAAATATAGTCCCCCTATTCAAGAAAGGAAATAGACAAAATCCTCTCAACTACCGACCAGTATCACTGACTAGTGTTGTAAGCAAGGTATTAGAAAAACTTATAAGAAAAGCTTGGGTAAATCATCTAGAAAAACACAGTATGATAACAGAAAGACAGTTTGGTTTCAGAAAAGGAAAATCATGTGTTACTAATCTGTTGAGCTACTATGACAGAGTAACAAACACAATACAGGAAAGGGAAGGATGGGTGGACAGTATCTATTTAGATTTCAAGAAAGCTTTTGACACAGTACCACACCAAAGACTTTTATGGAAGCTGTACCATCAAGGAGGAATTCGAGGCAAACTGTTTTGTTGGATGCAAGACTTTCTCATAAAAAGAGAAATGAGGACAGTACTAAGAGGAAACTACTCATCATGGAAAGAAGTGACTAGTGGAGTACCACAGGGTTCGGTGCTGGCACCAATCATGTTTCTAGTGTACATAAATGATATAAACAGTAACACTGGAAATGAGAGCTATCTGAATATGTTTGCAGATGATGCAAAAATACAAAGGAGAATTACTAGCACAGACTCTTGTAGGGAGCTACAAGAAGAATTAAATAAACTTCATGAATGGAGTAGTACATGGCAAATGGAATTCAATGTGGACAAGTGTCATGTAATCAAGTTTGGTAAAAGTGGAAAAAGACCTGATTGGGATTATAAGTTAGGAAATAAAACCCTATACACATCAGAAAGAGAGAAAGACCTAGGTGTGATTATCAATAACAGACTATCTCCGGCTGACCACATCAGCGAGAAGGTACGGAACATGTATACACTGCTTGCAAATATGAGAATAGCATTCACATACATAAATGAAGACATGCTAAAAAGGATAATAACATCATTCATTAGACCAACCCTGGAATATGCATCAGTAGTCTGGAGTCCTCATCTCAAAAAGCATATAGACAAGATTGAAAAAGTTCAAAGGGCCGCTACAAGATGGATACCAAGCTTAAGGGACCTAAGCTATGAAGAAAGACTAAATAAACTGAATCTACCAACACTACAGGAGAGAAGGAAAAGAGGTGACATGATAATGCTATATAAGTGCATATCAGGAAAGGAGAAAATAGACATAAATGATTACTTAACATATGGAGAAGCATCAGCAAGAGGACACTGCAAAAAACTGCATAAGAAGAGAGGTGATAAAGACGTAAGGAAATTCAGTTTCCCAAACAGAGCAATTGATCAATGGAATGCACTACCGAATGAAATAGTGTGTGCCAAAACAATTCACAAATTTAAGGATATGTACGATAAATATGGTCTAAGACACGGGACAATACGAGCTTGACTCATTCCTGTAAAGATACAATTAGGTAAGAACACACACACACACACATACACACAACCCCATCCTCACACCCTCTTTCTACTAATTTAAAGCCAACAGTATATTTTCAGCATCAAAAGCTCGTGTCTTCAGCCTGTGCACCCTGTTTGTTTATATCACCATCATCATCATCACCACCATCTCCAGGGGACGAGTTGAGAGAGGGTGGTATGATCCAGGGTTGAGTTGTCTTGGGTTGGGTTGTCCAAGGATTAAAACTGATACAGAACTCCGTCAACTTATATTCCAGCCCTAAACGGGGAGGGAGGGATTCAGAAGTAGGAAAAAGGAAGCTCGAAAATAGAACACCCTTGTCGCACGTAACATTGATACTGAACCACTCACTCAAGGGTCCTCGTACTCTAACACACGCATCCCTACCATCACCAAAACTCCTACAACATTCAGCAATCCACCTACCACAACACCCACACGTAATACCATCCCTTATCCCCAGTGGTCACTTTGGCGTTTATATATTTCCATATTATCCAAAGCTGTTTTAACTGCGAGAGTGATTATGCTACTTTTAGCCTTGCCTCTATTAACCTTATGTCACTGTCAAGGTCATCATAAAAGGTTGCAAAATATGCTGACAGTGGAAACACCGTAGATGAAAAATGACGCTGAAAGTACGTTAAAAAATAAGTCTTTTAAGAGGAAAATGTTGTAATACTTTTTTTTTTTATGCTAGGAAGAAGGAACCAAAGGCCATGAGCCTACAATAAAAGTTCCCTCCAAGAGAAAAACAAAATACAATAGGGAGCCAAATTCAAGATCCGATCATTTCGAGATGCCTGGACACACTGCGTTTGAAAGACTGGAGATCACAGGCAGCAGGAAATACAGACAGAGGGAGACAGTTCCAGAGTTGACCTGTTGCAGAAATGAAAGACTGGGAGAAACGGTTAACTCTTGCATTAGAGAGTTGGACAGAAAAGGGATGAGAGTTTGCTGCTAGACGGGTGCTACGAGCCCGTCGTAGAGGTGGAGGAATGCATGCAGTCAGTTTAGAGAAGCAGTGACCATTAAAGTAGCGACAGAAAAGAGATAAAGATGCAACAGTGCGGCGAAGAGACAGGTTGAAGAGAGTCAGTAAGAGGAGGAGAGTTAATGAGACGAAAAGTCTTTGACTCCACCCTATTGAGAAGAGCTGTATGTGGGAAGCCTCCCCACACAGTAACCCATTTAGTACCAGAATGCTATGTATTTTTCTTTCCTGTTACTACACAACGATTATAATTATTTACATTAGGGCCGACATCTCATATTAAATAGTTTAAACCATTCACCACGATGACATTTCTTTTAGGTCCGTATCTGGGCTTCGTAACACCTACCTAAGTGATATTTTCCATATTATTCTTTGACACTGCATTACATACACGGTATATATATATATATATATATATATATATATATATATATATATATATATATATTGTTACGGAACAGAGAAAGATAATGTACACTTTAAGTGAGAATACTAAAAATCACTACTGTCCCGTAAAGTTCCAGGTTCAAAACAAAAGAGTTAGGTAAAATTACAAGTTAAAGTTTAATGCTCAAACTAACAACAAAACATTCAGGACTCATAAGGATAATGTAATGGCAAAAAACAGGTTAAATATATGGTTAACTGCAATAGCCTCTATTAACATGAAATTAGCAAGAGTAAATTTACCTAAGTCAGCCCTGATAAAATGAAAATACACTGGGTAATGCTCAGTTAATGCAAGATAAATTATTACAGATACAAAATAGTATTAAAACTGGCTGACAAAATGAATCCTACATAAATTACAAAAACCTTACTAGGCCTGAAAATTAACCTTATGCTACACAGTACAAGAAAAAAAATGCAATAACAGTTATACTCAAATTACACAGCTGCTAGATGGTTGGAGACTTCCGGAGCACTCACAACAATAACTGTACAGGGGAGGACAGAGATGTGAACAAAATGAGGAGTAGATCTAAGTGGCAATGATGCAGAGACTGAGCTCATTATATAGGGGCCAGCAGAGCTTGATACAACTTGTAAGAAGGACGCGCAAATGAAGCCATAGGGGACAAAGAGCTGACAATCCTGCTCTGAACAACAGAAAGGACGACTTACTCTACTATAACGGTAGAAGGGGGGAACTGAGGCAGAACACGCTCGTGATCAAACATGCAGCATACTGTGCGTTAAAATTACACAAAGGATGATGAAATCATAGGCTATGTAACACCTCCCCACAAAGAAAAAGAAATTTACAAAGGAAATTTCTTATTACTCTAAAACAATCTGTCTAAAGTCTAGATAAGCAATCTGCAATAACATTTTCTTTCCCCTTGACATGTTGTATGTCTAATGAATACTCCTGAAGAAGTAGACTCCATCTTGTCAATCTCTGATTTTTATCTTTAAACTTACTAAGGAATTTCAGTGGGTTATGATCGGTATAAATGACTATGGGGTCAAAACCAGAACACAAATAAAATGAAAAATGCTGTAAACCCAAAATCAAGGCCAAAAGCTCTTTCTCAATAGTTGAGTAGTTCTTTTGAGGTGAAGTGAACTTCTTACTGTAATAAGATACAGGGTGTTCAGTCATAGGTACTTGCCAGTATCCCTTTAACAAATCAAACTTACTTATGTACCTAGCCTTTCCGATCTTGTCTATGCAATCTTCCACACGAGGGAGAGGGTAAGTGTCTGTTTTAGTTATCTGATTAACACGTCTGTAGTCAATGCAAAGCCGCTGTGACCCACCTGGCTTAGGGACTAGAGTGACAGAACTCCACTCGCTCTGACAGGGCTCAATCATCTTGTGGTCCAACAGGTAGCCAAGCTCCTTCTGGATGAGAGGAACTTTCACCGGGTTCACACGGTAAGGAGGCAATTTAATTGGCTTTGCGTCTCCAACATCGACATCATGCATCAACACAGTGGTTCTTCCTGGAGTGGCACGGAACACTTGCGGGTACTCCTGCAGTAATGCCGAAAACTCCTGCCTTTCCTTGGGAGGTAGATGAGAAAGCTTAGTCTGGAGATCATTCATGATATCAGGATTCTTCCCCAAACTATCACTCAGGCACATACTGCATGGGAGAGCTTCACTTGCAGACTCGGGTAGAACAGCTACAGTGCAGACTGGATTATTTTCGTCCCGCCTGTGATACAACTTTAGCATGTTGATGTGACAAAGTTGCTTGCTCTTTCTACGATCTGGTGTGGCGATGACATAGTTGACATCACTGAGTTTCTTCTCCACGAAATAAGGACCACTAAACTTGGCTTGAAGAGGTTGCCCATGCACTGGTAGCAGAATCAAAACCTGATCTCCTGGCTGAAAGTGGCGTAACCTGGACTTCTTATCATAGCAAGTCTTCATCTTCTCCTGAGCAGCTCCTAAATTCTCTCTCGCCAGTTGTAAAGCAGTGGACAGCCGTTCTTTGAACTTCATCACATACTCCAGCAGGTTGACGTCATCTTCCTCCGACAGCCAGCATTCCTTGAGTAACTTAAAGGGTCCTCTTACTTCATGGCCAAACAGTAGTTCAAAAGGTGAGAAGCCCAGTGATTCATTTGGAGATTCTCTTGCAGCAAACACAACAAATGGAAGACCTTTATCCCAGTCTTTCTGATGTTCCAAACAGTATTTCTTGAGCATCGATTTGAGTGTTTGATGATATCTCTCCAACGCTCCTTGAGTCTGGGGATGGTAAGCTGAAGACGTGATCTGGGTGATGCCCAACTCTTTCAGAGACTGCTTGAAAACATATGACATGAAATTACTTCCCCGGTCTGACTGTACCTCCTTGGGCAGACCAAACTTTGTGAAGAACCCCAGCATTTCCTTAACCACGTTCTTTGCTGAGATATTTCTAAGTGGAATGGCTTCAGGATAACGAGTAGCCATATCAATCAGGGTCAACACATAAGAAAATCCTGAAGAAGGCTTAGGAAGAGGGCCCACAATATCCACCAACACACGGGTGAAAGGTGCCTCAAAAGGAGGAATGGGAACTAGAGGTGCAACCTTTTCGGTCTGATTACACTTCCCCACAACTTGACAGGTGTGACAAGACTTACAATACCAGGAAACATCCCTGAAGATACCTGGCCAGTACAGTAGAAGTGTTTCAAAATGCGTGCCACAGTCTTCCTCGCTCCAAGGTGTCGTGCCGAACTGGAATCATGAGCCACTCTAATGATATCCTGCCTACAAACACGAGGGATGACAACTTGATGTACAACCTCCCATTCACAGTCGGCTGATGCTGTTGGGGGTCTCCACTTCCTCATAAGTACTCCTGACTTTACATAATAACAAGTAGAAGCACCAGCTGACTCTTCCTCACTGCAAGCAGAGTTAGCTAGACCTTTCAACTCAGGGTCAGCAACCTGCAACTCAACCAACTCTTGACGAGACAAATTATCAACACTACGGGGTACTGCCTCATCTGGTGAGTGGTCCAAATTAGCAAGAAAAGTGTCAGCTAGGATAACATCATCATCATCATTATCCTCTAAATCACCAGTAATTTTAGACTTAGCCCTAGTGACAGCACATGCAGGGAACACATCAGGGACATCACAATCCTGGGTCGCAGCCACTGGCTCACTAGACAACTGAGGAGCTGGACACACTTGACTTCCACCAATATCATTTCCAAGTGAGAAAGTTACACCTGACATTGGGAGTGTCTCAACCAACCCAACTATAACGGAACCATTAACAAAACCAGACTCTAAATTCACTCTGCACAGAGGGACAGAGAAGTAATTATTCCCTACACCTTGTAAGATTACAGTTTCATCAGAGGAATTAACATTAGAGCCTAGAACACTGGTCAGCATAAGGGATTGGCAAGCACCTGTATCACGATATATTTTAACTGATTTCCTGTCGTTACTGTCCAGAGGACTGACAAAACCTTCAGACAGGAAATTAGCACATGAACTCTTGAGAGTGTCACCCACGTTACTACTCAAAAGAGGAGCTCCATCATGAGAATTTAAGTTACCCCTCAAAGCAGGTTCAGTTAACTCAGTTAAAGAATTCTGGGAACTCTCAAGAGTGAACACTAGACCAATTGACTGAATATTTAAAGAATCCTTTTTGTTCACATCACGCTGTCTCCTGAAACATTTCTCCGTAGTATGACCAAGCTTACTACAACAAGTACAGCTCCGGACAGATGAAACGGCTACACCCCATCCACCAGCGACTTAGTTTGGGTCTCAGTGGTTCTGGTAACAGTTGCAGGTGGAGGGAGGGGGGATGTGGGAGGGTGAGGAGGGGAGAAATGTGGGCGGAGTTATATAGGGGGTAGTGTGGGAGGGTGAAGAAGCAGCACAGTCTGGCTGGTGGGACGGGGAGACGAATGGTTGGGTAGCGGAGACGAGAGTCTGCTGGAGGGTAAGACAGGTGAGTGTGATTAGATGAAAAGAAATTACAAAAAATAAATTATTATAATATCTGCTGCATATATTGCATTTTATCTACTAAATAAAAACACTGTCTATTATTCACCACCGTATTTGGGTATCCTACTCATTATTATTATCCTTTGGATATTAGGCAATAAATAAAGATATTGGACGGTCTTTCGGACCCGAACCAATTTTTTCATAACTTTTTTCTTCAGCTATTTCCGTATTCCTATTATCCCTCGTGCTTGAAGTCCCCCTTTTTATCACTTTCTCCTACGCCCTACATTTTTTTAGGCATAAGGCAGTTTAACTTTCTCTTTAAATAACCATATTTGTCAACAAATATTCCTTTCATTAATCTATTAAATTACCTGTTTTCTTTCAATATGCATTTGTCTAATAATGGGTGTTATACCTTAATTGGCGCCGCTATTTGACGTTTTGAATAAAATTGGTCTAAATTAACGCATATATTGCAGTCTCTCTCAAGTAGGCTGGCAACCTCACACATCCTCCCCCCTGCTTTCTCCTTCTCTCGCTACCCGTTCCCTCCTTTCCTTTTGTAGTACTGTTTATCTATTCTTTCTCATATTTTTAACCTCATTCCTTCTTACAAACTTTTATTGCCATAGGAATTTTTCCCTTATCACCTACAGTCCTACTACATGAAAGTGGAAAAAACTGCCATCGGGAAAAGAATAACTGGAAATTTATGGCGAAGGTTACGATATTAGTTATTTAGAATGAAAGTGTTGGCAAATACGCATTCTGGACGTGATTATCACAGCCACAGCATTTCGCCTTCATCAAACAGAAGGACTATAGGTTTCATGCATTACCTCCTTACGTCCAGCATTACTGTGCAGAACGCCATGTATGACACATTAAGGACCACAAGGACAGTACTGGTAGTCATCGTGATTCTCATGAATCTCTCCATAGGCTATTGAAAACAGTGCTTTATGCTCAACTTCGGAATTATGTTCTCATCATGGCAATGATAGGCAAAGATAATAAAAACAATATATACAACCAAATTATCATTTATTATACAACAAAGCTCAAACTGCCTCCGTGCTACCTGAAAAAAATTAAATACCTTATCATATATATATATATATATATATATATATATATATATATATATATATATATAATCATACAGGCTCTACACTTATGAAATTTAACATCGATTAACCCTATATGCCCAAAGTAATTTCCTCTGCATGGACTGACGTTGTAACGAAACTGGTTGTCCCCCTGCAGTAATTATTAATATATTTTTATGGTCATGTATGACTGAATAGTTTAGTTTATACAAGCGAAAACCTCAGAAATAATAATCACCGAGTATTATTCCTTCTCCAGCAGTTGCGCCTTCAGTGACACACTTCCAAAAATCCTCTGGCTTGTCAACATAACGTTTGCTAGGGTCCTGTGATGCAACCCTGCTTCGTGCAATACTCTTCTCATAGTCTTTTCGCTGATATCATGGTCTGTGCATCGGTTTCTGTGGCGTGTAGTGCAACATGGTGGTTTCCGTGTGGTAGGTTGCCATGCTAGTTAGTGTCCTCTGCTTTACCCAACACAATAAATTTTAGATCAAACAGTGTTGTTCATGGTTATTAATAAATATATATATATAGGATCATGTATTTAATTTCTTCAGGTTACATGTGATTGTGTGAGCTGGTTACACTCTTGAGACTGCAGCACGGAGGCAGTTTGAGCTTTGTTGTATAATAAATGATAATTTGGTTGTATATATTGTTTTTATTATCTTTGCCTATCATTGCCATGATGAGAACATAATTCCGAAGTTGAGCATAAAGCACTGTTTTCAATAGCCTATGGAGAGATTCATGAGAATCACGATGACTACCAGTACTGTCCTTGTGGTCCTTAATGTGTCATACATGGCGTTCTGCACAGTAATGCTGGACGTAAGGAGGTAATGCATGAAACCTATAGTCCTTCTGTTTGATGAAGGCGAAATGCTGTGGCTGTGATAATCACGTCAAGAATGCGTATTTGCCAACACTTTCATTCTAAATAACTAATATCGTAACCTTCGCCATAAATTTCCAGTTATTCTTTTCCCGATGGCAGTTTTTTCCACTTTCATGTAGTAGGACTGTAGGTGATAAGGGAAAAATTCCTATGGCAATAAAAGTTTGTAAGAAGGAATGAGGTTAAAAATATGAGAAAGAATAGATAAACAGTACTACAAAAGGAAAGGAGGGAACGGGTAGCGAGAGAAGGAGAAAGCAGGGGGGAGGATGTGTGAGGTTGCCAGCCTACTTGAGAGAGACTGCAATATATGCGTTAATTTAGACCAATTTTATTCAAAACGTCAAATAGCGGCGCCAATTAAGGTATAACACCCATTATTAGACAAATGCATATTGAAAGAAAACAGGTAATTTAATAGATTAATGAAAGGAATATTTGTTGACAAATATGGTTATTTAAAGAGAAAGTTAAACTGCCTTATGCCTAAAAAAATGTAGGGCGTAGGAGAAAGTGATAAAAAGGGGGACTTCAAGCACGAGGGATAATAGGAATACGGAAATAGCTGAAGAAAAAAGTTATGAAAAAATTGGTTCGGGTCCGAAAGACCGTCCAATATCTTTATTTATTGCCTAATATCCAAAGGATAATAATAATGAGTAGGATACCCAAATACGGTGGTGAATAATAGACAGTGTTTTTATTTAGTAGATAAAATGCAATATATGCAGCACAGCAGATATTATAATAATTTATTTTTTGTAATTTCTTTTCATCTAATCACACTCACCTGTCTTACCCTCCAGCAGACTCTCGTCTCCGCTACCCAACCATTCGTCTCCCCGTCCCACCAGCCAGACTGTGCTGCTTCTTCACCCTCCCACACTACCCCCTATATAACTCCGCCCACATTTCTCCCCTCCTCACCCTCCCACATCCCCCCTCCCTCCACCTGCAACTGTTACCAGAACCACTGAGACCCAAACTAAGTCGCTGGTGGATGGGGTGTAGCCGTTTCATCTGTCCGGAGCTGTACATCAAGTTACTGCGCAAAACATCTTTTATAAACTAGCAAAGAAACGCCGGTAAGTAAAAAGTAAGGTTGGTCCATCTGAGTGTGTGTCAGCCATTAGGCCTAAGGCTGCTGACGTTCGCCACATGGTGTTTTTGATGTGACAACAATAAGGAGGCTTTGTTCGCCACTCCATGACGTCACACCCGCCACAGTACATACATTACAACACTCTGTGCAAAGGAATACAAAGGAATGCATTGCAACAGACCTGTTAGTCCTCTCGTGGTTGTTTGGTATAGGGAAGGTTGTAAGTAACAAAACTATTCTATCAACTAAAGTCAAGGATGGAAAAGCAGAAAGATTCCCCCCACCCACCAGACCCTCCAGCTGATATGGCTGGTAGGTTCGGTGAATCCGTCGCGTGAAAGACCAACCATTCCAGACATCCATTGCTCCAGGTAAATCTTTCTCTGTTGTCATCATCATCATCATCAATCCTGCGAAGCCAGGACGGTATCATTTTTCGGCACCTCGTCCTATACCTTTGCACGAGATTCAGTGTGTGTGTGTGTGTGTGTGTGTGTGTGTGTGTGTGTGTGTGTGTGTCCTTTAACTCCTCCTAGGCTGTATGATGGATTTGAATGAAAACCTCCTAAGTAAGTTGTATGGTTACCGTGAAGGTCTTCCACTATATACAATTTTCTAGCCACAGTTTTTAGGGGGGTCAGCCCACTCACCAAACTATATATAAAAAAAAAAAAAAAATCTCAGGAATATTGAGAGGGGGCAGCTGTGGCTTTGATGTCTTGGTACATGTTGTACAATGGATTTTCATCCATAATGATTCTTGGTGAGGGTTAGACCCCTCCCAGAAATAAAGACGATCAGAAACAGGGGGAAAATTATCACATGGATTTCAACGAACTCGACATTCATATCGCACAGCTGGCCATGAAGCTTCCATGTCTTCTTTGAACCCACAGGAAGAAACCACATCTAATTGATTATTATTATCGCCCGCCTTTACAAGGCGAAGCGATAATGTTTTTGCCCGCCTCTGTGTATGTGTGTGTGTGTGTGTGTGTGTGTGTGTGTGTGTGTGTGTGTGTGTGTGTGTGTGTGTGTGTGTGTGTTCCCATTATATCTCATGAACGGCTTGAGCTATCAACATGAAACCATCAGGATATCAATATATGGCGAAAATCTTGGCCGAGTTCGAAAATGGGCACTCAGGATCAAGGTCAAGGTCACCAAAATGGCTGCCAAAGGTCAACTAGTTTTTATCGCCCGCCTTTAGCCCCATTATATCTCATGAACGGCTTGAGCTATCAACATGAAACCTTCAGAGTATCAAGATATGGCCAAAATCTTGGACTTGGCCAACAGGCCAACGGCATATTCTGGCGGGCGATTAGTATTCGGCTCCCGAATGCTTTTCTTTCATGATGATGATGATGACGATGATGATGATGATGATCATGATGTGATGATGATGATGATGATCATGATCATGATGATGATGATGATGATGATGATCATCATCATCATGATGATGATGATGATGATGATGATCATAATGATGATTATTATTATTATTATCATAATAATTATTATTACTATCATTATAACTATTATTATTTGATGAAGGACAAGAGGTCTGGCAAGGTTCTTTACCCTCCTTTTCTCGTCTTTCCAGTAAAACCCAATCCTGCTGTAGTTACGCCAGAAAATGCACCATTAGACTATTTCTTTATGGCTTTGAAGATTCCGTAGCACCTCTTCCTGAGCGATTTACTCTGCGCAGTACGCCTCAGTGTCCTCCTCTACGTTATTAATGCAAACTGTGTAGATATTAAAACGATAAAGATAAACCCGAGTGATAGCGAAGGTGTGGTATGTAAACAAGAACCGGTGCTAAGGCACAGCAGACCCGTCCCCGGCAGTCATTTTAGTGCTGACGTATAAAGACAACAGAATATCTGGTCATATATGTCACATATCAAAGTTGGAGTAAATCGGGTGAAAACTGCCCATCTAGTGCCAGCTTGAAATTTCAGGCCCGACCCACCAGACACTGATCCTCCTACCGCTAACTGGGGGGTGACCCCCCTGATGTAAGGAAGCACGTTATTGGATGCAGATTTGAAAGATGAACTTTTAGGTTTTGGTTCCATGTCGATTTGACGAATTTGAAAGAAGTTACAGCAAAAAAACTATATTGCATTTTGGGGGCCTACATCCTGGGCCTTGGGCCAGTTTGGCCCAAAATTTAATCAGGTGATCAGAAGGTCGTAGCCCATCATCCTCGTAATTTTAGTCAAAGTCGCACTTGCAGTTTTAGCGTAAAGTTGTTAACAGACAGGCAGACAGACACAGACAGACAAACAAAGAAACAGACAAACCGAGTGAAAACAATACCTGTCCCCGTACCCCTCTGGGGCGGGGAAGAGTAATAAATCGCTAAAAGAGAGGTGCAACGAAGCCTTCTGGAATCTACCTGCGTAATCCATTCCAGGGAAAATATTTGTGATTTTTCCTTGGCAGGTTTTTGCACTCTGACAGGTACAAAAAAGGAGCGAGGTAAAAGTTGCCCCACTGCATAAAGGTCGAAACACACACACACACACACACACACACACACACACACACACAACTTCATAACGACTGGTAATCCGAACACGTGATGTAATTCCGCCAACGTGAAGAAGAAAAAGTTGTGTCAGCTCGGAAAGTTGGATCAAAACAAGGCAGGGACGGGAAACTAATGGTAATGGGTACACGTGACGCAGGGACCAGATTTCTACCCATTATCTTCTCTCTCTCTCTCTCTGTTTGTGTGTGTGTGTGTGTGTGTGTGTGTGTGTAAGGCCCTACTTTCGCTGTCTACACTAAGCTGAAGAAAATCGTCTGAAGATACCAAGGAAAATTAATAACAAACAAGACCTTCATCGCATTGTAAGAGTAGGATTCGTCTCACCTTTACGTCCTTCACTTGTCTTTCATTCTTACGTGGCATGGGAGGCCTCGTGACAACCGTTCTTTGGTGATTTCTTTTTTTCCATATTGCACCTTTACATTCTCGTGATGTTATATTTATCGTTTCAGTATCGGCAGAGTTTGTGTCATTTAATAACGCGAGGATACTGTGTAATGTGCAAAATAAATCGCTAAGGACAGGGCGTTGCTAATTTTTTCAAGCGATCCCGATATTCTTAACCTCTGCATCTTTATTCATCTCTTATCCAGCCTCAAAATTTCTGTAACTAATTGGTCTTCCCTTCCCTTCCTGACTTCCCTCCCTCCCTCCCTCTCTCTCTCTCTCTCTCTCTCTCTCTCTCTCTCTGCGACACGTATACACCCATGTTTGAAAATTCTTTATCGTATGACCTTGACTTTACTGATGAAGCTTTATGTAGTATGTTTGTAGACATTGTTATTATGTACATTTAAACCAACAGGATGTATAGGGTGAGCCACATACAGTATACCATTCCCCTTCCACTCTGCTATAGGTGATTCTTCGTGTGTTGTGGGGGCGGGTCAGCCTATTATCAGTGTCTAGTCTGCATCATTTATTCACCTGCTATTCCCATCGCCACACCCACGCCCACTCCAGCAGACTCAACCGTCCCCACAACACGATACCACCAGATAAGTTGGCTTTGCAGCGCTATTTACGGACCTCTCTATATATACTGTATTACCATAAAATTGAAATCAACAACTCTCGTCAGTGAGTTAAAAAAAAAAAAAAAATCTTGATCGGCCATCCCTCCTCGTACCAAATGCTGGATCAGCCTCGTTACAATTTTTAACCCCAATTCGCCAGTCCGTCCTCGATTTCAGTGCTGACCTTAATTTTTCACAGGTTACCCTTTAGTTCCTGCTTTACCTGCCTATTTCTTTAATGAATCCTGCCTTTGCTTTTATGTACTCTAAAGCAGGTTAATTGGATTGAGTCACACACCTTTTTTTACAACTACTCGCACTGCTTTTGCTTGTCCACAGTTTCGCTTCGCCTATGCTCAGCTCTCAATTATCAGTTTACATAATTACCATCACATCATCATCATCATCACCGAGTTATTTTTCATACTTGACCATCAACTTGCACTGACCTCTCCATCAAGCTTCTCATCTCTCCAACAATAATGTGTACTTCTCGCCATCAACTTTTTGTATCTCTGTTTGTCTATACCCAAAGCCACAATCCCGGAAAGGGTGCCCACAAACAAATCGCCCCCATGTCACCCTGTCCTCTGCCATCAAGTTGTCCTTCCTCCAGCTCACACCAGCCTCACTCATCACCTCTCTACTCCCCTCCTGCCATCTTCTCTTCAGTCTCCCCCTATCCATGTCCCCTTCCATTTCACTCATACAGTTTCTTAATGTCTTTATCTATTTTAGTTTTCTTTAACTTCTACGTCTGTTGCCTTCAATATCCTCTTTTTTCTTTTTTCCTTTTTTTTTTTTACTTTGTTTCGTTCGTTCTTCATTTTTTTTAATCAATATTCTTTTTCACTCTCGCTACTACCATCCCAGACTGTCAGCATGTGTACAGCTCTATTTCATCAAACCTCACCCGTTTTCAGCTCTCTCTCTCTCTCTCTCATCTTTATCCTAACTTCTCACACCGTCTTTACTATTGCGTTGTTAATGTTTTTTTCCCCTAATCTCCGTTACTTTAACTTTTCACCCCACCCCCTATTGCGGCATCGTGTTTTTATTTGAATTCTCGTTTTTTTTTTATTACGTTTCTTTAACTTTTTCTCTAATCCCTCCCACTCCTCGTGTACTCTCTCTCTCTCTCTCTCTCTCTCTCTCTCTCTCTCTCTATATATATATATATATATATATATATATATATATATATATATATATATATCATAACCACTGAGCACTACAGAGTTCTTATCATAACCCTAAATACAAGCCTCTCACCCTAAATTTCAGCCTCACCCCACGATCTCATATGCTGCTGAATCCTCATCTCGCGTGGAGACGACCTCATGACCTGACTGTGAAGCCGCTGATCTGTCATCCAGACGCCTTCAATATGGCAGATACCCAGGTGACAGGCCACGCCTACCACCTTTGTTACTACCTCCAGGACACTCCTTGCCATAATGATGGTATTATTCATTGATTACACTTACTGATGCGGCAGATTAATCTCGTAAATAATATTTTACTTACTGTATATTATATTTTTTTGCATACTAAAAGGATACAGAAACCAATTAAGAGACATTACAAGCTTTACAGTATATAGGCTACCACCAATTCACTTACGTTTCTTTACTTACATATTTATATGCCACTAAACAGCACTAACTTATTCATGGTATTTCTACTTTTAACAGCTTTTAGGGCAGTGTTTCTTGTTGTAAACGTGCTGTAAACTGCCCCAGGGAATAGTCAGGTCAGGCTGTCGCCTGGGAATATGCCATACTGAAGGCGTCTGGATGACAGACCAGCGGCTTCACCTCACTTTCCGGGATTAGCGAGCCATGCCGTTTTAGTTTTTCGCCCCAGATTTTCGTTTTAACCCCAAATTTCGACTCTCACCCTGAATAGCAAATCTAACCTTAAATTTCAATTCTCACCCTGAATTAACGTACTTACCCGAGGATACTTATTGACAGAGACAGGGAAATAGCAGAGGAATTAGCTGGAGAACAGGGAGGCTTTAGGAAGGGAAGAGGTTATGTAGATCATATATTCATTCTTTGGTCTTCAGTGGAAAAGTTTCTAGAGAGGGGAAAGAAGTTGTATGTGGCTTTCATGGATTTGGAGAAAGCATTTGGTAGGGTGGATAGGCAAGGATTGTGGAAAGTAATAAGAATATATGGAGTAGATGGGAAGTTGTTGAATGCCGTGAAGAGTATGTATGAGGGTGATAAGGCTGCAGTGCATGTAGATAGTGAAGTGAGTGAATTTTTCTACTCGAAAGTTGGACTGAAACAGGGATGTGTCATGTCTCCATGGTTGTTCAATCTGTATATGGATGGGTTTAAATAAGAGATACAAGGTAAGGCAGTGGATGTTGGAGAGGCACTAACGAGAGAGGGCACTGTGTGAAAACTCCCTACACTGTTGTTTGCAGATGATACTGTGTTGTTTCGGGAAGACAAAGGGAAGGTGCAAGGTTTGGTGAATGAGTTTGGGAAAGTGTGCAAGAAACGGAAATTAAAGGTGAATGTAGGGAAGAGTAAAGTTATGGTCTTCGAGAGAAATGAAGTTACTGAATGTACAGTGAGGTTGGATGGGGAGGAAATGGAAAATGTGAGTGCGTTTAAGTACCTGGGAAGTGTAATGAGTAAGGATGGAATTTTAGAGGGTGAAGTGCTTGAAAGGGTACAACAAGGAAGATAGGTTGCTGGTTCTTTGAAATCAGTGATAAGAAACAGGGTGAGGGCAGTGATATGGCGGGGTACAGGGCAACATGGAGGCGATTTGTTTGTGGTCACCCTTTACGGGATTAAGGCGTCTGGCAATAGATAGATAGGCAGACCCTAAAATTCAGTCCTCACTCTAATATCAGTAATTCAACCTCAACTTTTGCCCAACAAGCGGCGACCCATTATGCGTATGAATAAAAGTGGACGTACAATGAGGCGCACTGACGTCATTGTGATGTCAAGAGGGAATGTTATCAGAGCTCTGGCCTCACTACCCTAACTCAATTGGCGGAAGAAGAGCGGAGGAGAGAGAGAGAGAGAGAGAGAGAGAGAGAGAGAGAGAGAGAGAGAGAGATGAAAAAAAAAAAAAAAGGACAGAAAAGGCTGAACAGAGAGGAATTTGGAGGTAGTGAAAAGGAGTGGGGAAGGACTGGGATAGGAACTGAGAAACTGGAATAATGGAGAGAGAGAGAGAGAGAGAGAGAGAGAGAGAGAGAGAAACTGATTAATTACACTAAAATTATCGTGGCAGCGTTGAGATCATCGCCGCTGTACAACAGATATAAAAGCAGATCAAGGATTATATATATATATATATATATATATATATATATATAAGATCACAAATAAAAATAGTTACATAATATTAAAGTTCATACACCGGTACTGCGTCTAGGGCGGACCATAAAATTATGCATAAAACAGCATCACTTAAAAGTACCGGTATGCATAAAAACCAAAGCTGACTGGGGAAGTATGCTTCCTCAATAAACAAGGTGGCGGCTCCTGCCGTCATACATGTCCCCTCCCCATCGACGGCCAGCATCCCCCAGACTGGTACACTCAAGTATGAAGTGCCGCACGGTCAGTGGGACCAGACTGTTTTCACAATATGCAGGACTATTCTATCAAGGTGACAGCAATGCATTACGTGTATATGACCAATCCGTAGGCGGGTCACGGGCAGTCCCATCGGACCGAGGTTCGAATCCCGGCTGGGGCAGGGAACAGTTTAAGGATTTGAATTTCATTAAAATCAGGCTTTACTGATCTACCAGAAGACCCGCCGACATGTCGAAAAAATACCCCCGCTAATACCAACACACCAGTCCTGTATGAGACAGCCCTAGCATGTATTCAATATGGACGGTGGGTGTTAGCGCCGAAGTGGTGACATGTAGAGGTGTGTGGTATGTAGGAGGACTGCTGGGCCTTGATAGCAGGCTGTGAAGCCTATGCCCAGAGTCGGACACATAAAAAAAAAAAAAAACTTCCCAGTGACGGGGCATGTCTGTATAGGTCCATGGACCAATTACCACCACCACCTTCCTCAGCTTGCTAGGAACAGGAAGTGTATCCCATGCATGCTGACTGATCTTAATCATGCTGACAGGCACTAATCACAGGAAAGTAGTTCCTGTACGAAAGAGGTTTGATGGAGGCATCAAGGACAGCTGCTGCCCTTGCTGCCTCGTCTCAAATTCATTTCATTGCAGTCCAACATTGGCTGGCACCCAGCAAAACCAAACCCTCTGGCCATGGCGGCACACATGAAGAAACTTTTTTTTTTTTTCCCACCACAAAAGGGCAGAGTTAAAACGTTGAAGGGCAAACGAGAGAGAGAGAGAGAGAGAGAGAGAGAGAGAGGATGAGGGTTTATGAAAGAGGATGGCTGGGTCTCAGGTAATGAAGCAAAGTCGATTCTAATTGGTGCAAGGGGGTATGGAAGAAAATGGTCAGGAACAGGACAGGGACATAATTCACATGAGACCAATACGTGATGAACTGGGAGAGTGAGCAGGAACAGAGAACAGGGGGCAACACCGAGACCATGATTTTCTCACGACTGGGACTGCTCTAGTGCTGTATTTTATTCCATCTGGTTAGACAATTTTATTTAACTGAGAGTGAGACATAAAAGCCTTAGAACCGATTATTAGCCAAACAATTCATTAACCCTTTAACAGCGGGTGTCATTCCAGAATGACATTGCAAAAACTGGACCAAACCGCGGGTGTCATTCTCGAATGTTTGTGAATATTTTGAATACCCCGCGTTTTTTCCGTGCGCCAATTGTTTCAAGGGAGAGTAGCTATTAAGTTCTTTCACTCCAGCCGACCCCCACCTCCCTCCTCCCCCCCCTGGGGCCCCACCTCCCACCCCCTGGGCCCCCCACCCCACCCCGGACCAAACACGCATCAGTATCTGTCCAGCTGTGTGAGTGACAACACTGCTGATGTGATAGTGAAGTGCAGGCAATTACAGTGCCTTTTACCTGCCTCAGTGAACACAGAGTGGGTGTTTATCGTATGTGCAGTGTTCATATATGTTTATAGTATTATTATCAGAATGAGGTTGGCATTTGGTAATGGTGTGTGAGCGAAAAATAGTGATTACAACACCGCTGATGTGGCAGTGAAGTGTGGGTAATTACAGTGCCTTTTACCTGCCTCAGTGAACACAGAGTGGGTGTTTATCGTATGTGCAGTGTTCATATATGTTTATAGTATTATTATCAGAATGAGGTTGGCATTTGGTAATGGTGTATGAGCGAAGGTAATGGTGTGTGAGCGAAAAATAGTGATTTTAGATCGCTCACTTCTAATGGCACTGCCCATCCAGTGATAGTCAACGAAATCATGAAACCTACATCATTGCAAAGCCGAAGGTTAGTACTTTCTAATGGTACCTTATTTTTCGCTCTAGATTTATTCTGTGCAGAGTTATAAAGGTTTAAAGTTTGTTTACATTTTGGTCGAAACCCCCGCGGGAGAGGACAGTCGGGGCAAAACAATGCCCGCGGTTAAAGGGTTAACCCTCTCCAGAGTCTGCTACAAAGAATCGTCTTGCTTTAGTCACAGTATCGTAAAAAGACGTCATCGCGTCGAAGATAAAATGCGGGGATTTATTTAACACTTCGTCTGGCGTTTGCTGGATTAGAATACTATAATCAGCTGTCACTGGGAGGTTAATGGTGGCAATATAACACTCATCCTTCACTACTTATTCTCAGCTGAATATTAGCTGGTGTTCATTGGAAAGAACATACTAGAGTTGTCCCGCCCATGAAAGGGTTATCCTTGAGTTCCTAAACCAAATACAGTACTGTATTATCTGTAAGTTCTATGAACTTTATACAAAGATCCCACCTACGTTCTTTAGAGACCCTATGGGTCTCTAACCATCGCCATCGCGGCCATCCGATGGTCGTTTGATAACCGAACATGCCATAATTACCGAACGCTCTTAACGCACGATCCTGTTTTGGTGCAAGTTTTACCTAAGGCACATTTCAACTTGCAATGTTGTGATATACGTTATTATCATTTGGTGGGGGTCTGGAGTGAAATATCGGTATCTGCCCGGCGGAGCGAGCCCAACACCACCATCCCAGGAGGAGGGCATAGGGAGGTAACCCTCACCCCAATAAGAGACAATAGGGAGGTACTTCTGCGTTCCGTGCGGAAGGGACATACATCCCCCATGACTCGACGCCCCTCTTCCACGCAGCCGGACCACCAGGCAGTATTCAGTGTGAGTGCGCTACACTACGATGGAGCAAGCACTCGCCAAAATCGGGGTGGGACTTGCAGTAGCCAAGTCCCAAGTAGGCCCTCAGACACTGTGTCCACCAGACCTGCCTCTAAAAGAGGGACTCCACCGAAGCTCTGGTTCCTACTACAACCCTGGGGAGCAGCGGCACAGTTGCATCCAACGGATCTACTGTAGGAGTGACCACCAGTTCTCCTCTTCTGCCACCCACCTCCGGGAGCCAGCGTGTCGGAACATCCCCCAGACGACCTTTGCTATTGTTCCCCAGGAGGGCAGCAGGCCCATTGGTACCGTAGTATCCACTGGATCTACCACAGTGAGGCAGACCACCGGTTGTCCCCCAGCTGCGCCATTCCCCCAACGGCAGGAAGGCAGTGTCCACCGGATCTGCGGCGCCCAACAGGAGACCCCAAGGGCCTCCCCCTCCAGTCGTCCCCGGGATGAGCGGTCTCCTGAAGGAGTGTCCACTGGATCTCCTTTGACCGCTACCCCGGGCGGGAGCATGGGCTGTGTCCACGTGTTGGAAAGTCCCCCAGACGACCTTCATTTGTGTTGCCCAGGAGGGCGGTAGGCCCAATGATAGTATCCGTAGGATCTACCACAGAGGGGTCATCTCTCAGCTGTGCCATTCCCCAATGGCAGGAGGGCAGTGTCCACCAGATCTTCGATGCCTGTCAGGAGGCCCCACGGGCCTCCCCCTCCGGTCGTCCACGGGACGAGTGGAGTGTCCACCAGATCTCCTTTGACTACTACCCTGGGCAGGAGCCTAGGCAGTGCCCACCGGATCTGCCTGGCTGAAGGGGTGACCTTCGGACCTCCTTCCCACGCCCTGGCGCAGAGTTGCAGCAGGGACCATCAGGCCCACCAGACTCCAGAGATTTCCCGCGAGGGCAATGCCTCTTGCTTAGCCTGCCCATCCTTTAGCAAAACAAGGCACCACTCTCATCTCCCCTCCTGTATGGAGAGTGGAGACTGCTCCCCCACAGGTACCCTTCCAGAGACCAGCCAGAGCGAGACCACCCCAAGGCCAGGTATCCTGTCGCTGCGACCCCACCCTCATCGCCTACAGGCACTGATGGACTCCCTCAGAGTGAGTGGCCACAGACCACCCTTGACAGCCCCCTCCTCCAGGCGAGACCGCAGCCCCAGGGAGGTGACGAGAGTCCTGCGGCCGACCCTCGGCCTGAACCAGGCCAGGTGCCCCCCCCCAAGACGCCCACCACGACAAAGAGTAGGCGCCGTGCTAAGTGCCTCTTGGCCTTGTTCGGCCCTAGTCCCGAGGGCCACCACTCTCCCGGCGCCACGGCCAGGAGAGGGCTACCCACCATTCCGCCCTTCAGCTCCTCCCAGACTCCAGGCGATGCTGACAGCGACTTCTACCGGGAGCACAACCCCTGACGGCCCTCCGCCTACTCCCGGCCCCCACCTACAGTAAGGCTGCCGGTCTAGCGGCCCCAGGCGCGCCCCTAGTGCCACTCACTGTCCAGCTGTACCCGTGAGGTATAGTGCTCTCAACTGTGTGTGTACCCCCCCCCTTTACCTGTGCTCCCCCTTTCCCCTGTTGTGTTAAGGCCGGTTCACACGAGCAAAATCGCGGCAGTTTTTTGCCGGAATTTGCTTCCCGGTAGAAATTCCGGCAACTTTTTTCGCCGGTATGGAGAGACCGACATGTCGGTCTTTTTTCGCCGGAATCGGGAGAAAGTTGCCGGGCCGATTAAAATGGAAGCACCGAACAAGACAAAGCTCTGGGAGCGAAGACGAATTCGACATCTTTGTGTGTTTACAGTATCACCATTTTGACTTCATCACGCGTGGCCAACACAAGTTTATTCATCATGCCTGCCATTCTCCAGCAATCACAGTTTCCCTCATCTGCATATTTTGTTTTTTAATGAAGGGTGTCACAAGCCCCAGCAAATGGTCGTACTGGGTCTTGTTAAGATGGATCCACTCATTTAAAGTTTGGGGATCCTCCAAGCTGAGCTCCCTCACCAGCCTGTAATACACACTCTCTTCTTTTCTCCTAGACAGCCACGGACGAGTCCAGATGCGTGACGACTTATCTTGAAGTAGAGAAAGTGCAAGTGCAAGGGCTGCACACCTGGTACGAGTACGGCGGTCCATCTTTGTTTGTAAACACTGTTGCCGCGTTCCTGCCACTCAGTCCCCGTACGTGTGAACACCTTTCCGGGAAAAATGCCGAAAATCGGCATTTTTCCGCCGCATATCGGCGAAGAAAACGGCCGCGATTCAGCTCGTGTGAACCGGCCTTTAGTGTACGCCCCTGTGAAAAGTGTCCTCCCCATCGCCCTGACACCCTGGCCCCAGTGTGTGCTAAACCGTGATCCAGGGGGAGAGACTACCTGACCCCTACTCCCGACATACGCCGAGGCTATCACTGGTACAGTGGAATCAGTCCCGGCCATCACACGTGTCTCCTCCCCGTGCAATACATGACCGACCCGACCCCTTATCCCCCAGTTAATGTATAAGTGTTATGTCTGTACCCCGTAGGTGATTGTGCTATAATACACCATACTCACGGTCATATCCCGTCCATGTCACGCGAGTATATTACGGGTGATATATCATCGCGTCCACGTCACGCGAGTGTACTGTAAGTAACGTATATCCCATTCATGTCACGCGAGTGTATTATGAGTGATATAACGTTGCGTTCATGTCACGCGAGTGTATCATTAAGTACCGTATATCCCGTTCTTGTCACGCGAGTGTATTATGAGTGATAAAACGTTGAGTTCCTGTCACGAGAGTGTATTGTGAAGTAAGGTAATATCCCGATCATGTCACGCGTATGGGTTCATACCGAGACAGACTGTGCTAAAGGTCCTATTGTGCCCCTACCCCTACGTGTGTCCTAATGAGACATATCTAGTGTACTATAAGTGTCATATGTGTATTGTATCACGGTGTATAATTAGTATGAGTGTGATTCATATTACTCTGTACTGTCTAATACACTAGTATCGTGTAGGATTGTTCATGTACTGCTGTGTATATTATTGTACTTCACTCCTTTGTTAATATATGTACACATTTTGTCAGTTTGTGTTTGAGCCCTACCTCCTTGTCTGCATACTCTAGCCCGGTCAAGAATAAAGAACCCAAGGCCCGCACCGTATCTGGACCCGAGGATTCGGGCGCAGAATACGCTGCATAACATGGAGGGTTAAGCTCCCACTTAGGTTTAAACGATTCTCCAGTTAGGCTTCACATGCTATTTATGTTTGTTAAATTGAGTACACTTCAGTCTGTAAGCTGTACTGACGTTAAGTCCAGTTGGCAGGATCGGCAGCAAACGCGTAGTCGGGGAGAGAGGGGGTTTCAAACTTTCAGATGGTTTTCTATTGCAAAGTAGGTAGGCTATATTTTGTTTGCTCTCTTTAATATTTTTTTGTTTAAGAATAAAATGTTAGGTTAAACATAAACTTTACATTACGCTGCACAAGCACCTTACCAAATCTTTCATGATAGTCTTTTATATTTTTCTGGTTATTTTTGGAGTGATACTGAATGTTTTATGTTGAAAATCTTTCCCCAGTTTTTTCCCATGTTCCTTCCGCTGTTTCATCTGTTTCTCCATCTCCAGTGTAGGTTTACCTCTTCCTTATATTTTAACCTAATGCAATTTAACCTAACCTAGCAATATAATCTAATCTAGGCTAATCTTACTTAATCAAGATTCGAGTAAGTTTTAACCTCACCAATAGTTCAACCTAACCTAACCAAGCAACATAATCTAACCTAACCTAACAATTAAGATCTGAGTAAGTTTTAGCAAATAGCAAGTCTGCCACTTCAAACGTCGGTGAGGCATAAGGAACATAATTATGGTAACAAGAGGATAAAAGTCAACAAAAAACAATTTTTACCACCATGAAAACAGAATAATACTGACAACAAAACTGGAGTAATAGCAAATGAATTGGTAAGGCGCTTCTGCTGCTTGAAGTAAAACACACTTACCAAATATTTTCTTACGAACATGCTGCGTCACTGTGGTCTCGTCTTTGTCACAGGCGTGGCCTATCCTTATTTCCTGTTGAAGTTAAATTACTTATTGTGCTTCATAGATTATCACAGATACTGGGCATTTTAAACATTTTACCTGTGCATTACGGTACGCCAAGATTTGTTTATATCACTCGCCGTTACCACGATGAAATTACCACCAACAGCAAACTCTGCTTCCAAGCTCCAAAGGCACGTCTTACTTTTAGTGCATGATTTCAAATTCTCTACCGATGTGTTAGATTTGGATAATTTCAGTTGATTAAGATATGTTAAATTAGAATAGAAAAGGTTAGGTTATGACAGGTTAAAAATTAGGTTTGGTAAGTTAGGACAACTGAGATTTGGCCATACGTATTTGTGGGCTCTAAGGCTAGGTTAAGTGGCAATCCTAGGTAGTTAAAATTAAGGATATCGGGGAGGCAAAGCCGCCCAGTTAGGATAGGGTAGGTTAGGCTGGATCGTTAGATTTCCTATAGACATGAATGTTTGATGCCCGTCCCGTCGGCGAGATGTCCTTACCGCAATCAATGTCCAGAGAATGAACACTTCCAGTCGGCGACTCGGCGTCGGCTACAGGCTGCCATGGGTGGGCGGGCGGTTTCCTTAACCCTTGCCGAACTGCAAACCTCATATGAGGCACAATGGTCGCGCGAGCCACGTTGCAAGCCTCGTATGAGGGCTGATTTACGTTGGTTATTTATAACAATGGCTAATAGGAGGTAAACAAAGCATCAGCGTGTTAAGGGATGCCCCCCAGTAGCTATATTTTCTTTTTTCTCTACAATTTTTGTAGTATTTAATAACTACTGTACTAAAATTACTTTCCCAAAGATCGTAATATTGAGAGAAGACAGTTGCAATCACTATATCTGTGGTAGTTTTACCCATATATATATATATATATATATATATATATATATATATATATATATATATATATATATATACACTAAGAGAGAGAGAGATTAAAAACTGGATGATCCTGACAACGTCAGACATATTCCAATATGGGAAACTTTCATAATTCAAATGGTAGCCTAACAGTCAACACATTATACTCAAATATCAGCCATATAGGCTACATGGGGACACAGATACATATGAATTACTACACACAAGTTTTTGTGCTGGTTCTCCTAGCTCCCCTTGTTTTATTTTAATGGCGTTGAAATTAAACGAGGTGTGATACCAACAACAGTATCAGAAAAAATGGGAGAAATGGAATTCCCCCGAGCTAAGCCCTGTATTGGACTATATAGCCCCGCTAGGTTTACAGGAGGGAGCTACCCCTCCCGGCACGGCAGCCCGGGCGAGGCTCGAACTTGCAGGTAAATGCAACATAATAAATTACAGTACCATATATTATATTGGGCATATTGCCTTGCAAAATCTGCTTTCAAGATGTATGTTAAGCCGACTTGTCTTCTTTATCCCCGCACAGCTGTTGATTCTATACAGGGGTTTTATTCACCCCTGTCTCAGAGCGAGGTGGCTCAGTGGTAAAGCGCTGGACTAGGGATCGCGAGGTCAAGAGTTCATGCCCCGCCCGGGTAGCTGCCTTTTCTAGGAGGGGTTGTGCTCTCCTGTAACCCTAGCAGGACTGTATTGTCTATCTAGGTCTAGCTCGGGGGAATAATCCCTTCACCCCTGTCTAGCGTACAACTCTCAAGTCTGGGAGGCTCCCTTCATACAGCTCTTCTCACAGGGTGGAATCAAAAGTTTTTTGTCTCAACTCTCCTCATACTGACTCCCTTCAACCTGTCTCTTTGACGCACTGTTGCATCTTTATCTCTGAAATGCCGGCTCGGCGAGCCAGACACCACCACCCTAGGAGGGTAGAAGGAGGTGACCCCACCCCACAAGGAGATGACGGGGAGGCTCTTTTCACCTGGCGAGCCTTCCGAACGTAAGCGACGTATCTCCCGTGATCCGACGCCCCTCTTCCCCACAGCCAGACCACCCGGCAGTGTACAATAAAAGTACACTACACTTCAGCAGAGGGAACACTCGCCAGAATCGGGGTGGGACTTGTATTAACAAGCTCCAAAGCAGACCCTCGGACGCCGAGTCCCTTGGATCGGCCTCCTTTTTGAAAGAGGACTCAGGAGGAGCCTCAAGGGCTGCTGTCCCCCTCAAGGAGCAGTGGACGTGCCGCTGCCATCCACCAAAGCTGTCTCCAGGGCAGGAGCCCCAGACCCAAAGGCAGGAGAGCAGTCTCCATTGGCACTGTGGCAATAGCCGGGCATATCCATTGGGCGCCTTCTCCCTGCCTCCAAAACAGGGGCCGGAGAGCAATCTCCGTCAGCATTGTGGCAATAGCCTGGTGTATCCATCGGGCACCTTCTCCCTGCCCTTGAAATGACGGTTGGAGAGCAGTCTCCGTCGGCGCTGTGGCGATAGCCAGGTGTATCCATCAGGTGACTTCTCCCCGTTGTCAGGAAATAGGCCGGAGAGCACGCTCTGTCTGAGCTGTGGCAATAGCTGGGAATATCCATTGGGTGCCTACTCCCCGCCATCAGGATCTGTAGCAGCAGGCGGGTCAGCTCCAGGCTGCTCTCCCCCTGCCCATAAATGGGCTCCTGCAGAAGGCGGTGCCTCCTGCCGCAACCACCACCTCGGTGGCGAAGTGAGGTGCCCCTCGCCCTGCCCCTCAGTATCCTAGGGTGACTCTTGCTCCTTTTCAGGGGAACCTCCAGAGACCAGAGCGGGCGAGACATCCCCGAGGGCCAGTGTCCTGTTGGTGCAGTCCCAGGTGTTGTCGGACTCCCCCAGTGCAAGAGGCCACAAGTTGCCCCTGATGGCCTCCTCCCGATGACAAGACCGCAACGCCCAGAGACGGCAGGCCTCCCCCGGTGCCTGTCGCAGCAGCCGAGCCTCCTCAGATGTCGGCGGCCACAGCCCCTCCCTGACTGCTATCTCCGAGGGGCGTGATAGCTGTGCGACCAGGGTGCTGCCCCCTCCGCGCCCGACCCCAGCCCCGGGCCTCCCCAGTTCCTCTCCCAGAACCCCAACAATGACGAAGGGCCGGCGCCGAGCTGCACGCCTGTTGGCCTTCTTCAGCCCCAACCCCGAGAGCCTGGTTCCCTGTCGGGTCGTAGCAGCTAGAGAGCTGCCCCACACACCACCAGCCCAATCTTCCCGGACTTGTGGCAACCCGACGAACCACCTGTCTCTATATTACTCACCGGGTGGCCCTCCTCCTGCGCCAGGCCGCCACCTGGAACTCCTGTCGTAGCGGGCCCTGTCCTCCCCTCTGTCAGAAACTGTGAGTAATAGATCCTCCCTTTGTATTCTCCCAGTGTGATCAGCCCCGCCCCACAGTGGACCCTCCCCGTGACCCCTCCCTAAACAACGTGTAACTCTCCCCCAGCGTGCTCACCCTCCCCTTCTGTCAGAAACTGTGAGTCATAGATCCTCCCTTTATATTCCCCAAGTGTGACCAGCCCTGCCCTACAGTGGACGCTCCCCGTGACCCTCCCCAAAGAACGTGTCACTCCTCCCCAGTGTGCTCACCCTCCCCTTGTGAGTTCTAGTGTATCATATTACTCAAAGTGCTGTACGCGGAGTGCTCGACATACCTGCCCGGGTCAGTCTCCCCCCTACCATGAGCGATATCTCCCCAGTGTCACCCTCCCCACAGGACAGCAGACATCAGTGTAACCCACACCCGTGGACTCCCACTAACTCCCCTCCCTCTCTCCATCCCCATGAAAGTACACCCACCATAGCCTCATTAACCCCCCCCCCCAGTGACTGCCAGTGTGAGACCATATATATTCCCTTGTATGTAACGCGGTATGGACTAAGTTAGCTAGGGCTTTGTCTATGTAACGCTAACATATTATATTAGCTAGGCTTTCGTCTCTGTGACATGGACACCTAGGCTTAAGGTCGAGTATATATATTGTCATCTCTATTGTGCTGGAGACACTGAGCTCTGTTGTGTACGTTCCCACCGAACTGCAGAAGTCATTGTAACCCACACCCGTGGACTCCCACTAGCTTCCCCCCCCCTCTCCATTCCCACGAGAGTACACCCACCCTAGTCTCATTAACCTCTCCCCCAGTGACTGTCAGTGTGAGACCAAATATACTGTATGTATTCCCTTATACCTGACGAGGTATGGACTAAGTTAGCTAGGGTTTCGTCTGTGTAACGCGAGCATATTATGTTAGCTAGGCTTTCGTCTCTGTGATGCGGACATCTAGGCTTAAGGTTGGGTATATATATTGTCATCTCTATTGTGCGGAGACACTGAGCTCTGTTGTGTACGTATGTGTCGCATGTCATGTGCCTGAGCATTTTTGTGGAATACTTATTGTGATAATGTAGGGACATACTGTAAAATTACTCAGGTGCAACCCCGTATTAGACGAGCTGAACTAGGATTTGAGAGTGATCTTCGCAACTGTCTCAGTTAATAGGTAAGTGTACTGTAATGCTAGGTGTTTTGGGGTCGGCTTCCCGTCCCTCTAACGCCTAGTGTGTAGCTGGGTTCTCTTTCTAGACTGGAGCTTAGACAAATAAGAGAGAGGCAGGACACAAAAACTCAAGGCAACAACCTTTCATGTGTATTGCTGAATTCTACAGTGGAACGGGTAGATGTCACAAGAATAGTTATGCTTAACAATTATAATCCTAAGGCCTAGGTTATGGGTGTTAGTATCGCACAGGATAGAACTTAGGACAAGATCGGGTAAGGTGAATAGCACTACAATCGGGAGTTTAGGGCAGTGAAGCTAAACACTATTATTTGGGAAAGTCTGGGATCTGTATATCGGGTGGAGTTTGTGGCACTTTTCACTGCTGGCAGTCTAACTGATTTGTCTGTCGTGTCGTTAATTATTGTTCTTGCACTGGGGCCTCCGTATGATCTTAAGGTGAGGCTGTGTCACTATATGGTTGCGTGTTCACTTAGACAGACATTTATTTCACTGCCCTGCCATATTCACTGTTTCACTGTTATCTTACTTATTCCACCTCTTTTATATTACTACTGATGCTTTTCTCACTGACTTTCCATATTCTGATAACTCACTGCTCTGCCCTTACTTCATTGTATCACGGACACTGTGCTTTCACTGTCACTCACTTTCGGGACTGGGCGTAATGGTGGTCAGGTACAAGGGCGGCGGGGATGACTCGGCCTTACTACTGACGGGGTTGAGTTCCGCCAGGGGCTTCCACATTCAGGGGCCATGGGATCACATGTAGGGGCGTCCTCTCTTGTCCGGGGCTGCGGGTGGCGAAGGGTCCCGCACTCTCAGGGCTTGGGGTGGGAATCTGGCCCTCAGGGCTGGGGCCGAACAGCTGGCTGAACCTCTCGCTCAGGTGCCTGACGAAGGAAGATCTCTGGCATCGAGGTGTAGGGATGTCCCGCCCGGGGGTCCTGGGGGCGATCTGGAGGTCCCGTGGGCTGCAGTCTCCGGCAGTTGGGGACGCCATCAGGAGTGGGCTGCGGCATCAGCCTACATCGGGGTCCATCAGGTGAGTCCTCTCAGGAACCGGCTGAAGTGAGAGGAGCTCAGTGGTAGTCACAGGGCCTCTCCAATACTCGTCCAGGCTGGGGTCTTCCTCTGGGTCGTAGTTTCGTGGGTAGGAGTCAGCACCTGCCATAGGGCCCGGCTACTGTCTGTGGCCTTTTAGGGGCGCAGCTACCGGCCGTCGCTAAGGCCCGGCTACTGGCCGTGTCCTGGGGAAGGGAGCAGCTACAGACCGACTCAAGGGCACCTTCGGAGCGGCTACCAGCCGTCTCCTGATGAAGGCGGGAGCGGCTACCGGCCATCTCCTTATTACCTCTGGAGCGGCTACTGGCCATCTCTTGTAGGAGGGTCGAGCGGCTACAGGCCGTCTCTTGAGGGACACCTTCAGAGCAGCTACCAGCTGTCTCCTTATTACCTCCGGAGCGGCTGCAGGCCGTCTCATTTAGGGCACCTTCAGCGTGGCTTCTGGCCGTCTCCTGATGAAGGCGGGAGCAGCTACCAGCCATCTCCTTATTACCTCCAGAGCAGCTGCAGGCTGTCTCCTGTAGGAGGGTTGAGCGGTTACCGGTCGTCTCAGGGGTGCTGACTGGAGCTAGAGTAATAGCCCCACCCCGTCATTGTCGGTGGTCGGCTCGCCCACAAGGTAGTTGCGGTTTCCTGCTACGGTGGTGGCAGGCGAGTTCTGGGTCATAGGGGCGAGTGGCCCGGGCGGACTTATGTCCTTGTCGCCCGGAGTCAAGTCGCGCTCTATTCATCCCTCCGTAGGCTCCTTCTGGGGGTGTTGGGCTGTCCTCCGTAAGACTATTCAGCATTTTACCTTCGCCTTCGGGGAAAAAGTCACGTCCCTGTGACTGGAAGTGGTAACCTTTAGTGTTGTAGGTGTGGTAAACTGGCTGTAGGTGTTGGAGGAGGGCGTGCCAGGCGGTGGTGGCGGGATTTTCATCTAGCTGAGCGCCGCAGGTGATGAGGAGAGTGGATGGGTTAGTGGAGGAGCGGAGGAGTCGTAGGAGGCGGAGGGATCCACGGACTCGGTGTTTACGTCCGAAGGTCGGCGCCCATGTGGCTCAACGTATTCTCATGGTAGTAGGTGTTGTCTCCTGTAGAGAGCTGGAGATGGACGTCGAGTGTGCGGTTTTATGCCGGAGTGATGCGGCGTGAAACCTCTGGGGTGTGTAGGTGGCTGGGATTTGGGCCTGATGTAGCATGAGTGTGAGATGATTTAGGGTAGGAGGTGGAGTATGATTGTGCGGTGAGATGGGTGGGGTGGGAGTGTGGGTGTATCGGGCGGATGGGCGGGAGAGGCGGCCGGAGCGTGTGATGGTTGTTTTGAGTGGGTGTGGGAGGTGATGTGGGTGTGCGGTGTCGGCGCATTTGGGAGGTGGGTGGGATGAGCAGGGGCGGATGTGTGGCGGCGGGGTTGCGGGCGGCACGGGGCGCCGGGTGGGGTGCAGGTTTGGTGGATGATGTGGGCGCATGGGCGGTGCAAGTGGAGTCGGGTGTGGGGGATGGGGCCGGCGGGGACGAGGGGGCGGGAGAGAGAGAGATGGGTGGTGTGGGTCGGGGGCATTAGCGGGCGATGGTTGGGGCGGAGGTGTGGGCGTGTGGGTGGGACACGTGGTGTTGGGGGTGGGGGATGGGACGGCCGGTGGTGAGGGGGTGGGGGAGAGGTCCGGGCTTGGCGATGTTGGTGAAGCTTCAGGTGAGGTGTAAGGCGGCGTGGAGGAGGGTGGGGTGGAGGCGGCGGGGAAGAGGGGGGGGGGAGAGAGAGATGGCGATGGGGAAATGTAGCAGTCATATGAGTTAGAGGGAGGGTTGGTGGCGGTGGTTGGCGGTGGAGAAGGTGGGGTTGGGGTTGGGGAGGTGGTGGTGTATCTTGCGGGCGGGCATGAAAGGCGGCCATAGCGGTTGATGGTTGGTTTTAGGGTGGGGGTGGGTGGTGAGGGGGGTGTGCGGCCCTTTGGTACTGTGGCTGCGTGTGGTGTGGCGCCGGGGTGGGGTAGGTGCGGGCGGCGCTCCGGTGGTAGGCGTGGGCGAGGCGGTGGGGCTTGAGGTGGGTGATGTGTGGGGGTGTGAGGGTGCTCTGGTACTGGAGGTTGGTAACGGTGGTGAGGTGGCAGGTGAGGTGGCGTTAGGCGCGGAGGGTGAAGGGGCTGAAGGTGAGGCGGTGCGAGGCTGGCTGTGGAAAAGAACTTGTGGCGGTGGTGAGGCGGCGGGTGGGGTGGCGTGAGGTGCGGGTTACGAGGAGGGAGTGAGGTCTCGTGGCGCCATCCCGGTGTTTGGTGGTGGGGTGGTCTGGATGGTGACAGGGTGTTGTGCTCGTGGTGTGGGGTGGGCGGTGGGTGCGAAGCCAAGGAAGGATGCGGGTGTGAGGGCGGTGGTGGGCGGTGTGCGGTGCTGGAACCGTGGTGGCTTGGTTGGAGGTGGATGTATTGGCGGCGGTGGTGGGGTGGCCGGAGCTGAGAATTGGGGTGTGGCGGGTGGTGTGTGGCGTCGGAGGCGAGGTAAGGAGGCGTGAGGTGTGGGAGGTGAAGGAGCCGGTGGTGGGGGGAAGTGTGGCCTAGCGGTGTTGTCTGTGGATGTTCAGCGATGGGGCGGTGTAGCTGGCGGCAGAGGGCTGAGGTCTTGGTGGAGTGGCTGGTGATGTGGTGCGGAGTGTGGCGGGCGGCGAGGCATCTGGTGAGGTTATTGGGGATGAGTTGGGGGTCCGTGGGGATGGTGAGGTTGAGGGTGAGGTAGGGGAGGTGGTGGGGGGAAGTGTGGCCTAGCGGTGTTGTCTGTGGATGTTCAGCGATGGGGCGGTGTAGCTGGCGGCAGAGGGCTGAGGTCTTGGTGGAGTGGCTGGTGATGTGGTGCGGAGTGTGGCGGGCGGCGAGGCATCTGGTGAGGTTATTGGGGATGAGTTGGGGGTCCGTGGGGATGGTGAGGTTGAGGGTGAGGTAGGGGAGGTGAACGAGAAAGAGGAAAGGGTGAGGGTGGGTCAGAGAAAGAGGAGGGTAAAAGAGAGGAGATAGAGGGAGGAGAGTGAAAGGAAACGTGCCGTTTCCCCCTGTCGTAGACTGGGGGGGGGGAATGTGGGGTGGCCCCCGCTAGGATAGGGGGGTGCGGGGACGGTGGTGGGCGCCTTCTGTGCTTTTTCCTTCTGTTTTTGTTTCCCCTAAGCTCGGGGCAATTGGCGTATGGTGGGGCGGCTTGTAGGCGCCCTCGGGTCGTTCTGCTGTGCCAGGCAACTTTTAGCTGCTTGCGAATGTCGTGAATAGGGCATTCGTGGCTGCAAGCAGAAAATTCCCACGGGTCAATCGCGATGATGTCCGTGGGAAACTGATCGATTGCGCCGATGTGTTGAGGGGTGGAGTGGATGGCTAAAAGGCACCTCGTTACTTGGATATCTTTATCCAGGTCTCCCGTAGGGTCATGTATGATAAAATGTTTTTTGATGAAACTGGGAGGATCCTGATAAGTGTGTGAAACATGAGTTGTTTCTGGGTTTCGTCATTTGCCTCCGGGTAGGCAGTGGTGACCAGGCGTCTGGCCTGGATCAAAGCGTCATCCAAATTGCCATCAAAAGTTAGGCTATCCAACTGGGATAACGCCACCACTTTACCTAGTGATGGGGTGATGGCCCGAATCACGAGTTTCGTGAAATTCTGCCAGGTGAGCCGCGGGACGATCTTGGGTGCGCTATTGGCTGCCGCTTTACCCAGTAGCGGAAGTGTAACTGCGATTTTTTGCTTGTCATCTTCGAACCCGATGTCTAGCAAAGGTTTAATAATTGCCAGGTATGTGTGAACATCATACTGTTCGGGGTCGACTTTAGGCAATTGCACATGGGGTTTGGTTGCCATTTTGCTGGTATTTCCTGATTACCTCTCTCGTATGCCCCGGTCAAGAACCACCGCTGTCCACCAGTGTAATGCTAGGTGTTTTGGGGTCGGCTTCCTGCCCCTCTAACGCCTAGTGTGTAGCTGGGTTCTCTTTCTAGACCGGAGCTTAGACAAATAAGAGAGAGGCAGGACACAAAAACTCAGGGCAACAACCTTACATGTGTACTATTGCTAAATTCTACAGTGGAACGGGTAGATGTCATAAGAATAGTTATGCTGAACAATTATAATCCTAAGGCCTAGGTTATGGGTGTCACAGGATACTACTTAGCACAAGATCGGGTAAGGTAAATAGCACTACAATCAAGAGTCTTAGGGCAGTGAAACTAAACACTATTATTTGGGAAAGTCTAGGATCTGTATATCGGGTGGAGTTTGTGGCACTGTTTTCACTGCTGGCAGTCTAACTGGTGTATCTGTCGTGTCGTTAATTATTGTTCTTGCACTGGGGCCTCCGTATGATCTTAAGGTGAGGCTGTGTCACTATATGGTAGTGTGTTCACTTAGACAGACATTTATTTCACTGCCCTGCCATATTCACTGTTTCACTGTTATCTTACTTATTCCACCTCTCTTTTATATTACTACTGATGCTTTTCTCACTGACTTTCCATATTCTGATAACTCACTGCTCTGCCCTTACTTCACTGTATCACGGACACTGTGCTTTCACTGTCACTCACTTTCGGGACTGGGCGTAATGGCGGTTAGGTACAAGGGCGGCAGGGATGACTCGGCCTTACTACTGATGGGGTTGAGTTCCGCCAGGCCACACGATCACACATAGGGGCGTCCTCTCTCGTCCAGGGCTGCGGGTGGCAAAGGGTCCCGCACTCTCAGGGCTTGGGTGGGATTCTGGCCCTCAGGGCTGGGGCCGAACAGCAACTTTTACCTTCCGCTCGGGTACCTGACAATGGACGAAGATCTCTAGCATCGAGGTGTAGGGATGTCCTGCCCGGGGGTCCTGGGGGCGATCTGGAGGCCCCGTGGGCTGCAGTCTCCGGCAGTTGGTGACACTGTCAGGAGTGGGCTGTGGCATCAGCCTACGTCGGGGTCCGTCAGGCTAGTCCTCTCAGGAACCGGCTGCAGTGAGAAGAGCTCGGTGGTAGTCACAGGGCCTCTCCAATACTCGTCCAGACTGGGGTCTTCCTCTGGGTCGTAGTTTCGTGGGTAGGAGTCAGCACTTGACAGACTAGCGACTACCGACGGTCTCCTGACAAAGGCGGGAGTGGCTACCGGTCATCTCCTTATTACCTCTGGAGCGGCTGCAGGCCGTCTCCTGTAGGAGAGTCGAGCAGCTACAGGCCGTCTCTTGAGGGGCACCTTCAGAGCGGCTGCCGGCTGTCTCCTGATGAAAGCGGGAGCGGCTACCGGCTGTCTCTTGAGGGGCACCTTCAGAGCGGCTACCGGTCATCTCCTTATTAACTCTGGAGCGGCTGCAGGCTGTCTCCTGTAGGAGGGTCGAGCGGCTACAGGCCATCTCGTTTAGAGCACCTTCAGAGTGGCTTCTGGCCATCTCCTGATAAAGGCAGGAGTGGCTACCGGCCATCTCCTTATTACCTCCAGAGCGGCTGCAGGCTGTCTCCTGTAGGAGGGTTGAGCGGTTACCGGTCGTCTCAGGGGTGCTGACTGGAGTTAGAGTAATAGCCCCACCCCATCGTTGTTGGTGGTTGGCTCACCTGCAAGGTAGTTGCAGTTTCCTGCTATGGTGGCGGCAGGCGAGTCCCGGGTCATAGAGGCACGTGTCACGGGTGGAATTATGTCCCTGTCGCCCGGAGTCAAGTCGCGCTCTATTCACCCCTCTGTAGGCTCCTTCTGGGGGTGTTGGGCTGTACTCCTTAAGACTATTCAGCATTTTATGTACTGTTTGACCCAAGGTGTTTGTGTTTTTCCCTTCCTGGCTGACCCTGACCCGGTTTGGAACAAAGAACCCCGCACTGCACTGTACCTAGGACCAAGAAGTCAGAACCTAGGATAAGCTGCATAACAATCTTTCTTCTGTCACTGCTTCAATGGTCGCTGCTCTTCTGCACTTTGCACTTGCACCCCTCCTTCGTTAAAGTGCCCACATTGCTTGAGTTTAGTAGCAAACTATTACCCCCTTTTCATCCAACTCTCTAATGCAAGAGTTAACCGATACTCCCAGTCCTTCATGTGTGCAACATGTTAACTATGGAACCGCCTTCCTGTGTCTGTATTTCCCTCTACCTATGACCCCCAGACTTTTAACCCCTTGGGGTCAGGCATTGATTATAAAACCAAGCTTCAGGAGCAGGCATTTTTTGCAAAAAATAGGTGATTTTTCAAAAATCGCTTCTATGAAAACTATTAAACTTATCATAAAACTCTTTATACCCGGCGAAGAACAACTGTGGCTTTAAAATGAGTGGTTTTACAATGTCCTAGGTTTTCCTGGTGTAGTAGTTCATGGCATGCCACAAGATGGAACTGCCTGTGTGGGTTGCAAGGCAGGAGCATCTTCCTCCATTGTTCAAGGTCAACACAAGACTGAAGGGTAGGGTAGGATACACAGTGAGTGGTGGGAATGATAAGGCAGATTCCCTAGTCGATGTTGTGACTCATACAATGGTGTTCGTGTGTAAATTAATTGCGCACAATGCTAAACGCTCTGGAACGGGGACCGACATCCCCATTATAACACATTTCAGAATGGGGATCGACCTTTAGGGGTTAAACACACACACACACACACACACAAAGCATTGACACCCTTACTCCTCCTCCCTCTTTCTCATCACCTCTTCCTACCCCACCCCCTTCCCTTCACTCTCACCTTTTTTTTCTACCCTCTCTCTCTTTCTGCTGCATTTTATAAACTTCCAAGTATTTTTCTCCGAGTTAAGCAATGAGCTACTCTACCTCCCCCTCTCTGAACCTTCAACAATAACCCAACCTCCTTCATATACTGCACCACCTTTCCTCTCCACTTCCATCTGAGCTTACCTTATCTTTCAATCACCCAGCTCTAATACATTCCTACTGTCAGACTTGCTCATGGTATTACACCTTTACTGTCCCATCAGGAGCTTAGGGGTCCATGGACAGGCAGCCCAGTCCAGACATTTAAAGCTAACATTATAGGATGCTGGTCCCCTAGTAGCATTATATGAGCAATAAACCCCACCCAACCCTTGGATTTAAACCGTTTCTGGGTCATATACATTGGAATGCCTTTACCCAACAGGCCGCCAAGCATCTAAATGTTGATTAAATAGTTACCTCCCATTGTAGTACAGTAAATGGTTTTCATGGTTACTGGAATCCATTTGGCTTGTCACTTGGTGTGGGGTCACTTGAAGGCAGAACAACACCTAGTGAAAGAACAGTGGGCAGTCCCACCAACCTATTTTAAAAATTCAACCATCAAAACTGTTCATCCCATACAATTATCATCCCCATATCTTGCCCATTAACTCAATGCATTTCCAGACTTCCAAATGTCATAATGTATTCCAATGATTGTTTCACTGGACAGTGTACCACACTGAATCCTCAAAATTCATAAAGTAGGTTGGGCGAGTACATAGTACAACAGTTAAATGACTAAAGGTGTCTTGGTTACCAAAATACAGCTTCCACAATATGTGGTCTGGGTGAGTGTGAGGGAAGGGGTTTAAGGGAGGGACCCAGAACCTTGAAAATCAATTGGCCTATTCTGTGTGTAAAACTGCACGACAAAAAACGATCCAGTTCATGTGAAAGTGTCCAAAAACTGCATTTCACTACTGGTGGGGGGGGAGGGGATGCAGGAAGGTATATGCCTTAGATACTTATGTATGTAAAGGACAACCAAATGTGACATGGTTACCAAAGCCTATTCTGTATGAAAAGCTGCATGCCCAAAGGAAGCATTATATTGCGAGATACAGCATGCATAAATGGTATAGCACTGGTGATGACAGAGACAAATGTACAGCAATAAAAATCAACAGACCTGGCCTTTACCCTAGGCCTATCATGCGTGCAAAGAAACATATCCAGAGGTGACCCAGTTACTGTACTAAGATAAAGTATCAGCAGTGCGGTGCAAGGGGTTATGCATTAAGTACTGATACTGTTTAGACACGAGTTTTCATATAAGACACTGACTGATACAGTATTATACAATACTGGCTCAGAATAATAGGGTGTAGTAAGGGAGGGTTGACTTTCATTCCCCCCCCCCCTACACACCATTTTCAAGATATGCCCACACATTATGCTTTTCCCACAGGGCTACTGTATGTATAAAGTTATGCAGCAGGGCATAGCCTTGCTACTGAGCTACTGGATTCACAAAATGTGACATATTAGAGTTGATGTGTGATCCTTCTTTTTGTAAAATGATAAGGATTATTAACAGCTCCCTGAAACAGTGGGCTGTGGAGTTATCATGTCACTGTGTCTATGCAGTACAAGTAAAAATGCAGTAATCTTTCAAGCTTGCAAGCTTATGACAGGTGCAACACACCTACACCTGACTAAGTTGCCAGGTCATCATAACCAGAGACAGATCAAGAGCAGGACCCAGACACAAGCACTTTCATCACTGACACACCCATTTAACAATACCAATATCATGCAATGTAGATCATATATGGTCACTGTCATTGATTCACTCAGTGGTTCTGTATACATCTCCCTGTTAAGTTTTATATAAAGCATGCATAAGGCCATTTGCTCATACTATTGCCAGCCATACTGCTACCGTACAGCAACATAAGCCATGATGCTATACCATATGTTGCCAGTTACAGTGCATATCACCTGCATCTCATACTGATCCACCATTGCTAAACTCCACTTACTTTACCTTAGCCTAAAATTGCCATTTCTCCATCCTGAATGCTGAGCTATAACAAAAGATTAACACTAGAATGCAAGAGTAATCATAAATAAGTGCTATGGGAACGCCACAGTTCATGCAAAAGGAAGAAATATACATTAAGTTATGGTGGGCAAATTATAGTTGTCATCATACTGTGTTAAAATCAGCATTATCAAGGGCATGTAAGTTTCCTTGTGGGCTATAGAGATAATTATTTTGCAGCAGAATGTTCCAGGCTTTTAGCTTGTAAGTGTATAGCATATAATCATCCCCAATAGTATACTCTTGTTTAGACAGTGATCCATTAAATGCTTCCCCACACTCTGCCCAATGTCTATGGGATGCTGACTGATTTGACTAATTATAGTATCTGACCATGTTAGCATAATATCAAAGGTCACTGCTGCCATACAGCAAGAATAAAATTAGAACAAAAACTAAAGTGAATCTAGTAGTCACTAAAGTATCAGTAGCTCTCTTCTTTCCATTGTTGTCACTGTCCATCTTCCTGATCAGCTGAAATACTGAGACCATGGGACCATTGCAATACTGCATATCCTGTAGTGCTGCAGCTGCAGGCAAGTCAGTCACTTTGTATAGGAACAAAACTCTTATATGTACTACTGCATCATATCACAGTGCCATGAATTGTTCAAACAAAAGAATTATATTACATATGGAAATGTTTATCAGGAAGATACAGCAATTTCAGTCAGATTTGGACCCTCTACACATCTAAGTTAGGCCACAGTTGTTAAATCTTCCCATTAAACAACATTCAAAAGAGGGTCCAAGTCAAGCTGAAGCTGTTGAATCTTCATAATAAGCAACATTTAAAAGAGGGTCCAAGTTGGGCTGAAGCTGTTGTAGCTTCATCATTAGCAACATTCAGAAAAGGGATGACCAGGTCAAAGCTGCTGTATCTTCATAAACAATATGTAAAAGATCATCCAAGTTGGGCTACAGGTTCTATATTTTCTCAATAAACTCTTCCCTATGTGAATATGATTCTTCCAAAAATATTCTATCTCCAGTATACAGGGATAAGGTAAAGGTCAGATAAAAAATTTACATATATATATATTCTGTATATATATAATTCTCTGCTGTAAATCCCAGAGACCAGCAACTTATCAAAATGCTTTGGAAAATTCCAATGATAAGCCAATTCAGTATATAACTACACCAGGATACTGTCTGTCAACACAACAATGTTATAAAATATCTAGTGTATTTTCTTTTCAGTGATCCTTAAAAAGGAAGAAAAAATATATATCAGATTAAAAATAACCTGACAAGTGTATGTGAAGTGCATCTATAAACAAAAATACAAAAATGTACAGATGGTTATGCTTGTGATGGATATGCTTGTGAGGTGGAGTAAGGATTCCCAAGGCCTGAACAATGTGTAAATGATTGTGACCTGTTTTACTGGCATGCTGTTGATAGTTCTCCCACTCTTATGTTTTCTCTTGCTTTTTGAAGCCTACCTTACTCAATCATTCTTATGGGAATATGAGTTGTGATGATGGTGATAAGGATGAAAAATAATCTTGACCTATCTTGCTTATAAAATACCTGCACTTCATTTATCATTGAACAACGTTTGTTGATACAATATGCACTTTTAAAGGCTTATCATTTTGTTTGTTAACTTCTGCATGATTACCATGTTTTTTTTTCCATTTTTTCTTGCTACTCCCAGGTAATTTTATTCTGATCTGAAAGACTTTTCTAACTGGAGAGGTTACATGTAGCCTACTGTATATTATACGCTACATGTAACCCCTTGAATCTGGTTATGTATTCATTAGTTTATTCTTGCTATCTCCAGACAATATAATTCAGCTCTGGTTAGACCTGAGAAGCCAAATGGTTTCCTGTAGACCAGGAAACCATTTACTGCATTGGATGGTAATCATATAACCAAATTATTGTGCTTGGTGGTTTAGTGGGTAATTAAGGTGCTCCAATCAGATACAGCCTGCACAAGTTTATATCCAAAGGGTGGTTAGGGTTTATTGCTCTCATAATGCCACTCATGGATGAGTAAGGCTGGTCACTCTCATCTTAAATGTAAGGACCAACTTGCCTAGCCCTGAGCTCCTACATTCCTCATGTGGCAACATGGGAGTGGATGATGGATGGACAGACCTCTTGTAGTCAGGGGTAAATGAAGGCCACATCTAACCTCTCCAGCATGAAAATTATTCTATCTATCTCTAGCCCGACGCCCTAATCCCGCAAAGGGTGGCCACAGACAAAACGCCTCCAAGTCGCTCTGTCACCCACCATTTGACTACCCTCCCCCCAACTCACTACCCCCTCCCTCATATATATCTCAACTCCATCCCTCCACCTCATCCTCGGTCTACCCCTCCCTCTCCCTCCCTCCACCTCACCCACATAAACCCTCTTATTCAGTCTTTCATTCTCGATTCTCTCCACATGTCCAAACCACCTCAGTGTATTTCTCCTAATCTTCTCAACCACATCCACATCCACCCCACAACGTTCCTTCACTTCTTCATTCGTCAACCTGTCCCTCCATGTCACTATTCAAAACTGAATAATCTTTCTGGAGATAGCAAAATTAAGTGAAAACACATCACCTGATTCAAGGGGCTAATCACCTGAATGAGAGAAGTCTTTCCTGAGATGAATAAACTCATCAGGAGGTGGCAGGAATAAACTGTAAAAAACTACCATGGTACTGAAGGCGTTAAAGACTAGACATTGTGGTGGGCTAGAATTCCCACGTGACATCATCCTGTAGCTGTGTCTGTTCAATCCTCTCCAGGAGGTCTGGGATAGCTTCACCTGTGGAAAAAATACACAGTATTATAAACTGTGGGTTTTGGTGGCATATTCTCATTACAAAATGTTGTACCATAATTTGTTTGTTTGGAGGCATATCCTCATGACATGATGTAAACTGTGTCTTGGTGGTGTATTCTTGCTACATAATACTGTAGGTGCTATAAGATACCGTATTGGGAGACATAATCACCAACAAGCTCAGTGAAATAGGCCACACTGTCATTCACTCACAAATGGCAGTGGTGGTGGCAGCGGCGGTAACGATGATAGTGGCAGCAGCACAGCAGTAGCGGCAATGGCAGCGACAGTGGCAGCAGCGGCAGCGGCGACAGTGGTGATGATGGTGGTGCAGCAGAGGCAGTGGAGGTGATGGTGGTGAAAAATTGTGAGTGAATGAGTGTGTGGCTCATTGCAATGGGCATGCTGGTGATTAGTTCTCCCACTGTCATGTTTTTCTTTTTCCTTGCTTCCTGGCCTAAACCTCATCCCACTGGTGGATGGGAAAAAGAGGCACAATGATTACAATACATATGATTATGATGATGTGTGTCTTGATGGCATATTCATGTTGGCACAGGCAACTTCATATCACCTGTTCAGTAACAAATGATTTTTCCTATTACCCTTTGGTATAATCATGTATGCTACTGATCCAAACTATGCTGATGCTGATTAAACAAAGGACACCTTTGATAACTAAACCCACCTCTAAAACAGGTGTAAGGTGAAAGAAATACTTATTCATGGGAAGGAAGAGGGGCAAACCTTGGGAGTCCCACCCTCTGTAAACTCTAGTCCAGGTGAATGTCCACTACTGTGCAAAATTTTGTGTGCCTGTGTAAAAACTACAATATTGTTCTTCCTTGGGGCAGTGCCCCCATAGGAGATGGCCATCAACTGGTTCCACCATGCCTAAAAGATGGCCTGGGTGAATGTGTACTGGTATGCAAAATTTTGTGTTCTTAGGTTAAAAACTATGACCATGCATAACAGCTTAACCAGAACCCCTGAGGACTCCCCCATGGGGAAGGACTTTTGGGGGTCTCGTTCATTCATTCATTCATTCATCATCTAATCCGGTGTTGCCCCATGAGAAATGTAGAAGCCCGAGGCTAGGCAAGTTAGTCCTGACAGTTAAGATGAAAGTGACCGGCCTCACTCATCCCTGAATGGCATTACATGAGCAATAAACCCCAACCACCCCTTGGATATAATCTTGCAAATCCAACTAGAGCGCCTTAACAGTCCACTCAACCACCAGGTGCCCTAATTTTGTTATATGGTTACCACCCAGCACAGTAAATGGTTTTGGCTTGTCACTCAGTGTAGATGCACCCACAGACAAAAGGATGAGGAAAGAATGATGGAAAGAAAGACAGAAGAGGAAGGATGGAAAGGAGGAAAAGAGGAAAAGGCAGGCACCCACGAGTAACACTACAACGAGTGAAGGATGGTCTCAATCTGTCTAAAACATAGCTCCAGTAAAGCTCTACCATTGTCCAAAATTTCATGCTTTTAGGTAAAAATCTATAGCACTGTCCCTCCTGGAGGCTGCCCTTCCCTTCCCATGGGAGGTGGTCAACACAGATCCCATCCAGCCTAAAACACAGCCTGGGTAAATACCTACCAATATGCAAAATTTTTTGTTCCTAGGTTAAAAAACCATGACTGAGCATTATGGCTTTGCCTGCCCCCCCCCCCAGGAGTGAACCCCACCTGCGTGAGGGGCAACCCTCAACAGTTCCGCCCTTCCCAAAAGGTTGCTGGAGAGAACAACTATTAAAAGACAAAATTTCATGTTCTTCAATTAATAATTCTGGCTGTGTATAATCAGCTGAGACACTGGGAGCAGCCCCTCTACATGGGGCATCCCTCAGGGGTTCCACCTTGCTTATAACCTGGTGAGAACTAAACAAATTTTCATATTCCTACATGAAAAATTGGTTGTGCCTAATGGTTATGGGTGGGAGACACCCATGAGGTGCTGCATGTGACAAGCACTATATTCGTATTTGACCACCCCTGTGGGCATGTCAAAAAAGATATAAATAAAAAATGGGACAACAATAAGGAATCATTTTGTTTTGTTTCATTTTTAAAGGCTCCAAAATGCTAACATGTGTCAGCCTTGATCACTTAATGGCAGCTCTACATGCTGCTCGATCTCTAGTCCTGAAGTCACACTCAATGACCTCGTCCCACGTCTTTTTCAGTCTACCTCTTGCAACCCTACCCCTAACATTAGCACTTCTCACTTTCGCCACCCAATTATCATCCCCCATCCTCTCTACATGCCCAAATCAGCTCAATCTACCTTTCCTCATCACAACACCAATGCACTCCAGGCCCATCCTACCTCTCAACTCTTCCATGATAAACCTAGCCTCCCGGGCCTCACACTCAAGGACGCACTACACATCCACCTAATCACTGCCGTTTCTGTTTGTCTGAGCCTGCAAATATCCTCTTCCTTTATTGCCCAGGTTCCACTACCATACAGCATTACATTCCTAACATGCTGCATACAAAGATCCCTTGGCACATATGTAATAAATTGCTGACGAGGGAGCTATGAGGTCTCCTATGCAAACAAAATACTGTACTGCATGGCCCTTGATTTCACAGTGCTGTGAATTGTTCAAACATAAGAATTACTGTATGTCCACAAATGGAAATACTGCTCAGCTACTAAGATGAGACAGCTGTTCCATGCAAGGATATAAGGCTTCCAATAACATAAATAGTCATTTACATCAATGAAATCTTGGTCAAATGCTACAGTCCATATTCTAAGATGAAACAACAGCAATCAATGCAGGTGCAGTATGACTAAATATGACATTATGATGGGAGTATGGTGTAAAATCAGGTGTCTCAAGACCCGATAAAATTAACTATGGAAATGATAATGAGCCAAAGTACTATATTGTTTTACTGTTCTATTCTCCAAACGAGCTATGATAAGGAAAATACGCTTCAAGAAAGAAGAAAATTACCAATTAAGGTGGACAAACCATAACCAACCTTTATAAACTGTTTCTGGTATGGATGTCTAGTCTACCAAGTGAGCAGATTTAAATGAAAATATAACTCCATCAAATCATCATCACACTCACCTTTTCTTCCAATATAAGGATTGGGTAAGATATGACCAAGAAACAAGGACTTCTCAAGTATGAAAGTAGAAGAACCCTCAACAGCATGCCCAGTGAAATGGGACAGACAAGTATTTACAAATCATTCAAAACTTCATAATACAGTTTCATTTCAGACAATACCATGCAATTCTACTCAAGAAAAGAATACACGCCAACTTCTGCGAATTCAGACAATGCATATGGTTAGATCAATTAGTATAATACAAGTTCAGCTCACACAATACCATGCTATTCTACTCAAGATACCCACCAACTACTGTGATTTCAGTTGGTACATATGATCACTGATCAAATTCAATCAATATTATACAACTCAAACAATACCATGCAATTTTGCTTACGACATGACACTCACCGACTTCTTCAGTGGTTTCAGTCAACGGGACGACAGGATGGAGGAGACGAGGAAGGGGTGTGTGGATGCGGCGAGTCTGTCTGATAAATGGGTGGTTGAGGAGGCGCTCGGCAGAGGGACGGTGTTCTGGGGCACCACACAGTGACTGAGAGACAAAGTCATGGGCAGCAGGGCTGAAGAGTCGCTGTGACACTGCCAAGTTGGTCAGGTTGTCCCCCACACTGCCGCCAACACCTGAGTCTGTTGCTAGTCCTGCCACAGGAAGGAAAAAGTTGTAATCATCATCATTATCATGGCATTTTTTTTCCTACCAAGGGGTAGTTGGGTTTACTGCCCACATAATACCACTCACGGATGAACAACTGGTTACTCTCACTTTGAATGTTGGTACCAAGTACCTTAGCCCCACCCCCTACTCTCCTGACAGGACAATAAAAGAGTAGATGATGGATGGGTAGACAGAAAAACAGGTGTGTGCAAAATCCTGTGACAGCCTCTCAAACTCTGATAAACTACTGAAAGTTTCAGAATGTAAATGAATGCAGTTATAACTAACACAAAATGGCAGTTATGACTAACACAGAATAGATAATTTAAGAGACAATACCTGTACCTACATAAAACTGAACTCAAAACAGTACATCATGTTGCACTGTTCTGCACTCAAGCAAATGAGACAATAATACAATATTTTGAGTGCCAGACCTCTTGTTCACCCCTGTGAAATTCCTGGTTATAACACCTTCTCACAAGTCTGTTCTGCCAGAGCAGATCTTGAAGCTGTCTTAACAAGAACAATTATTGTGTTATACACTGACGAGTAGCTACTAAAAGGCTGTGCGACATGAAATACATTATTTGTAAGTATCAGCAAGCAGCATTTCACACTATAAAATGTATGAGTAAAGAAATAATGAATGAATAATGAATGAATGAATGAATGAGTAAAGAGAAAAACAATTTACACATTTTCATATACAGTAACCTCTATCTTGCCTAGATGCTACAACACTCCCTACCATAAGAAAAATCAGCCTTGCCATATTTTCATATCTGTAAGAACATGGATACATCACAGTGACTGCTATCATACCCCTTAGTATAGGCCACTAACTCGTCAGCATATTACAGAAGACAATGCCTATTATGTTTTCCTGCTATTCATAAACCTGTACCCTCATTTATAAACCTGTACCCTCAATTCAGTACCAAGTTTAAGGAAAAAGGTGTGATATACCTATAACGTATCATATCATTTATAATGGCCCCAACATGTTTTTATAAATGATACAAAATTATATTACAGTATAAATATATTACAGCTTTTCCAAGCACCTGGTACTGAACTGAGGGATACTGGCAGATCAGGTTTATAAATAGCAATAAAACTTAAGACTTTTTTTTTCTCTTTACTATGCTGAGCTTCCTTCTGCCTATGGTTGATTTTACACTCCCTCTTCTGTCTTTCTTTCCTTCATTCTTTCCTCTTCCTTCTTCCTATGGGTGACTCTACACTGAGTGACAAGACAAATGGTTTCCTGTACACCAGGATATCATTTACTATGATGGGTGGTAACCAAATTATGGGACCTGGTGGTTTAGTGGGTAGTTAAGGCACTCCAATTGGATTGGGCCTGTGTAGGTTTATATCCAAGGAGTGGTTGGGGTTTATTGCTCACGTAATGCCACTCAGGGATGAGTGAGGCTGATCACTCTCATCCTAAATGTCAGGACCAACTTGCCTAGCCCCGGGCTCCTATGCTCCTCATGGGGCAACAGGATTAGATGATGGATGGATGGAGGGAATTAGTGGCAAAAAACATCAAAAGAGGGCCACATATAACGAGGAATAGCTGTACATCATGACCACTCTGACCACTCCTAACCATTACAGTCTCTCTTTTCCATACCATCACTCACTCTGACTATTCTCTAAGGTCCGTATTCTCATCAGTTTAGGAGGTTTTCTAGCACATCTTCCATAGTAATTTGTTTTCCATATTACAACTTTATCTTCTCTTGTATGCTACTTATACCTTAAATATACTGACATAGTTTACACAACATCAAACAAGTGAATATTAATGTGCCACATGCAGAAATAATCTGGGAAAAAAAGAGGTGCTGAGAAGCCCCCTTACCCAATGAGAATATGAACCTGAGATCCGTGGACAAGTGGAGACAACATGGTGGAAAGGTACCACATTCTCTAATACAGTATGATTACTCCAACCACTTCTAACCATTCCAGCCTCTTCCTTTCATGTCATGACTTACCTTGCCCATTCTCCGAGATCTGTGGACATGTGGAGGCATCATAGAGGAAGGGCACTCTGTTTTCCAGTTTTTCTAATAGCAACAGCGTGGTGGGTATGTTCCGATATGGTACCTCCCCGTTACCCAATTCGCATACCGTTATCCCAAGACTGTACACATCTACTTTTTCACAGTATCCCTCGAGGTCCTGGAGAAAGAAAAACAAGCATCAGAAAAATAAGAGAGAGAGACAAGACTGCAACACAATAGAGAAAAGAAGGCAAGGACACAAATTAATTTCTCTTCTATCCAATGATGTATAAACTCTCCTCATAATGTGCCAGAGATGTGTTGCAAAATATCAGAACTTCACAACTGGTGCTGTAAACTGTGGGAAATTGGCAGAAGTGCAGGTGCGGCCTTGTTCTTCACCAATATCTGTGGTCTCTGTACCAATTTGAATTCAGTTCATTTTTCTTACAGTCCATATCCTCTCTAGCCCTGTTCCTCACAGAACACCAAATCTCTCCTTCTACTGAAATATGCCCATTTTGTTTTCCTGGTTACCATCTCCTCACAAACTTCTGAAACAAGGGTGGCACCTGTTGTTTTATCAAATCTGAATTTGCGGTTGATACTGTTTTAAACTTCACTTCAACTAATTTTGAATATTCACTGTATAAACTAAATTATCTAAATACAGTATTACCAAAGATATCTGTGTAGTCTTTCGCGCCCCTAATGCTTCTTCAGAACCCAGTGTATCTGACTCCATACTCACACAGTTGAGTAACTTTACCCTTACTTACCCTTAGCACTGAAATTACCATTTTGGGTGATTTCAACATACATAATGTAGAATGGTTATCAAGTTCTGCCAAGACTGACAATACTGGTCCAGAATGCAAGTTGTTCACAAAATCATTTAATATCACGCAGTTGGTAAAGCAACCAACCAGAATACCAGATAATCCTGACCATAATGCCCATTTCTTAGATCTATTCCTGACAAATAATCCAGATCAATACAGCATAAATACTTTCACCACTTGGATCCTCTGACCACAATATCATCAAAGCCTCATTAGTCAGCTCCCCCAAACCTCCCTATTCTGAACCTATCAGGGTGGCCCAATAGCACTTTGATAGGGCAAACTGGGATGGAGTTAGAAATTATCCTGCTGACATTCCATGGCAGTCTTTCTTCTCTAGTGATGTCATTTCTACCCAGTCCCACATTCAAGACTTAATACTGGCTGGTGTGGATTTCTTCATACCAAGTCAACAGTTCACTAAAAGAGTGAACTCTCCAAAATGGTTTGAAAGCAACTGTGCCAGAGCAACAGCCCAAAAGTCATTAGAATATAACTCCTACTTAAAATAAAAAACATCTGAATCACTCTGTCACTTTAAAATTGCTAGAAACCATGCAAAAGCGGTAATAAATCTTGCTAAATCAAACTTTCTTCAAATTCAAGCATCAAAACAACTTAATAATCCTAATGACAATAGAATATTCTGGTCAACTCTCAATTCTTTCAATAATAACTTTAACAAGTCATCATCCATTTCCCCACTAAACTCTTCAGATGGTAACATTATACATGACCTGCGTGGTAAAGCGAATATCTTTGCCAGTACATTTGCCAGAAATTTTACCGCAGAGGAAGTCAGCCAGAATGCCCCAGTACAAGAACTTGACTCCCGAAACTGTTGCACTTAAAATACAGACTAGATACGCAAATCCAACCTAGACAATTTACCAACCAACGAAGCTCCAGGCACAGATGGAATTCATCCAACTGTTTTGAAAAAGTGTTCCCCAGAACTTGTGTCTGTTCTAGCTAAATTATTCAGACTATACATACATACTTCTTCATTCCCTAATTCATGGAAAGAAGCCAATATGGAAGTTCCTCTGACCCCTCTGATCACACAGCAATAGCTATCACATCTTCTCTTGGTAAAGTATTTGAAAGTGTAATTAATAAGCACATTGTTAAACACCTTGAATCCAACAACTTAATTAGTGACAGACAATATGGTTTTCGCCACGAAAGATCCACCACTGACGTACTCAATCTCCTGACTCATACCATCCATCAATCAATTGACCAACATGGAGAAACTCATGCAGTAGCCCTTGATATTTTTAAAGCTTCTGATAAATCATGACACTGTTCCCTGCAATCAAAACTCCCTTGATATGGACTAACATCTTTTGTTCGTCTGCTTTCTTCATGTCTCAGCGACAGAAAATTAAAAGTAAAAGTAGATGATGTACATTCTAATTTCCACTCAGTTAATGCCGGCATGCCACAAGGACCAGTTCCAGCACCAACCCTATTCCTAGTTCGTACTGATGATCTCTTATCTGTCACCCACGATCCCATCCATTCATATGCAAACGACTCAACGCTTCACAGTTCATTCACACTCAAACACCCATTTACAAAGTTTAATATCTCTAACTCTCAACTCAGTGCAGCCACCTCCATAAAGCAAGACATATCTAAGATAAGTGAATGGGAACAAAATAACACCTTGTCTCATTTAATGCTAATAAAACCAAATATATACAATTTACTAATAGACAGATATTGCCGGATTCGTATATTACCTTCAGTGCTACTAATATTCCCATCTCTAAAAGTATTGAGATTCTCCGTGTTTCACTTGATAATGTCCTCAGTTGGACTTCTCAAGTCAGATCACTTGCTAAAACTACCTCAAAGAAACTTGTATTACCGTACAGAGTCCGTCACTTCTTCACTGACGAGCTGTTCGCTATAATTTATAAGAGTCATGTGCACTCTCAGCTTAAATATTGCTCACCCTTGTGGAATGGATATGGAGAGGCTGCATTAAAACAACTAGACAAAATTCAGAACAAAGCTGTTGGAATTATTAATAACCCTGCTAATACAAATGAACTACCTCCCAGACAAGTAAGAAGGAATGTTGCCTCCCATGCATTATTTTACAGATACTTTTATGGCAAATGCTCAGATGAAGTTGCAGGCATTGTGCCACCTCTCCATGCCTTTCCTCATGCTACATGGGCATCTGGTAGCACTCATGACTGGAATGTCACAAAGCCATATTGCAGAATTTCTGCCTATCAGAATTCTTTTATTCCTCAAACAGCATCTCTCTGGAATTCGCTTCACCAGAGTTGTTTCTCTCCAACCTTCCACCTACAGCTGTTGAAGTCCAACTGTTACAGATTTTTATGAATGGAGGATGCCAGTAATCTGGTGTATGGATTATTTTTTAAATTCATTCCTCTGTTCTGCTATTAAAAAAAAAAAAAATCAGTCTCCCAATAATCAATATTCTGTAATTCACTGTCATCATCAGAGAGAGAGAGAGAGAGAGAGAGAGAGAAAAAAAAAAAAAAACATGGGTTTCCTGTATACTGTACATTATTTATGTGGTAGGTGGTGATGCCCATCATTCACTCACTCAATGTAGTGCTACAGACTCCGCAAAAGAAACTGACTGCACTGGGCATAATGTAATTAAAAAAAAAAAAAAATCCTGGAAAAGCCATATATTAATGATACAGACAAAACTATGCAGCATACCTGTATCCCAATACTTGGTCATGTTACCCATGGCCTCAATTACAAACTGGAGGCATTTGGGCATGCTGTCTGCTAAATTTTGGGTGTTCTGCATCTATTTCCTTGACCCACATGTTGCAAATCTCACATACTGTATAAGGCAAGGCACTGACGAAGTGCTGCATGTTGTATGCTTGTCCTTGATATAATTTCACGTGTTTTCAATGGGATTCAAATCTGGAGTGTTACCTGGCCAATTCAGCACTTCAGGAATTTCATAACCCTTTTTGCCCTGTGACATGGAAGTGAATCCTGCATAAAATGTGTGCAACCACAAATGTCGTATAGCTGCAGATGATCATCCAGCACCTGCATATACCAGTCAGCATTCATTACTGTGCTTTTAGGATGGAAGTATAGGCCTCCTCAACCCACTTCTCCACTAAAACAACCCCACACCATTACATTATTACTGTGATTGACAGTCTTCTGTGTGTGATGGGGGTTGTAGCAAATCAGGTTGCTAGGCCCCCCTACCCACCCAATATGGTGA